>NC_088360.1:102157184-102166987 GCF_034508935.2 Berghia stephanieae
CCATAAGGTAAAATGATGTACATGCATATTGGGTATATAAGCGCACTGATGGAAGACGCGGTAGTTAATGTACACACGGTTTAAATCATGAGAACCAGGAACGATGCGTTTGGGAATATTTTATTTTGCTTTTGAATAAAGCGCATGGTTTGACTTTATGAAATGACGCAGATGGCGGTGAATTTTTATAAATACATGGCGCGTGGATAAAGCGCACAATTTTATCAATACTATATTATTATGAGGTGCGAGATTACGTCGGAATCGGAAGTGACTGAAACGATGATAACGGCTACAACGACAGAGGCACATCAAACTCAACCACAACAGATGTCGAGAAATGTCCTAATCCCTTTGGTCTATCCACGAATAACTTGAAATGAAGTAACAATCTCGACTAACACTACGCCATTGATACGTCCAGAATCAACACAATCTACAGACTACAAACTACACAGTAGCCTCAATTACAACGTCCCTAACAGCTTATACAAACTTGACAGAATTTATAAAATAATATCTGTATCAATACAGATTTCTTCCATGAACCTTTTATATTTACATTCTTTATTGAACAATTGGATTACTTGTATTTACTTCTACAACAACAATACCCAACGATGTACGTCGTCAATAATTATATAAACGTTCAAGATACGAATGTTTTTACAAAATGATGTCCAATTGTGAACCATCATGATGTCCTTTACAACTTGGAGTAAGAATACCAACATAAACATATCTATGCCCCAACAAATGACACAACAGATGAGGACAAAAATACAACAGTCTGCTACAACAGTCATTGATAAGTTGCCAAGGAAGGACATCAACATATTGATGGGAGATACCAATGCTAAAGTGGGACAGGATAACGTAGGTTATGAAGGTATAATTGCCCATTATGGCATGGGAGAGATGAACGACAACGGTGAGAGATTAGCAAATTTTTGTGAATTAAACAGTTTGGTGATTGGAGGATCAGTGTTTCCCCATAAAAGGATCATATGGCAACTCGGGTCTCACCAGACGGTTTGACAGAGAATCAGATCGATCATTTTTCTATCTCCCGAAGATTCAGACGTTCATTAGAGGATGTGGCAGTACGGAGAGGGGCAGATGGTGGATCAGGCCACCACCTGCTATTGGTAAAGCTTAAGCTCTGACTCAGAAACATGGGACATATTATGGACTCCCTGATAAGTTAGTTAACCTCATTAAGGAAATGTGTGAAGGATCAAGTTGCAGGGCTGTACACGAAGATCAGCTTACTGACAGCTTTGAAATTAAGACTGGTATCAAGCAGGGATGCTTGGTCTCACCATTCCTATTCATCCTTGCCATTGATTGGCTAATGACGGAAACCTCCAAAGGTTGAAGAAATGGGATACTGTAGACCCCTGGACACAGTTGGATCATCTTGATTTTGCAGATGATCTGGCTCTTTTATCCCACACCAGGACTAGGTGCAAGCAAAAACAACAATTATACACAGCCTCTCAGTATCAATTGGTTCCAGAATTCACCCTGCAAAGTCAAAGGCTTAAAAAGATAGGTAAGCTTCAAAGTAAAAGATCAGGAACTTGAAGATATAGACACTTTTTGGCATCTCGGGAGTATAATTGTCAAGGATGGAGACACGGAAACAGAGGTGAGAGCACGGATAGGAAAGGCACAGGCTGCATTCACATCATTGCACAGAGTTTGGAGAACTAAAGAAATCTCCCTTCGACTGAGGCTAAGACTTTCCAACTGAAGCGTGAAGTCTGTCCCACTGTATGAATGTGTAACTTGGAATGTTTCGCAAGCATGTATAAGAAGGATACATATTTTCGTAAACAGATGCATGCGTTAGCTACTCAGAATAAAATGGATGAATAGAATTAAGAACGAAGAAGTATGGAAAAGAACACAACAGAAACCAGTGGGAGAGGAAATAGGGAGAAGACGATGGAGGTGAGTTGGACACACCCTTAGAAAAATGACTCTACTATAACAAAGAAAGTATTGGACTGGAACCCTCAGAGCAGAAGATCAAGGGGAAGAACACGGGGAATATGGAGAAGAATTAAAGAGGCTGATATACAGAGAAGTAAGACATGGAACGAGATTT
Organism: Berghia stephanieae; assembly: GCF_034508935.2. Taxonomy (NCBI): domain Eukaryota; kingdom Metazoa; phylum Mollusca; class Gastropoda; order Nudibranchia; family Aeolidiidae; genus Berghia; species Berghia stephanieae. The sequence continues at coordinate 102,159,298 of NC_088360.1, forward strand.
AAAAAAGTTAGCTCAGGACAGAGAAGGATGGAAACTGTCTGTGGCCTATACCCTGACCCAGGGTGAAAAAGGCAATGATGATGATGACGACGACGCACAGATGCTGTACGTTTGGTTTAGAAATTCACAACATTGCCTTCCGGAAATCTAACGGATCAACACATATAACTAACTATGTGTAACCGTGTACGATTATAGACTGGTGAATACAGTTTACTCATAAACTCCCCCAATATTTTTTAAAACAAAATAAAAAAAAAACAATTAAAAAACCCAACACAATAACAACAATACAAAGACCTGAGTGACGTCAACTTCGTTCTATAATTAAATGTACTTCATTTATTTGTTATTTGGTGTTTTATATATTGATGTTTTGTGGTCAGATGCTCACTTACTTACTTATACGAACAATGACCACCTGAGCTCTATCTAGCCCTTCTGTCTTGTGCCATGACGAAGAAGTTAGACGTCTTTTGTAGTTGTTCCAGGTGACTATACAGTGTGTTAATGATGCTTGGATTTTGTGGTTGGAATGTGCATCTCTTGTTCAGATGCTCACAACATCAGCCAGTCTAACAAGCAAAACTGTTTGTAACCTTGAACGCTTATAGTCTGCTTGATATAATTTAGTGAGAAGCAATCACCAAAATGGCTGTCTAGAGCTGAGAGTGACGTCAATTTCGTCCTTTCTATAAAAGTTCGTTTCAATTTGAGCGTTGCAATTTTATATCCCCCCCCCCTTTTTTTTCCCAGCTGATGAAACTGCTACGGGACTTATGGCGGAAAGGATTCTATTTGTATCACACAAATCGCAATACTGTCAGCATAAATACATACCAAAGTGATATCGAGCACAAGGAAAGAACTCTATGTTATGAATTACACATGATTAAGATTCGTTAAAGAATAAGATTATTATTCCATCCCTCTCATTGGACAACCCTATAGAGCAGTATAATTAGGTGCCCCAAACGTAAACAAAGGTCTAGAAGCACATGGCAAACCACATGTTCCTGTCTTGACACTCAAGTTCCAATGTAAATTATAGAAAAAAGAACCTTTAAAATTTGGCTGCTAGGTGGCAAAAGAAACACATATTCATAAATACTCGATCATGCATCAAATAATGTCTTGATATGGATATTTTATGGAACAAAAGGTAAAATTTATCAAAAGTTACAGTCTATCTATTTTTAGACCAGAGCAAATTATTGCGCTGGTGTGAACAAGACGAGAATTATTCGGAGCCTGATTTTCAGAATAATTTAGTCTTATATTATTATTTCTGCAACTGTTAGATTTTATGTAAACATATTTTCAATACTGAAAGTGTATTGCCTACAACTCAAACTACAAAATTGGGAGACCTATATTGTGCGTACATTTTTCCGGTCCCTAACGAAAATCACTAGCAACTTGTTATTGTTTACGTTTGGGGCACCTAATTATACTGCTCTATCATTTCCTAGTAATCGTTGAATAAATCTTTGAACGCGTTGAATAAAAAGTTTGTCCAACGATTGCAGAATATTTTCACACATTTTATTGGTGTGAAATATGGTGTAAAAGACAGCTGATTGGCAATTAAAAATAATCTTTTGGTGCGCATGAATACAAATCCACCGTTTTTAGTTTAGGGTCAAATTAAATTGTCATTCAAGCAGAAGGAGAAAGATATACACATTATAGTGAATAGAAGTACTATAGTCAGATTTTCTATTAATGACGCGTGTTTTTCTGGTTTTTCTCAGCTGTCCCTCAATCAAAAGTTGTAAAAAATTGTGTCAATATTTGAAGCAATTTGTCTTAACTGAATCTAGATTTTGGACCTTGTTGATGCCATAACAAAAAGTTTTCTAATTTAAAACCGCTGTCATAAAATTCGAGATTATACACTAAAAAATGAAAACAAGTTACTCACGACAAAGTATGAGATGAGTTCATTGGTTTTTGTTTTAAAGTCGTGTGCTGACACGTTAGTTCCGGCTATTGATTATGAGTTCACGTCATACTTGTTTCCGAATAATAACAATTCACTTTCACTGCTATAAACTTACATCTTATGTCGTTTTAAATTTTGAACTTATGATTTATTGCATATTATTATCTACAGTATGTCGCAAATACAGATATGAAATCTCTAGCTTTAAATCATTTGAAATACTGATTATGTACTCAATATTGTCAAATTAACAATGAATGCTGTTTATATAACTTTGAAAAATTGCATGTATGCACGACCGTTTCACCGAGCATTTAAAGGCTTTTAAACCATAATATAAGCTTTTACACGATACGATACGAAATCTCTATCGGTGCCACTCTCGTAAAGCTGCGAAAATAAATCTACTTGTCTCTATAGATAAGCAATTAAGGAGGACGGCTACGGAATTGGACTTTCACAATCAACCCCGAGAAGATGGTTATCAAAATACGACAGAGAGATCACCAGTGTTGAACGATGGAGCTGGGTGGTGAACGTAAATATACATCCGACAAAGGAATGGACGTCTGATAATTCCCGTAGAAAAAGGCTCATGGGTTCTGGACAGAGGATCATTGATATTCTTGCAGGTGGTTAAGATACTGGGTATTTAGAAGAATGCCATACCATTTATTTATTTCTGTATCAATGTATGCGCAAGGACAAACAGGCTGCCAAGTGCATGGAGGAAAGCAAGAGTAGTCGCCCTACTGAAACTGGGGAAAGATCCAAAATCCAAGAAAAGCTATCGCCCGATCTCCCTCCTGTGCATCGCATACAAGCTATTTGAGCGAATGGTTATGTCCCGCATGTCACCCAGTCTAGACGAACAACTGTCTCCAGACCAGGCTGGATTCCGACCAGGACGGTCAACATGTGGTCAACTTCTTAACCTTACACAATTCATAGAAGATGGGTTTGAGACAAAACAGGTCACTGGCACAGTCTTCGTCGACCTCACTGCAGCCTATGACACAGTGAATCACAAGATCCTACTCCTCAAAGTGGCTAAAATGATAAAGAATAAGAAAATTAGTAAATATTTATCCAGTCACTTCACGAAACAGGCGCTTCTATTCTTGTTGAAATGATGGCCTGAAGAGCAGGTGGGCGCACCCAGAAGAAGTGGTCCTTTACCCCAAGGGGGGAAAAAATTCCCATGCTGGCTCCAACACTTTTCAACCATATATACAATGAACAGCCTGATTTCGCAAATATCCGCCGATATCATATGTTCTGATGACCTATGGCCACGCAACACAGGATTTGTCCCTTCCAACCATCGAGAGCAACTGACAAATGCCCTAGACACCCTTACAAAGTACTACACTAAAAACACGCAGAAACGCCAACTCCGAGGAAAACACAAGTGGTGATGCAATTTCACCTCAACAACCACCAAGCCCACAAAAAACTTAACATCAAGTGGAATGGCCTACATTAAGTACAACTACACACCATGTACCTCGGAGTGACCGCTTGATCGACTCTGACCCTTCAGAGAACGAACGTGAGGTAATGACCAAGGCAAAAAGTGTCCACTACGTATGCCCTCCAGTGAAAGCTGGCAAACATAACTCTGGGGAACTGACCCTAAAACTCTCAAGGACCACAGCATTGGCCCTCAGCTACTCATACTGCGGAAGTAACTGCTCAGCTGTATGGGCTCGATCAATGCCATGCCACAAGTCAAGCCCCCGACTCAACAAACGCCCTGCCGGACATAACGGCCCAGGCTGAAGAGCAACAAAACCATTGCCACTATCTCCGTGCACAGAATAGCCCCACCAAACACATCCGTAGGAAACTCTGCCCAAATACAAAAATAAAACATAAAAATGACCAGAGACGACCCCCTTACAGACCACAAATTGCCCCAAAAGCAGGCTCAATCAAGAACAAGCTTCTCACAGTAGAGAGAGCCATTCCCCAGACCACACAGCATTCCTTCCGCGACAAATGGGTAAATGGGACAAGACAGCAAACGATGCCCTCCAGCCCCCCCACAGAAAACTCCCGACAGGCACAGACCTCAAGGAGAAAAGAAAGGTGGCGTTGAACAAGCTAGGGCAAAGGTGGGAAACACGCGTGCCACCAACCTCTTTAAATGAAAATTTCTTCACCGGGCCACTGAATGCCCATGCGGTTCACCCCGAGACAGACCATGGACACATCCAGTCCGAATGCTCGCTGGGAACCTCACTGCAACCAAAGCATGACCTTGAGGGGAATGCAACCAGACTCCCGGGACTGGCTGGACTCACTGGCGCGACATAGATATGATGATGATGATTTCTGTATCAATATGGAAGGTAGTGACTATCATTCTGGGTCAATGTATAGGTGTTTTGAAGACTGGCTAAATGAACCGTTTGCTGCCTTTCCCTCTAAGCACCAAGCTGTATTGCATTGGATAAACGCTACCAAATCGTGTCCATGATCACTACTACTACTACTACTACTACTACTACTACTACTACTACTACTACTACACTACTACACACCACTACTACTACTACTACTACTATACTACTACTACTAACTACTACTACTAACTACTACATACTACTACTACTACTATTACTACTACTACTCTAGCTGCTGCTGCTACTACTACTACTACTACTACTACTACTACTACTACTACTACTACTACTACTACTACTACTACTACTACTACTACTACTACTACTACTACTACTACTACACTACTACCTACTACTACTCCCTACTACTACTACTACTACTACTACTACTACTACTACTACTACTACTACACTACTACTACTATCTACTACTAAAAGTACTGCTGTTGCTTGCTGCAGTTACTGCCACTAATGATTATACTTATACCGACATCCCTTAATTTTTGTTAAATTTTCAATTCCATTATATTTGTTTTCCCACAATAGTCTAGACGTTTTTATATTTCACTTTATAAACTGCATTATACAGTTTCTACCCTCTTTTCACTTAATTATTTGCGCACCTTTTAGAAATAGATCTATATATTGTTCTATTTTAATTCGTGCTTCCTTACAAAGAGCATACTACTACCTGCCCATCAATTATTCATCTTAACAACGCCTCTTTCACTACCACATTATCTCATTTATCTGTAGTGTTTCATTCATCCTGTTTTTTGATAAAGGGGAAATCCCAAAACGTCCATTCTATCTGTTTTCGTAATTAAATTGAAGCTTTTATTCAATTTCACATTGTTATTTATTTGTGTTGGTAAGTAACATCTAGCTGTGAGTATTTAAAAAAACAAAACAAAACAAAACTAAACGCATAACATCAAAAGACATTGAAATAACCGAAAAATAAAATAATTTAGGACTGATTCCAAGGGCCACGCACCTCCCAAACACCCAGACACACAAAAACAGACACGCAAACAAACTAATGCTCACACTGGTTTAGTGCCTAAAGCTTAGCCACTCACTCACTAACTCCCTCACTCACAGGACACGAAAATGGCGCCGCCACAAGCGCGGCCTGTTGTGCCCGGTATTTGGGAAGAATAACGAAGCAGGGGGGCACCCCCTTTTCTAACCCAGGGAAAAAAAACAAAAACAAATGACAAAACCTTTTTCCCCCCTTCGGTACAGCTAAAACAGCATTGGAAAACTTCAAATTTTTTGATAACATTTATTTTAAATTTTTAATTTTTGAAATTTTCCAAAAAAACGCCCCAAGGGGTTAAAAAAAAAAAAAAAACCTATATTTGGAGGGATATAATAATAATTTTTTAAATTTTTAATTCGGGGGAAATTTTAAAGGAAAAAAAATCGTGGGTTTAAATTAATACCGTTAATTATTGCATTTTTTTCAAAACCGTTCTCCCAACAGCTTTTTGGGAATTTTGGTTTCACTTGATCAAATATGTATTCATTACAAAGGGGGGATCTTCTTTTTAAGTCTGTCTTTCAACCCTTTAAGGGTTTTAAAAAAGATGACATGCCCCTGGGGGGGGTTAAACTGACCTTTTCATATTTTGGGGGGGGAAAGGGGCAATATTACTGTCTTAAACCCTTCAAACCCCCCCCCCCCGGGAAAAATGTTTTCCAATAAAAAATCTTTCCCTGTTTTGGGGTTTTGGGAAAAGGGGTTTTATTTGGGTTTTTGGGTCCAGGCCCTTGCCGGCCCCCCTTTACTTTGAGGGGAGACATTTAAAAAGTATAGATTTTTTTGGGAGATTACCTTTTTTTCCGTGTGGGCCTAAATCATTTTCCCCTTTTTATGTACTGTTACATTTTTTTTTAATAAAAAATATTTTTTGGTTTGGGGACCATTTGAGTGTGTCCTTTTTTAGGGGGGAAAACTGTGCTTGGTCTGGATGAGACTTTTAGGTGTTCTAAAAACTAATTTTACGAAACAATGTTTGGAGTGTTTCTTGGAATCTAAAATCTGTTCCCTTTTTGAAAAAAACCCCCCCCCCTTTTTTTTAATTTTTTTCTCGTATGCTTCCCAAATTTTTTTAAAACCTCCAACTTTTTTGACTATCCCCGTTTTTTTCCCTTTTTAACTGACCCCAAAGGTATTGCAAGCCCTTAAAAACAAAAACAAAAAAAAGGATGATATGGGTCTGCTATGACTGTTTTTTTGGGGTCTCTATAAAGCTCGTAAATTAAAAAAAAAAAAATTAATTCTTACGTATGTTCGTTTAAAATGCTTTTGGGTTTTTTTTTCCCTTGTTTTAAATTAAAATTTTTAAATGCACTGTTTTTCGGGCGATTTATACCTTTTAATTCCCATCTAAACCCTTTGACATTTTGGGGTTAAAACGTTTAGGTAAAATACAACGTCCGCCCCTCCGGATTTAGCGTACCCAAAACACAAAATATGTATTAAATTTTTTTTTGCTTATAGTCTGATTTATATAATTTAATTTAGAAACTTTTAATTAAATTGGGGTAAAAATTTAAAAAAATAACAAAAGGCTGAGTGAAGTCAAATTCGTTTCCTTATATAAAATAAAATATATATATATTTTTATATATATAAAAATATATTTTATATATATATATAAATATATATATATAAAATAATAAAAAAGGGCATATATATGTCTTTCTGTCCTTTTGTCCCGTATACTCCTGTTTTTATGCTTTCGTCAAAAATAATTCTTTCAAATTTTAAACTAAAAATTCCCATCTAATTTTTAAACCTCCAAACTTTCTCGATCCCTCAAACCAACGACCAATTTTTCACTCTGTCACCAATATTAAAAATCAATCTGATGGGGCCCCGAAAGAAAACCAAAATCAAAAAAACTAAATTAAAATCCAAATATTTGGATTCAAAATAGAAAACATATGGAAGGACTTCCCCCCAGTTTCACAGCACCCCCCATTTTTAATTTGACCGGAAATCCCCTGAGCCCCCCCCCCCCCCCCCCCCCCCCCCCCCCCCCCCCCTTTTCCCCCCCGCCCCCCTTTAACCCTAACGATCAAACATCATGTTTTCATTACTCAACCCTCCCCAAATTAATAATGGCTCGGGAGGAGTCGTAAGCGACAACCGACTGAGCAAATTGTTTTAGAAATTAGGAAAAAAAAAACCCCAAAACCAAATTTTTAAAAAAATTTTAAAAAAACTAATACTTATTGAACAATTTCAACAAGAAAACCCATAATGCCCAAAAGATTAAGCGATATAATAAAAGTACAGTGAAACCTCCCATCAAAATGACCCACC
>NC_088360.1:102167087-102287087 GCF_034508935.2 Berghia stephanieae
TGGCACAGTCTTCGTCGACCTCACTGCAGCCTATGACACAGTGAATCACAAGATCCTACTCCTCAAAGTGGCTAAAATGATAAAGAATAAGAAAATTGTAAATATTATCCAGTCACTTCTCGAAAACAGGCGCTTCTTTGTTGAAATGGATGGCCGGAAGAGCAGGTGACGCACCCAGAAGAATGGTCTTCCCCAAGGATCAGTGCTGGCTCCAACACTTTTCAACATATATACAAATGATCAGCCTGAGTTCCCAAATATCCGCCGATTCATATGTGCTGATGACCTATGCCTCGCAACACAGGATGTGTCCTTCCAACCAATCGAGAGCAGACTGACAAATGCCCTAGACACCCTTACAAAGTACTACACTAAAAACTCGCTGAACGCCAACCCAGGGAAAACACAAGTGTGTGCATTTCACCTCAACAACCACCAAGCCCACAAAAAACTTAACATCAAGTGGAATGGCCAGACATTAGAGTACAACTACCACCCAGTGTACCTCGGAGTGACGCTTGATCGGACTCTGTCCTTCAGAGAACACGTGAGGAAGACCAAGGCAAAAGTGTCCACGCGTAATGCCCTCCTTGGAAAGCTGGCAAACATGAACTGGGGAACTGACCCTAAAACTCTAAGGACCACAGCATTGGCCCTCAGCTACTCAACTGCGGAGTACTGCTCAGCTGTATGGGCTCGATCATGCCATGCCTCGAAGCTAGACCCCGAGCTCAACAACGCCTGCCGGATCATAACGGGCCAGCTGAGAGCAACACCATTACCACTGGTCTACCGTGCAGCAGGAATAGCCCCACCACACATCCGGAGGGAAACTCATGCCCAAATACAAAAATACAAACAGGAAATGGACCAGAGACACCCCCTTCATGACCACAATTGCCCCAAAAGCAGGCTCAAATCAAGAAAAAGCTTCCTCACAGTAGAGAGCCTTCACCCAGACCACTCAGCATTCTTCCGCCTGGACAAATGGGTAGAATGGGACAAGACAGCAAACGATGCCCTCCAGCCCCCAACAGAAAAGCTCCCAGCAGGCACAGACCTCAAGAGAAAAGAATGGGTGGCGTTGAACAGAGCTAGGGCAAAGGTGGGAAACACCGCCACCAACCTCTTTAAATGGAAAATCTCACCGGGCACTGAATGCCCATGCGGTCACCCCAGACAGACCATGGACCACATCCTGTCCGAATGCTCGCTGGGACCTCACTGCACCAATGCTGACCTGAGGGAATGCAACCAGACTGCCCGGGACTGGCTGACTCACTGGCGCGACAAGATATGATGATGATGATTTCTGTATCATATGGAAGGTAGTGACTATCATTCTGGGGTCAATGTAGAGGTGTTTGAAGACTGGCTAAAGAACCGTTTGCTGCCTTTCCTCGAAGCACCAAGCTGTATTGCATTGGACAACGCTACCATTCGGTGGTCCATGATCACTTCAAGGCTCAAACTTCGGCAACTTCTAGTCTCTAATCAGATAACACTACGTATTATTCTGACCATTTATCAAAGGCCCAACTGTATTCTAGCGAAAATAATCAAAGCAGAAACAGTTTTCAAAACAGAGTGTCTATTCAAGTTTTGACACACGGTTTCGCGACTTCCCCCATGCCATACCACTGTGAGCGCAATCCAATCGATCTCATTTAGTCCCCAGTAAAGGGAAAGATTGAGAGGTGGAACACCAAATTTACTCTCACCGACGAGGCAATAAATGATAACACAACAAGAAAGACTGGAAAAAGGCAACCTTCGCAAACTGGAGGACAATTACATTTCATTGGGTAGAGTGATGCCATGAAATCTTTCCATAGTCGTTCCATTTCTCCTTTTCCTCATCCTAGTCATCAGCATGTGATGATTGATGTGTCCAGTATATCTTTGTTGTTGTTGGTGGTGGTGTAGTTGTAGTTGTTGTTATTGCTAAACACATGTATCTATTTGTAGAAATACCGAGTCATAAATTCATGAATTTCTTTTACCAGTCTACATTAAATTTATGTAATCCTCTTTGGTATAAATACAAGCTATTTCTATAAATTTCGCAATCAAAATAATGTGGTAAGCGCGTAATGTTCACTTTCATTTGTATTTTCAGCAGGAATGTGTATTGATACGTTATAAAATGTAGATGTCTGATAGTTAAGGATTGTCATTCGTTCCTTCATATTCATATACTGTATCTTTATCGTTTAAGTTTCAATTAATCGAACATTCCATTTTAACGATTTCCATCAAAATGGATAAGCGGAAAATTCATAATTTTGATACTGTAAATCATCTATGAGTTACAATCCTTACCAGTTATCGATTTTAATATAGTTGTTATAAGCGAGATCCTTTCCTATTGTTTTACAATTAATGAAAAATTTTTTTTTAAATAAGACACATTGATTCAGAGGGTCATGCAAACTTTTACAGGTGCATTGAGGGACAGCTGAGAAAAGGAAGAAAAACACGCGGAGGGGTTGAAACATATTCTTTCATAACACATATTCGCAAGCTCGTTGTGGTATTGGGCACGATAAAAATAAAAATAACTCGGTTAATACAAAGAGATGAAAGAATCGTATATTAGACGGTTATTGTAGGAGTTTGTATCGCTAGAAGATTCGGCAAGAATTTAACGCAAGATTTTTTTTATCGTTGAAATTTTTTTAAAAAGTTTCTCGTAAGAATTTATATCTTTAAAAGGTTCGTTAGCAATGCCTCGTAAGAATTCATATTTTTAAAAAGTTTGTTAGAAGTTTCGTCAGAATTGTTGTTTTTCTTCTTCATTCCTTCTTTCTTCTTCTTCTCTTCTTCTTCTCTTTCTTCTTTCTTCTTCTTCTTCTTCTCTTCTTCTTCTTCTTCTTCTTCTTCTTCTTCTTCTTCTTCTTCTTCTTCTTCTTCTTCTTCTTCTTCTTCTTCTCTTCTTCTTCTTCTTCTTCTTCTTCTCTCTCTCCTCCTCCTCCTCCTCCTCCTCCTCCTCCTCCTCCTCCTCCTCCCCTTCTCCTTCCTCAACAAACTCATACCTTTCCTTCTCGTTGTTCAATAAGTATCGTTATCCTCCCCCCCCTCCTCCTCCTCCTCCTCCTCCTCCTCCTCCTCCTCCTCCTCATCATCATCATCATCATCATCATCACCATCACCATCGTAAGAGAGGCTGAACCAAATGTGGTTTTCACAACATTCGCCACAAAAATACAAAGAAATAAATGTCAGAGAGGCTGAGCCAAAACGTCGTTTTCAAAACATTCGTCTCAAAAATACTCTAATAATAAATTATCTCCAAAACTATGGAATGCTTTCATCATCATACTATTTCTTTGTTGATTTTATCTATTATCTATTATTTTTTAAAAATTGGGTTTGGGATCAACATTGTTCTAAACAGCTAATGTAAAATTCATATCATCGAACACAGAATTACTGGCAAATCTAAAAGTTATAAAACTATATTTTACAGACTGAGATAAGAGTAACTTTTTAAAAAATTCAGGCTAATTCTACCCCTTCATACAAATTAATACGAAGAAAATCTACAAGGTCGTTATACTCAGTCCTGTTTGACGTTTGACTTTCATTGCAAGCATCATTTATTCTATGAATTTCTAGCATATTCACAACAAAATTGATGATGTAATTATAAATCTCTCTTGATACTATCAAGTAATAATAATATCACCTGTAACAAAAATGATGACGTAATTTTAAATCTCTCTTTTTACTTTCAAGTATTGATAATCTTTATAAAAATAGGGTTGGGGATCAACATTGTCCGTAAAGCCAATTATAAATTTTTATCAAGCACAGAATTACCGGAAAATCTAAAACTAAAAATACAATATAATAGTATAAGAAGTATAGAAATAGATGACCGCCTGTTCCTAATAGCCTTTATTACGGGTTCTTCACTTGTAATAAAAATTTAACAAAAAGCTGAGAATCTGTCACCAATAGAAAAGCAGACATAGTTTCTCAAATGCGCCAACAAAAAAAAAAAAACAACCCAGCATGATTTAAATACTATTGGTTTATTTTTTAATTATTTAATCCATAGATACTCGGCGGTACACTTATTTGCTGGTCTGATACCCCATAACCTACGATTCAATAGTCTGATGTCACGCCGCCCGGCAACGGCGGCCATCTTGGTTCTAAACAAAGAAAATCATTACTTTTTATTTTTCATGCTGGCTAGAACTTTTCATATGTCATGATCAGAATGTGTAAAAGTCAAAACATGATCAAATGTATGTGTTTTTTATCCACTGGATACCCCTTATGCTCGCCGGAGAAATATTTCATACGGGCGTCCGCCATTGTTCCGATAGTTTAGAGCCAGTGTTACTAAGTTACCATGCGTCATTAGGAAGGAAGTGACGTTACGACTGTTGAAGAGTATTCCTCATAGGCTCATTGTTGTAATGGAGAAATAACGAAAACAAATTTTTTGTCCATTACAATAATGTTAAATTAAGTGGATTAGGATGCCTGACCTGCATTTATATGCACGTCGATAGAAAACGATAAAACGTTATTTCTCATAAGAATTGGAGTCTTTTTTGTGTTGCGAATCAAACGTCCTTTTTAGCACAACTCCATGAACGGAGAAAATAACTATGTGATCTAAAAAATTGCCTTTTATGAAGTGCCATTACTTCCTTAAACTTTTGGAAATATATTTGTGTATCTTTAAAAATTGTTGAATAAATAAATAATGTCTGTCGTAAAATTATAAAGTTTTCGTGTTTTTTTTTCTAGCACTGGTTGCTAGGACATAACCCGAACGAGTCCTGAGTTGACCGTATCGTCCTCGGGTTGCTAGGTATTCTGAACACCGAACCATCCAATCAGAGGGGATCAAACCAGCGCTATATAAGCGGGGCGCGGGGAATCAGAATTCAGAATGAGCTTTTCCCAGGGTTGCCAATTTGGCAGATTTTCTGCCAAATGACCTTTTTTTTTTTTGGCAGAATTTGAAGTCGTCTGGCAGAGAAAAATCGGTTTGGCAGCTTGGCAGATATTTGGCAGATTTTATTTTCCGAAGCCTAGGGATGAATGTATAGGTCTACTCCACGTTTTCCATGGCAATTTTTATGTATTAGTGATTTTTTTAAAACTTGGGAAATGAAAACAAAAATTATGACATCGGCCTTGAGAATTTTTTGTTTAGCAAAACTGATGAATTTTCAAAGGGGGTACTATAAATCGTACCGTTTGGCAGATTTTTGTGGTATTTGGCAGATTTTTAAAATACAGTTGGCAGAATGGGAAAATGAATCTGGCAACCATGGTTCTTCCTTTATTTTATTAATGTAAGCATTGTCTAGCCGTGAAACACAGCCTTTCTATCTCCGTCTTTCTCTTCCCTCTGTTCAAGCTAGGCTCAGTGCCTTGGCCTGATCTTCCACTCCGAGGGAAGTTATCAACGAGTTCCCTCTGTCTATCTGTCTAAGGGGCAGCGTGGCTCAGCGTTACGGTCTTTGCTTCGTACCCTAAAGGTAACGAGTTCGATCACCTGCCGCTGCGCTGTGTGGCCTTGAGCAAGTCACCTGGCCCTAGCTCACTTTGCGGCGCTGCACTGCGGCTGACGCCTGGGTTATTTCAGTCTTCCCTTGGAATAGACCCTAAAGACAAATTTCCCCTTGGGGATGAATAAAGGGAATTTTATTTATTTATTTATTTATTTATCTTTCTCCTAGTCTTTTCTTTATGTTGATGTTTCTGGCTATCTGGCTCTATCGGCTCTCCGGAGCGGCTCAAACAGTCACAGATGCAAGACCCTCTGGACTGATAAAAGTGATCCTTCAGAGCCATTCGGCCCATGGAGCCGGAATTTATTCGGTTTCTATAGCGTGAAACAGACAATAGCAGTTGCTTGCCATCCTTTGGATTGGACGCTAAAATATAGCCCAGTACGTTCCGTCAAATCTAACAGACCCAGTTACACATTCATTGCTGGTTGGACGGGGGGGGGGGGGGGGTCAGATAAAAATCTCGACTTCACCCGGGATCGATCTCTGTCCCTTTGCGTGTAAAGCGAGTGCTCTACCAACTGAGCTATTGGCACCCCTGTATAGTGATGTGTGATAAGTCTAAAACCTCAAGGTTTCACAATTAGAGATTGAATCCCAGACCCTCTAGTTGCATACACGACCCTCTAATTACATGACTGATTTTAAAAAATACGCCATTACGTAACGGCATCGTTAGATACCGTCGCCTAGGCATTCCTTGAAGGGAAAATGGATAGTTCACCAAACAAGATGTCTGATGTCAACAGTAATCACCCATGTTGTTAGCAAATTTGGGATTAACAATCTTTCCAAAGGAGAAAAACGAAAGTGCCTGAAGCGGAGAAAAACAAATAGTAATAAAAAAATATTTTCATGAGCTCCATCTAGTTACAATTAGGTGTAAGTAATCATAATATATTTTGTGTGTGGGGCTCCCTAGTCTTGTCGTGGTCACTCGCCTGCAGATTGGTTAGCCCTTGATTCTAGTCTCGATGTGAGCAGCACAAAATTGAGAACTTTTAAAGCGCTTTGAGCACATTAAACGGGTATTTTCTAAAAAAAACAAACCCTCAAGATTTGTTGAGCGTCAAACTTTTATACCAAGCGATATAACTAAACAAATATCTGATGAAGTGCAGGCTTATATTGAGTTATGCCCCTTGCGAGAATGAACACTGTCACCGTCAACTGGGGGAAACATTGCCTTTTCAATATTAGATAAATCAGAGTACATTTAAGTTTGTAGCAAATGTTTCATGAGCTTAGGTAAAATACTCACAACATCCGCCAGACGGATAAAAGGTACCAGCACACAAAACTATGTGTAACCTTGAGCGTTTAGAGTTTGATTGAAATAACTGAGTGACGTCAATTTCGTTCCTTCTATTGAATGGATACTGTTTTTTTAATGGACAAAGAAGAAGAAGAAGAAGAAGAAGAAGAAGAAGAAGAAGAAGAAGAAGAAGAAGAAGAAGAAGAAGAAGAAAAGAAAAAAAAAGAAGAAGAAGAAAAATGAAGAAAAGAAAGAAAGAGAAGAAAAAGAAGAAGAAGAAGAAGAAGAAGAAGAAGAAGAAGAAGAAGAAGAGAAGAAGAAGAAGAGAAGAAGAAGAAGAGGAAGAAGAAGAAGAAGAAGAAGAAGAAGAAGAAGAAGAAGAAGAAGAAGAAGAAGAAGAAGAAGAAGAAGAAGAAGAAGAAGAAGCTACAGACAAGTTGCGTCTTTAATAATTGGGACATAATTCCTTTTGAAGGCTTATCTTGACTTGTGCCCTTTGCTAGCGTGAACATTTATACCAAATGCTGGGTGAATAGTTACCGTCAATATATATATCAATCAGACTATAAAGGTTAAAGGTTATTTTCCTGCGAATTGATATGCGTTTTATACTCATGAGGCGAGGAGTGATAATGTTCCCAAATTGACGTTAATTGGTGTCCTACTTAGCCAGCAATTACATGAGTATATCGTGGTTGCGATAACATTCGCTTTGAAGTAGTAAAAAAAGTAGTAATATCGCCTCACATACATCATGTCGCATACTATATGTTAATTGTTGCTGCTGGCTTGGGTCCTTTTGTTAGCGGTTTGGTCGCGTTTATAGGGAATGAGATTAGCGGAAGAGTAGCGTCCCTTGATTGGACGTCACCCATAGTCTGTGACGTCACCGGCGGAAAAGTTATTAGAGAGAGAACGTCATGTTGGTTGTGCGCATGCGTCTCTCGTCCTCGCGGAAAAATAAATCTTTCTTTCTGAAGAATACAACATCGATTTACAGTTCCATCAGGTGGACAAGAGACAATAAAAATATCTGGCACTTAAACAAATTGATATTGTTGATTTTAGTGTATTATACTCTCATGATGTCAATATAAAGCTCATTTGCAGATAGCGTTTAGGTAAAATATTCATAACCCCCCCCCCCCCCAGCTAAGTTATACTTACCAACACACAAAGCTGTGTAACCTTTAACGTTTATAGTCTGATATCATTTAGTGAGACCTAATCAATGACAGGTTGTATAGAAATTAACAACAAAGAGCTGAGTGACGTCAACTTTGTTTCTTCTATCGAAAGAATGAAGATGACGCCAGATGATTGTAGTTATTTTTTAGCCCGCCAGTTGTGTGATCAGTTCCCCCTCAAGTAGATCGATCAAACTATAAACGTTAAAGGTTAAACACATACCTACGTACGTTTTATTTAGCGGGCAGAACTTGTGAGTATTTTAATCAAAGGGATACCATCATTTAAGAGGATCAATAAATTATTGCTTAGCAATGCAATTTGGGGGTCCTAATAGCTCTGTTAATAGTACTCGCAAAGGGACCGAGATCAATTCCTGGTGATGTCGAAATTTAACAAAAATTCTGATCCCCCTGTCCACACAGGACGAGTACTTGGGTAGCGGGATCTTTTAGATCTAGAAGAAAGCACTTTGCGATCGATTGTTTTTTTTTGTGTGTGTGTTTGTTTGTCATAGAAAGGCAGAATATCCAACAGCCTTTAAAACCGACCTCATTTCAAAACTGAATTGTGTCAAATGTTTTGATAAGTTATGCTATCAATGATACACCCCCCCCCCCCCCGACTACTCAAGAAACAACGGTGTCAATCGATAACGAGCATATCAAAGATTGGGTCCAGGACTGCCAGATGACCACGCGCCCGCCCAATTTTGGTCACACAGCAGGAGCCTTTTATAGTTCTCACACTACTATGTTATGACGATCGACCCAATCAGCGAATCATGTTTCTTATCTATTATTATATATTTTAGTTATTTTGTAAATTTTGTTATAAATAACAACGTTTTCATAGTTTAGTCGATCTTTTGTTTATCAAAAGAAGAATTTTTCAAGGGAGTTATTATTGTTTGCCCTTGTGAGGTTCTATTTGTCTACTTTTAAAGCCAATTTGGCTACAAGGAATTCTGACCATCTTGCAGCCCTGATTGGCCGTATTGTAATCATTGGGGGCTGCCGCTAGTCCAATGTAATACGATTCAATAGTCTGATGTCACGCCGCCTGGCAATGGCGGCCATCTTGGTTCTAAACAAAGAAAATCATTACTTTTTATTTTTCATGCTGGCTAGAACTTTTCATATTTCTTGTGATCAGAATGTGTAAAAGTTAAAACATGATCAAATTTATGGGTTTTTTCCCCTCTGGATACCCTTTATGCTCGCCGGAGAAATATTTCATACAGCGTCCGCCATTGTTCCGATAGTTTAGAGCCAGTGTTACTAAGTTACCATGCGTCATTAAGAGGAAGTGACGTTACGACTATTGAATCCTATTGAATCCTCTCAATGTAGTACAAAAACACATGTTACACCTTCACGACTTCCGACCTATAGATAGTTCGAAGATGACGTCACACAGGTCTTTGTTATTGTTTTTTGCCATCCGCGTTTATGAGTAATGCTCACTGAACTGTATTAACCTGACTATAAACGTTCATGGGTACACACAGTTTTGTGTGTTGGTCCGTTATACTTCCGGATGGCAATGTTATGAGCTTCTTAGCCAAGCGCATACTATCTATAGTTATATCGAAGTTGACGTCACTCCTGTCTTTGTTATTGTTTTTTGCCATCCGCGTTTATGAGTTGTTCTCACTAAACTGTATTAACCAGACTATAAACGTTAAAGGTTACACATAGTTTTGTGTGTTGGTCCGCTATACTTCCGGATGGCAATGTTATGAGCTTCTAAGACAAGCGCATACTATCTATAGGTACAGGGTTGAGTCTCGCTCTGAGCGACGTATGGTTGAATCCCTGGAAAAAAAAGCTTTTCTCACATTCTTTCACCGTATTCAAGTATAATTATCCAATGACGCATATTTACTAGTGAGACCAAAAAACAAAATTAAAGCAATTTGGAGACACTTCTCTTACGAAATTCGGCCCTACAGTATGGAATTCTATTCCACTATTTATAAGACTGTCTAGAAGTGTGGTAATCTTTCAGAAACGACTTAAGACACCTATCAACTCTAAACTTTTACTTTGAAGAGACGGATGGCTTTTCATTCTGTCTTTAAATTATATTTTCAATTGTGTATTGTATTATTATTATAATGTATGTGTAATAGCATGCTAATGTATTCATTATCTTCAACGCCCAT
This sequence comes from Berghia stephanieae, assembly GCF_034508935.2. Lineage (NCBI taxonomy): Eukaryota > Metazoa > Mollusca > Gastropoda > Nudibranchia > Aeolidiidae > Berghia > Berghia stephanieae. The sequence goes on from NC_088360.1 coordinate 102,177,238, forward strand.
ATCATGTCAGTGATGTATGGAAAATGTAATGGCAGGTTTGTATGTGTGTTTGTGTTAATGTATGTGCACGCGCGCGCACGTGTGTGTGTATGTGTGTGTGTGTGTGTGTGTGTGTGTGTGTGTGATTGATCATATATCTGACTTTGCAAAGCGTTTGAGGTCAGGGCAGAAGGGCAGAAAACGCTAAACAAATGTGATGATGATGATGATGATGATGATGATGATGATGATGATGACGATGATGGTGATGATGATAATGATGATGATAATTATCATCATCATCATTATAACTACCACCACCACCACCATTATCATTCTTCTTCTTCCTCTTCTTCTTCTTCTTCTTCTTCTTCTTCTTCTTCTTCTTCTTCTTCTTCTTCTTCTTATTCTTCTTCTTCTTCTTCTTATTATTATTATTATTATTAATTATTATTATTATATTATTATTATTATTATTATTATTATTATTATTATTATTATTATTATTATTATTATTATTATTATTATTATTATTATTATCATTATTATTATTATTATTAATATTATCAATATTGTTATTTTTATTATTGTTCGACATTTCACTTTCCCTGCCACTCACTTGATCTCAACAATTCTAATTTTGGACGGAGAGTCGAGACGTTGCTGTATCATAATTGTCTCCTTATATGCCACATCGTTGTTGTAATTGGATTCAATAGTCTGATGTCACGTCACGCAGCAACGGCGACCATCGTGGTTATAAACAAAGAAAATCGGCACTTTTTACTCTTTATGCTGCCAGGAACTTTTCATATGTCTTGTGATCAGAATGTGTAAAAGTCAAAACATGATCAGTTTTATAATGTTTTTTTTTCTCCTCTGGATACGCTTTTATGCTTGTCGGAGAAATATTTCATAAGGGCGTCCGCTATTGTTCCGATAGTTTAGAACCAGTTACTAAGTTACCATGCGTCATTACGAGGGAAGTGACGTCATGACTGGTGAAGCGTAGGCTATTGTATCAAGGCTATCATGTTTGACATTTGACCTTAATAATTTTGGACGCCTCCCGGATGACTCGTTGCAGCTTGCATCTTTTAGTGTAACAAGGTCCGTAACATAATGTAAACCCGTATGTGAGAACACTTAACGGAAGACCATGGGTTTGAGTCCAAAGGACCGGTCCCACGGTCTTTTAGCTGTGAACCGGGGATCGGTCCCATAGTGAAGACCGGCGGCGGTCCTCACTTCTTATCACCTTTCAACTAGTGCCGCGCTGAAGACCGGTCTGATCACCTTCGGTCTCGCGCCATAGCCTACTACTTCCCCAGCGATTCGTTGCCTTCGGTTGATTATCTTCCACCAATCACCACCCATCCCACTTAATTAATCGCACCCACCCCCCTTTGCCATACACTAAACGACACAGACGACCATACAGGCAGACGACCACCAACCTTCACTCCGCAAACCGCCCTTTCGTGTGTGAGATGGGGGGAACAGGAGGCGCACGCCTTGGACGATTCCATTATACGGGGTAAATTTCAAAATTTACTACACCATAATGATCGCAATGACAATGATCTATGGTGAAGGCATGACCCCTCTTCTCTAATGGGTTATTGTTTGAAATGTATGTGACTACTAAAGATGTGTGTGTTTGTGTGTGTGTGTGTGTGTGTGTGTGTGTGTGTCGAACCTAGCAAGTAGCAAATCCGATTCTTTGTTTTCTTTTGTCCATCTCTTGTCACCACTCCTTTCTATCGCAGTGTTGTCATTTAAAATAATACAATTATATTAAAATTTCGTTTGGTGTTTTTACTAATCAAATAATATGAGTTTCATTAGTTTCTTCCTTCCAAAAAAACCAGTTATAACGTCTGAATTTTAAAAAGTCCAATAGAATATTTGGGGACCCCGATAGCTCAGTTGATAGAGCACTCTCTTTATACGCAAAGGGCCAGAGATCGATCCCGGGTGCAGTCGAGTTTTTTTCTAAATCCCTGTCTACTCAGCAATGAATGGGTAGCTGAGTTTGTTAGATCTGGCGAAAAGTCACCATCGACCCCTCTTATTACCTCATCCACCCCCTCTTATTATAACTTCACGTCTCTCTCTTACTCTTCAATGCTCGCTGCCCTCTAATGTTGTGTGTGGAGGGGGGGGGGGGGGGGGGGGGGGGGGGAGGGGGGGTAGGAGATGCGTGTGTGTATCAACGCCACGAACAACTCGATCAACGCCTTGGGCGATGCCATTATCTCCGTTAATGGGGATAAATTTCAAATTTTATTAAATTATCGAAGTAACAATGAAGTACGGTGAGCAAATAAAGAAGGCATCACCCCTCTTCTCTAATTAGGTTACAATTTGAAATGAGTGTGACTACTCCGTGTGTTTTACTCCTGTAGACCACGGTTTTCATCGTGTAGCGGTCTTTAACGGTTCAAGAATGAACGATCCCACGGTCTCAAAGGTCAAACCGGTTCGAATTTCCAACAGTCTCTCAGGAATGTTCAATGTCGAAAAGGACCGGTCCTAGGACCGGTCCTTGCGGTCTTCATTTCCCAAGGACCGTAGGACCGTGGTCCTTAAGCTTGCCAAGGACCGCCCCGCACTAGTTGAAATCCTCAGAAAAGGGTCTTTACCCACATTTTCTCACCGTATTCAGGTGTAAAATAAGCACCTGGCCGATAATAGCGTTCTCTCCGTCGGAAAAAAAATAAATTAATATCGCATAATAGGGGTCATACCTCGTCCTATGCTTTGAGCACGTTTAGTGGATATTGCGCAATTAAAAAACAAAAAAACTCAGGGAGTTGTAAATTTTTGGATCGTTTTTGTGCTGGAATCAAACGATCGTAGTTTCCTTATAATGTAGGGGCGATCATGGTCCTTCTATTGATGCTATGTGTTTAGATTAAATACAACATCCGTCAGCCGGATATAACGCACAAAACTATGTTTAACCTTAAACGTTTATTATCTGATTAATACAATTTAGTGAGAACTGCTCATAAAAAAAATGGGTGGCTAAAAACAATAACAAAGAGCTGTGTGACGTTAATTACGTTCCTTCTGTAAAATGAACGAAATCGACGTCACTTAGCTCTTTGTTATTGTATTTTTAGAACAACATTTATATTCCATTCTGCCAAAAACATGGAAAAGTCTGAATTTTAAAACTAAAAATGCTAAAGATATTAATGAATTTTAAAATTCCATTGATAGGAAACTTTTTGCTTTAAAATCCATATATGACTGAATATTCATAAAAAGTCAGTTATAGGAATGGATGATTTTTGTTTGTTTTATTTCTAATTTTCTTCCATGGTTTTATCTGTTTTCCCCTTTTTAAAATGATCCACCTGATACTATAAAATGTATTTTTTTTTGCTGACAACACCAAAATTTATGCACCAACGTTAGATAAAGATATCTTACAAAATGATATAAATTCACTGTACAATTGGTCTGAAAATTGGCAGCCTTATTATGATATTACTAAATGTAGAGTGCTGCACATTGGTAGGGCTAACCCTTTATTCTCCTATTACATGGGTGACAATGATATGGCTGTTATGCAAACTACATGCTTAGAGAAGGGACTTGGGGATCATCTTTGATAATAAATTGTATTTTCTACAACTACTACTACTACTACTACTACTACTACTACTACTACTACTACTACTACTACTACTACTACTACTACTAATACTACTACTACTATTACTACTACTACTGCTGCTGCTGCTGCTGCTACTACTACTACTACTACTACTACTACTACTACTACTACTACTACTACTAACTACTACTACTACTACTACTACTACTACTACTACTACTACTACTACTACTACTACTACTACCACCACCACCACCACCACTACTACTACTACTACTACTACTACTACTACTACTACTACTACTACTACTAGTACTACTACTACTATTACTACTACTACTGCTGCTGCTGCTGCTGCTACTACTACTACTACTACTACTACTACTACTAACTACTACTACTACTACTACTACTACTACTACTACTACTACTACTACTACTACTACTACTACTACCACTACTACTACTACTACTACTACTACTACTACTACTACTACTACTACTACTACTACTACTACTACTACTACTACTACTACTAAAAGTACTGCTGTTGCTTGCTGCAGTTACTGCCACTAATGATTATACTTATACCGACATCCCTTAATTTTTGTTAAATTTTCAATTCCATTATATTTGTTTTCCCACAATAGTCTAGACGTTTTTATATTTCACTTTATAAACTGCATTACACAGTTCCTACCCTCTTTTCACTTAATTATTTGCGCACCTTTTAGAAATAGATCTATATATTGTTCTATTTTAATTCGTGCTTCCTTACAAAGAGCATACTACTACCTGCCCATCAATTATTCATCTTAACAACGCCTCTTTCACTACCACATTATCTCATTTATCTGTGTTTTCATTCATCCTGTTTTTTGATAAAGGGGAAATCCCAAAACGTCCATTCTATCTGTTTTCGTAATTAAATTGAAGCTTTTATTCAATTTCACATTGTTATTTATTTGTGTTGGTAAGTAAACATCTAGCTGTGAGTATTTAAAAAACAAAACAAAACAAAACTAAACGCATAACATCAAAAGACATTGAAATAACCGAAAAATAAAATAATTTAGGACTGATTCCAAGGGCCACGCACCTCCCAAACACCCAGACACACAAAAACAGACACGCAAACAAACTAATGCTCACACTGGTTTAGTGCCTAAAGCTTAGCCACTCACTCACTAACTCCCTCACTCACAGTACACGAAAATGGCGCCGCCACAAGCGCGGCCTGTTGTGCCCGTGTAGTTCGAAGAATAACGAAGTCAGTGCACGCTGTGCTAACTCTCACGAAAAAAAACAAAAACAAATGACATATCCGTTTACTTCGGTACAGCTACACAGCATATGGAAAACTTCGAATTTTGATAACATTATTATTTTAATTTGTAATCCAAAACACGCCAAGTTACAAAAAAAAAAAACTATATGTGGAGGGATATAATAATAATATTTTGATTGTGATTCGGTGGAAATTAGGTAAAAATCGTGGTTTATTAGATACCGTTAATTATTGCTATTCTTCAGACGCGTTCTCTCAACAGCTCTTGGATTTTGGTTTCACTTGATCAAATATGATATTCATTACAAAGGGGATCTTCTTTTAGTCTGTCTTTCAATCTGTAAGTGTTTTAAAGATGACATGTCTGGGTGGGGTTACTGACCTCTCATAGTGGGCGGGAAGGCAATATTACTGTCTTCAACTTCTAACCCCCGACATGTTTTCCAATAAATATGCTTTCTGTTTTAGTCTTGGAATGGGATTACTTGGTTTTGTCCAGGCCCTTGCCGGACCCCATGACTTTGAGGGAGACAGTCAAATGTATAGAGTTTTGGGAGATTACCTTATTTTCCGTGTAGCCTAAATCATCTCTCTTTTATGTACTGTTACATTTTTTGTTATAAATATATATTGGTTTGTGACCATTTGAGTGTGTCCTTCTTAGTGGGGATCTGTGCTTGTGTCTGGATGAGACTTTTAGGTGATCTCAAACTAAGTACGTACAATGATGGAGTGCTCTTGGAATCTACATCTGTTCCCTATTTGAACACCCCCCCCTTTGTTTTACTTTTTCTCGTATGCTTCCAATTGTAAACCTCCTAACATTTTGACTATCCCGTTTTCTTCCTTTTTACTGACCCAAATGTATTGCAAGCCCTTAAAAACAAAAACTAAACAAAAGATGATATGTCTGCTATGACTGTCTTTTTGTCTCTATGAATGCTCGTAAATTATAAAAAAAATATCTTACGTATGTTCGTTTAAAATGCTTTTGGGTTATTTTCCCTTGTAATTAAGTTTAAGTGCACTGTTCTCGTCGATTTATACTCATCCATCTACCTTAGACATTGGTGTTATACGTTTAGGTAAAATACAACGTCCGCCATCCGGATTTAGCGTACCAACACACATAAATATGTATAATTTTTAATGCTTATAGTCTGATTTATATAATTTAATGAGAACTTATAATTAAATTGGCTAACTTAAAACAATAACAAAAGGCTGAGTGAAGTCAAATTCGTTCCTTATATATATAATATATATATATATATATATATATATATATATATATATATATATATATATATATATAAAAGACATATATATGTCTTTCTGTCTGTCTGTCTGTATATCTCTCTGTTTGTATGTCTATCGATCAAACTATCTTTCAATCTATCTAATAATCTATCTATTTCTATCCTCCATCTTTCTCGATCCCTCTATCCATCGATCCATTTATCACTCTGTCGACCTATATTATATAAATCAATCTGATGTGCCCCGAGAGAAGAACCTAAATCTAAGAAACTAGAATTAAATCCAAATATTTGGATTCAAAATAGAATCATATGGAAGGACTTCCCTAGTTTCACAGCACGCCATTTTTATCGACCGGAAATCCCCTGAGCCCCCCTCCCCCCCCCTCCCCCTTTTCCCCCGCGCCCTTCAACCCTAACTGATCAAACATCATGTTTGTCATTACTCATCACTCGCAAATTAATAATGGCGTCGGCAGGAGTCGTAAGCGACAACCGACTGAGCAAATTGTTTTAGAAATTAGGAAAAAAATCACACCATTTATAAAAATTTAAAAATTCTAATACTTATTGAACATTGCAACAAGAATCCATAATGCCCAAAAGATGAAGCGATATAATAAAAGTACAGTGAAACTCCCATCATATGACCCACCGCTATATTTAATTTTATTATCTGAATGAACTAGGTCAAATTATTATTAAAATTATTACTTTTTAAGTTGAAATAATAAACTCACCCTCTCTAATGAAGGTAAATGTTTTAACTCAAAATTTGTGAGCTAAGCTTGAGATTCAGTTTTCAGCATCATGATCATTATACCTTTTCGACGTGTACATATATACAGGTCTGACACCCGACCCGGCTTATGGGTCTAGTTTAACATTGTTGGAATGGGACAATACTTTGCGTCTTTTTTTTTTGAGATTTCATTTACAACAATGAGCCCATAAGGAATTGGGTTATCAGACCTGCAAATAAGTGCACGTCGACTGTTATCATTATACCTCTATAATATTATACCATTCTGAGACGATTGGACACATATATAAATAAAATTTAATAATTTTCTGGAGGAAGGAACGGGGTTGTACATACATGTGTATGTGTGTGTGTGCGCGCGCGCGCGCGCGTGTGTGTGTGTGTGTGAATAGCCGGCTAACCAACCATAATTTATTAAGAGCGAGGACGAGAAGTGGGAATATGGGCTCTTCTGTCTCAAAAAATGGAGGAAGGAGGATGAGGAGGACAAAGGTCGATGAGATGTGTAGATCGATACAGATTAGAGTGTCCTGCCCATCCATACTCGTCCTCTCGACTCTCTATGACAAACCTCCATTCCACTCTTCTCTATTCCCATGCAGTCGCTGGTGCCCACAGAATATTATTATTACGATTAGATACCCCCATTACGCTTCAACAAACCCCTCCTCATTCTCTCTACACTTCACACCTTCTTTCTATTTAATGCTCTCTCTATTTTGATATTATGTCTGAATGTCTGTCAGTCTATCTATCTATCTATCTATCTATCTATCTATCTATCTATCTATCTATCTATCTATCTATCTATCTATCCATCCATCCATCCATCCATCCATCCATCCATCCATCCATCCATCCATCCATCTATCTATCTATCTATCTATCTATCTATCTATCTATCTATCTATCTATCTATCTATCTATCTATCTATCTATCTATCTATCTGTCTGCCTACCTGTCTATGTGTGTGTGTGTATATGTCTATTTGTCTGTCTGTCTTTCAATCAAATTATCTTTTCAATCTATTTTCTAAATTATTAATTTATTTATCTATCTATTTATCTATCTATTTCTATCCCTCTATCTTTGTCGATTTCTCTATCCATTTATCTAAATTTCAAACTATCAACCTATCTATCTGTGTTTCTCTGTCTGCCTGTCTGTTTGTCCATTATAAAGTTATAGACAGTATGCACTTGGCTAAGAAGTTCACAACATTGCCATCCGGAAGTATAACGGACCAACACACAAAACTATGTGTAACCTTAAACGTTTATAGTCTGATTAATACAGTTTAGTGAGAATTACTCATAGACGCGGATGGCAAAAAACAATAACAAAGACCCGAGTGACGTCAACTTCATTCTATCTATAGATAGCCTTTGTTATTGTTATTGTTATTGTTATTTGCCATCCGCGTTTGTGAGTGATTCTCACTAAACTGTATTAACCAGACTATAAAAGTTCATGGTTACACATAGTTTTGTGTGTTGGTCCGTTATACTTCCGGATGGCAATGTTATGAGCTTCTTAGCCAAGCGCATACTATCTATAGTTTATGTTATAGCCTGACATTGACCAAAAAATGACGTCAAAAGGCCAGTCGTTTGCCACAAAAGAAAACAAATCGTGAGTTGTATTCAATAGTTCAACCAATGAAATAACTTGTTTCCTTGAGCTCTACTAACGACAACTCACTAGACGCTACACAAACCTAAAAAATGACGTCAAACTGCAAGTCCTTGAGGGTTCTCGTGTTAGGCTATAGATAGTATGCGCTTGGCTAAGAATCTCATAACATTGCCATCCGGAAGTATAACGGACCAACACACAAAACTGTGTGTATCCATTAACGTTTATAGTCGGGATAATTCAGTTCAGTGAGCATTACTCACAAACGCGGATGGCAAAATATAACAACAAAGGCTTGAGTGACGTCACACAGTTTTGTGTGTTGGTCCGATATACTTCCGGATGGCAATGTTATAAGCTTCTTAGCCAAGCGCATACTATCTATAGTCAGGTAAATACAGTTCAGTGAGCATTACGAATAAACGCGGATGGCAAAAAACAATAACAAAGATCTATAGATAGTTCGAAGATGACGTCAATCAGGTCTTTGTTGTTGTTTTTGCCATCCGCGTTTTATGAGTAATGCTCACTGAACTGTATTAACCTGACTATAAACGTTCATGGATACACACAGTTTTGTGTGTTGGTCCGTTATACTTCCGGATGGCAATGTTATGAGCTTCTTAGCCAAGCGCATACTATCTATAGATAGAATGCGCTTGGCCTAGGAGATTCACAACATTGCCATCCGGAAGTATAACGCACCAACACACAAACTCTGTGTAACCATGAGCTTTTATAGTCTGGTTAATAAAGTTTAGTGAGAACAACTCACAAATGCGGATGGCAAAAACAATAACAAAGGCCTGCGTGACGTCATCTTCGAACTATCTATAGATAGTATGCAGATGACGTCACTCAGGCCTTTGTTATTGTTTTTGCCATCCGCGTTTGTGAGTTGTTCTCACTAAACTGTATTAACCAGACTATAAAAGTTCATGGTTACACAGAGTTTGTGTGTTGGTCCGTTATACTTCCGGATGGCAATGTTGTGAACTCCTTGGCCAAGCGCATTCTATCTATATGTTTCCTATGGCTACGGTCTCTCTCTCTCTCTCTCTCTCTCTCTCTCTACTCTACTCTACTCTCTCTCTCTCTCTCTCTACTCTACTCTACTCTCTCTCTCTCTCTCTCTCTCTCTCTCTCTCTCTCTCTCTCTCTCTCTCTCTCTCTCTCTCTTTCCCTCTCTCTTATCTCTACATATTTTCCTTTCTTCCCCCCTCTTTCTCATTATTCTCACCCTCCCTCTCCTTCTCTTTCCCTCCTCTCTATTCCTCTTTCCCGCTTTCTCTCTTTCTCCTTCTTACTTTCTTATTCTGTTATTTCTTACCCCCCCCCCCCCCCCTTTTTTTTTTTTCATATTCTCTGGCCTCGGTGTATCATGTCGTCTTCTTCTGTAACGCAAGTATGCACGTGAATAAACATGTTAACGTGTGCCTTTCTGTGTGTATGCGTGCTTGTGCGTGTGTATGTGTGTGTGTGTGTTATTTGGAAAAAAAAAAAAAGGGGGGGGGGGGGGGGGGGGGGGTGTAGGAGGGAGGAGGGGAGCAAGGGTAAACTTGTTCCTCCTCTTTATTTACATTATTATTTTTCTTTCTCTCATTTTCTATCACATGTCATGTTTACCTTTTTCAACCTTTATCTTTTCAAATATCTCGTATCATCAATGCATTCATGATTAGGGGGCAGTGTGGCTCAGCAGTTTGGTTTATGCTTCGTACCCAAACGGTACCGAATATATTACAGATGGATGTGATCCAACTACCCTACCCACTGCACTGAGTGGCCTTGGGTATGTCACCCTGCCCCAGCTCACTTTGCCGGCGCACTGCACTGCGGCTGACGCCTGGGTTATTCCGGTTATCACTAGGAATAAACCCTAAAGACACATTATTTGCTCGAGGTAATGGATAAAGAAAGGGAAGAGAGTCAATATTTATTGTTGGGTCGAGAGTAATTTTAAGTTAGGTGGCGGTTGCAAATGACATCAGTGCCTGTTCGCCACCGATCTCCTGGTAAAGCCCAGTGCAGTTTAGTACATTGTTAACATGTTACGTTGTGCAACCGCCCCCTTCATCGTTATCTGTCACTTAGCCTATTAGCCTATACACTATACACACAAATTTACTGACCATGTACGCACACACACACACACAAACACACACTCCCCCCCCCCCCCCCTCCCTTCTCTCTCTCTCTCACACGCACACACACACAAACACACACAGGTATGAACCAACGTAATATATACACACCATGGTTGAACCGGTAGTGACCTATACTAGACTTATTATTATTGTTTCCAACAGGTACGATGCTTTGAATGTAGAGCGTCAAGAGATGCTACACACTACCACAGACATTCATTGACAAAACGGTTTTTTACTTTGGCCAGGAAACATTTACTGTGTCTGTAGATTCAAACTATCCTACAACTTGTCAGAAAGTCCTAAACCCAAGACTCCTGTGATCCCAAGTTTGCGATAATTTCTATCGCTCGATAAATGAAGTTAGAGGTAAACGTTTTCTTACCAAAATTTAGAAAGGTGTTTAGCAGTCTGTGCAAATCTGTCTTTACTCATTCCTATGTATTGCCGAATTCTATAAAAACAAAAACAAACTCACTTTAAGATTTTGGCAAGAAAACGTGTCTTTCGAGCATCGACCAATTAAAATGACCCTCTACTTGTCAAAAACTCTCAAACATGGGAGTTCATTCGGTAGTTCCATTGATATTTGAAATACGAGTTTTTCTTTTGGTCAAAAACATTTTTAATGTGTTTTTTCAGAGTATGGCATGGGAAGCTGAAATCATTACTTTCGAGATATAAAGTTGTGTGGATGGAGAGCACACCGTGTAGCTAAGATAAATATAAGTGTTATGACAAGTGCCGGTGTTATTTGTTTTGAGTAATCAAGCTAAATCCTCTAGCCTATTGCATTTCGGATTTCGTTGAAAATCATTCAAAGTGTGTATAAGATGAAAACTATCCACTTCTTCTTGCCATTGATTGCTGTGTATTGTGTATGGTGTGCTGTTTTAACGGATCTTTGCTGATGCTTCTTGATTTTTTGTTTCCCTACTTGTTCGGTAAGGTATTCTAACATTTTACAATACGAATAGATGGAACAAAACTGACACCACTCAGCTCTTTGTTATTGTTTTTTTTTGTTTTTTTGGTAGCAATCTTTATGTTAGTTCTCAAAAAATTATATGAATCAGACCATATTTTACGTTCAAGGTTGCACATAGTTTTATGCGTTGGTACGTTGCATGTAGCTGGCGGATGTAGCGAATATTTTACCTAGAGGCATAGTATCAATTTCATGAGTAATACATTTAAAGTTTTATATAGCTCGTTATCCACTTAATGTTCTCCAAGCTTTTAACAAGGGGTCCTAAGCCAACAGTGCTACGCTTACCATGTGTGACAAGACATCACGCATATGAGGCGCTATTACTATTTTTTTGTTGGACAGAGACAACGTTGTATCACCGGTCAGGTACTCATTTTGCATCTGAGTGCGGTGAGAGAATGGGGAGAAGGACTCGAACTAAGGACCCACAGACTCGAAAGCGAGTGTCATACCACATGTAACCAGGGCGATCCGGACCTTAGTGGCTGGGTTGTTTGAGCGGTAAGCTGACATGCAAACAACTATGTTCAAATATTATGTGCTTCTTCTTTAGTGTTAGTTGAGAACTTTTTACACGGCATTGCACGGGGTCCAATTCCTATTGTAGGTACTTTCGTCTTTTCCTGGGTAAGACTCTATACCCTCATTTCGAATCGCTCATTCTGATAATAGGCTTCTACAGTCATGACGTCACTTCCCTTGTAATGACGCATAGTAACTTAGTAACTGGCTCTAAACCTGGTTCTAAACAAAGAAAATCGGTACTTTATATTCTTCACGCTGGCTAGAACTTTTCATATGTCATGTAATCAGAATGTATAAAAGTCAAAACATGATCATCTTTATAATGTTTTTATCCTCTGGATACACTTTTATGCTCGTCGGAGAAATATTTCAGAAGGGCGTCCGCCATTGTTCCGATAGTTTAGAGCCAGTAACTAATTTACTATGCGTCATTACGAGGGAAGTGATATCATGACTGTTGAAGCCTATTACAGAGAAGATTAAGCATATGTTTTGGAACCAAACCAGCTTGACTTCTTATAGATAGAACGAAGATGACATCACTCAAGCCTTTGTTATTGTATTTTGCCATCCGCGTTTATGAGTGATTCTCATTAAACTGTATCAACCAGACTATAAAAATTCATGGTTACACACAGTTTTGTGTGTTGGTCCGTTATACTTCCGGATGGCAATGTTATGAGCTTCTTAGCCAAGCGCATACTATCTATAGATAGAATGGAGTTGGTGTCACTCATGTCTTTATTATTGTTTTTTTTGCCATCCATGTTTATGAGTAGTTCTCCCTTAACAGTATTAACCAGGCTATAAAAATTCATGGTTACACATAGTTTTGTGTGTTGCTCCGTTATAGATCGTTTACGCTTGGGTAAGAAGCTCACAACATTGCCATCCGGAAGTATGACGAACCAACACATATGTGTAACCTTAAACGTTTATAGTCTGGTTAATACAGTTTAGTGAGAAATATTCATAAACGCGGATGGCAAAAAACAATAACAAAGATCCGAGTTACGTCATCTTCGTTCTATCTATACTTCTGGATAGCAATGTTGTGAGTTTCTTAGCCAAGCGCACACTACCCATAAGAGTATGACCGGTATTCAGAAGGTCTGAGGTTCGATCCCCAGTCGATCTTTTGGGATTGTTTTTTTTTTTGTGTGTGTGTTTTTCTTTCTTGTTTTGTTTGGTACATTTCACACACACTTCTTCAGATTTGTATCGATCTATAAATGGGACCCCCCAAGGAGATAGTCTGAGCCCGATTCTGTTCACAATATACTTAGAACACGCTCTGAAAAAAGTTCGAAAAGTCATTCCAAAATCAACGACTCATATTGAGAATGCAATCCCTAGAGAAATCGCCTATGCAGATGATGTAGATTATATTGGATCAACACCAGCAAATATAGACATCATACAAAATACCCTCATGAAATATAACCTCCAAGTCAATGCCAATAAAACCGAATTTACAACAATATCGAGGAACAAAGAGGAATGGAAAAGAACAAAGAAAGTGCACGGTCTAGCACCGGATTTAAATAGGTTGCGTTTTTTCTAATCGAAATGATTTTGTAGCCTAGAGAGTAAACTACAATAGTGCCATCTAATGCATGATTCAAGTGTTCTACTTGTATTTACAGATTTACAGGTCTGTTTACTCAATTATTGGCTTCTTTAAATACATTTGTTGTGTTTTAGAGCGACGTATGCATATTATGCAGGTCTAAAACCCAACCCAACTTATGGGCTTAATTTAACATTGTTGTAATGGACAATATTTTGCGTCATATTTTGAGATTTCCATTACAACAATAATTTAGCAATGACTATCCCGCACAAATCTTTGGGCCTCTTTTTCGCTCACGAAGTGCCCGAATTCGCGTCAAAATATGGGACGAAGCCGTTTCGTCTATGCTATTTTAAAAAATTAATTACGACGCTGTTTATCGATGAATATGACTGAAAGTTGGCACACAGTTAGAAAAAAGGTCATTGTAGATTTTGTTAAGCGACAAAACTCGTGCGAGATTACCAGAAGTCCGTTAAAAATAGATTTTTACTCTTTGGAGTCAAATATTTCTAAAACTACTGGGCGTTACAATACAATGAGTTGAGCCAAGGCCATCTTCATAGTTATCTATATAGTTGGCCTTGGTTGAGCACAAAAGGAATTGGGTGATCAGACTTGTAAATAAGTCCACATCGGTTTAGAGCAATATATTTGGGAGGCCTTCCGAAAGCTCCTCGTGCTAGCATTTCTTTCAATTGGTATACCGTAGACCTTTATCATGCGTTTGTTTATTCAATTTGTCAATATATTAGTAGCATTTTAAAAACTCAAGAACAAACGTTGATAGAGTAGTGAAAGTTATACGACTATTGTTTTGGTTTTCCGACGTCAATTTGATTTGTAAAGTGTTGAAAGCAGTCCTAGGTTTTTTCCTTTCTATAAGGGTTAGCTCAAGGTCGGAGGATTATTTTTCTATTGGAGTTAGTCATATGTCTTAGTTAAGGTGCTAGTGTGTTTCCTATTAGGGTTAGTTTAGGCTACTAGGTTGTTTTATTTTTTCTAAGACTTACTTGTGGGAATATTTGGATTGTTTCCCTTAGCACGAGGAGCTTTCGGAAGGCCTCCTCAATATTTTACATTAGGTTAGTTTCAATTTCCATTTGACCTCCCGTGATGAGCAGTTATATCACCCTTACTATCTCTTCCATCCCCCTATGACTATATAATATCTGCTTTCCTTTTCCATGTCGCTTTCCGTGTCTTGGAAGGAGATTACTTGGTTTTGTCCTGGCCCTGGCCAGAGTCCTTGGCTGAGAGGGAAGTAGTCAAGTATAATATACGTTTTTACCAACAATTTGACCACTCGTATAGCCTGTATTTACAAAAATTGGGAAGCCTTCTGAAAGCTCCTCGTGCTAAGGGAAACAGCCCAAATATTCCTACAACTGACCCTTAGAAAACATAAAACCTTGTAAATAGAAAAAAAACAAACACACTAGCACCTTTATTAAGACCTATAACTAACCCTAATATTTTAAAAAATCATCCGATCTCGAGCTAACCCTAATAGAAAAAAAAACATAGGACTACTTTGCACCTACCTTTCAATTCTTTATTTTAAAAAATCAATGGCGGCGGATAACCAATGGTCATATTAAGAAAATTTAAACTTTCACTGATCTATTAAGGTTTGTTCTAGAGTTTTTACAATGCTACTATTTATTGACAAATTGAATGAATAAATGCCTGACAAATGATCCACCGTGAAAATACTACATAATTAAAAGAGATGCTAGACCGAGGACAAAATTTGCTGACAGGAAGATAAGATTTACCAATCTATTTTCTTTTTTTTTTCTTTCTTAATTAACTCACTCAATCCTAGAGATTTTGCTACATTTCAAAATTGGAAAAAATGTATTAAAAATGAGCATGTGCGTGGATAGTTTTATTAAACTACCATAAACATGGAAAAACTAAAAACATTAGCTTCAATACGATGCCTATAATTTATCTCATACGGATATAGTCGGTGTCAGGCTTGAGTGAGTTAAAAAAGCTGGTGTGATTTTCAAAAAAATTGTCTCTTGAATCTGTGCTTGCTGGAATAAGAATGAGGAAAATTCACGGCAGGGGAGCGGTTTCGCGGATAACTAATGAGTTAGTTGCTTATCCAAAACTCGTCAATTGATGCTAAGCGTTCAGGTAAAATACTCACAACATCCGCCAGCCATAGTAAACAAACATACCAACACACAAAACGGTGTGTAACCTTTTATAGTCGAATCCAAACACAAACATGATGTTTAACAATTAGAACAAAGAGATCAACTTCGTTTCTCCTATTAGTCGTGAGTGAAAAGAGTAATAAATTTAATCTCTTAATTCATCCCTAATGGCGATGAGGGGGGGGGGGGGAGGGGATCGAACCTGATAACATCTCGATGCGAAGTAAAGACCATACCGCTGAGCCACACTACTCGCCCCCCCCCCCCCCCCCCCCCCCCACTAACACACCCTTTCTACAGCCAGATCTCAGTTAAATCTGTTACAGTGGCAATTTGCTTTGATGATAAGGTTCAGTAATAATACTATATATTATACATTCAGGGCATCATGTGTGGACAATAAAAAAAAATATAATGTCTAATTTAAGCTATTTTCTATCCGTCGATATTACTGAAACCTAAAATATGTTGATATCCTTAAGAGATAATGCCCTACGTTGGGATGGTGTTCATAACTATTATAAAACTCGGATATAGTTCAATGTGATGCGCGAATATATATATATATACATATATATATATATACTTATATCCATAGTATATATATATAGTATATATATAGTAGTAGTAGTAGTAGTTGTAGTCGGTTGTTGTAGTAGCATTAGTAGTTGTCATAGTAGCAGTATTTACAGCAGCAGCAGCAGTAGTAGTAGTAGTAGTGTATTAGTTAATAGTAGTAGTATATGTTTATTAGTAGTAATAGTAGTATAGTAGTATAGTAGTATAGTAGTAGTAGTAGTGTAGTAATGTAGTAGTCGTCGTCGTCGTCGTAGTAGTAGTAGTATTAGTAGTAGTAGTAGTAGTAGTAGTAGTAGTAGTGATAGTTGTTGTGCTTGTAATGTTAGTCGTGGTTGTAGTTGTGGAAGTGGTGGTAGTAGTAGTCGTTGTTTTCGTCGTCGTTGTCGTATTAATAGTAAGTAGTAGTTGTAGTGGTAGTGGTAGTAGTAGTAGTAGTAGTAGTAGTAGTAGTAGTAGTAGTAGTAGTAGTAGTAGTAGTAGTAGTAGTAGTAGTAGTAAAGCAGTAGTAGTAGTAGTTATAGTAGTAGTAGTAGTAGTAGTAGTAGTAGTAGTAGTTAGTAGTTAGTAGTTAGTACTTAGTACTTAGTACTTAGTAGTTAGTAGTTAGTAGTTAGTAATAGTATGTTGGTGGTAGTAATACAAGCAGTTGTTGTAGCCACAGCAGCATGATCAATAAAATTATTGTAAACAGCAGTTCAATAGAATCAATTCCAGCAATGCCAACTTGTATTATGCCATTGTTCGTTAGTTCTGCTATTTTGTTTGTGTGTCTTAAAGCGTTCAATAATGTTCAAATTCAAGTTAAAATAACGTTCTTGATTTTGTTGTTGTACTTATTTCAGGACATGATTTGACCACCACACCTCCATTTAAAGACGTATTGACCTTATCATGACCATGCAAGAACAGTAGCTATGTCCCGATATTGGTCAAGGTATTGAGTTCTGAAAATCATCCGTGCACCCGATCAAACGAATGAGACCTCTTCACAGATTGCTGAAGTTGGAAAATGTTTCATTGTCGATTACATCGGCGAGCCATAAAACGAATCATTTACAACTTGGCATGTATTTTGATAGTCGTCGTCGGCGCTATTTTTGTATGGGAGATTTTATTTACTCTATCTTCTCTTTTCCGTTACGGTAGCCCGGGAATATTTGGGCCCGATGATGTCACTTGTGTCCAGCCAGTGCTCTCACTAGATGACCCCGTCATGATGAAATTGTACAAAAAGATTCCACGACCCGTTTGCAAGGGTAAAAGAGATTTTGTTTATGTCGAAAATGGAACTCTTCGTTTCACGACGGAAAAGTTAATGGATCATAAATGTGACCTTTACCCTTTGCACAGAGGTCAGGGAGATTATAAGATCAAATATGGGCAGGTTGTAAAGAATGTACAAGATAAAACGCCTCTGCTTTCCGAGTTTTTCAAGGTCAAGTGCCGTAGCGGGGCGCAGACAGTTTATGAAAATTTACATCTAGGAGTCCATCACAACAACACTCTAAAAGAACGTTCGAAAAACATACCACTACCTCCTGATGGGTTGGGTCTGTCTGTTGTTATGTTAGGATTTGACTCCATGTCTAGGATGTCATGGCTACGGCGCATGCCCAAAACACGTGACTATTTCGTCAACAAATTGCAAGCAATCGAACTTGAGGGTTACAATATTATGGGAGACGGTACACCAGCAGCACTCTTTCCTATCCTCACAGGCAAACACGAGCAGGAGCTTCCAGAAGCTAGGAGAAAATTCAAAGGTGCCAAGCCGGTTGACAGTTTCCCTTGGATATGGAAAGACTTTCAGAAAAATGGTTACATCACTTCTTGGGCGGACGCTGAGATCAGCATGGCGCCGTTTAATTATAGACTCCGGGGATTTGCACACGAGCCTACGGATTTTTTCATGCGTCCATTTTACCTGGCCGTGGATCCCACTTACCCAAAGTATACGCAGGGATGCCACGGCTCCATACCAAAGCATGAAAATTGGTTCAATTTTATCAGAGACATTCACTACATGTACGGGGACGCTCCAAAGTTCCTGTTTCACTTTTACGCAACGCTGAGCCATAACGATAACAACCCTATCTCTTCTGTGAGTATTAAATTTCATTATTTATTTCATCATCATCGTCGTCGTCGTCGTCATCATCATCATCATCATCATCATCATCATCATCATCATCATCATCATCATCATCATCATCATCAACAACAACAACAACAACAACAACAACAATAATAATAATAATAATAATAATAATAATAATAATAATAATAATAATAATAATATAATAATAATAATAATAATAATGAGGATGATGATGATGATGATGATAATAATAACAAAGACAATGATAATAATCGTTATGATAATAAAGACAATAGTAATAATAACAATATCAATAATAAAAACGATAATGATTATAATATTAAAATAATAATATGAAATAATAATAATAATAATAATAATAATAATAATAATAATAATAATAATAATAATAATAATAATAATAATAATAATAATAATAATAATAATAATCTATATTAATAAATAATAATAATAATAATAATAATAATAATAATAATAATAATAATAATAATAATCTATAATAATAATAGTCAGTATTGTAACAGAACTAGTTTAAATTTGGATCCATCAGATTTTATGGCCTTCAGGTAGAATAAATGGAATACTTTGCAGTTCAGTAAGGACGTTGTAAACTGTTGATATTTTCGGCCAGAAGCACGGTTTTGTGTCGCTCTATGTTGTAAAGCGCTTTGAGCACGTTTAGTGGATATTGCTCTATATAAAAGCTCTTTAAGAATTTATTCTGAATAAAACGCAATCCATAATTTGGCTTACTGGATGACTGGTCGCGTTCTAGACTTCATACATGCAAACGTGCGTGTAGCATTGAAATGACATAATTGAAGAGGTGTTTTATGTTGGAGCTTCTTCTTCTTCTTCTTCGTTCCTCTGATGGACATCTATGGCTGCAGTCCGACATCTGCTATGAAGTCTGTGGTCCGCTTTAGGTCCTCAGCCTCACCATAGAGCTTTGTGTTGAGTGTTGTAGCGGTGACCCAGTGGTTCGAACGTTGCACGTTGTATAATGGGCAATCCATAAGCACATGTAAAGTGGTTTCATGGTCGGTTCCACATGGGCAATAAGGGGTTGTTCCAATACCTAGCTTTGTAAACATATGTCCTCTTAGTCTATTGTGTCTTGTTCGGAGGCGGAATAGAGTGACTTGGCTACTTCGCTGAATGGCATGGATTGGATCCTGCTTGTTGTGTTCCAGGTGTGTGTCATTCCTTTCTTTGTCTATTTTTAGCTTTATTATTTTCTTTTGCTGATGGTAAGTGATTGACGACTTCGGTTGTTCCTTTTGGGCTCCTTCTTGGCCAGTTGATCGGCAATTTCATTTCCATATATACCTACATGACTTGGAATCCACTGCAGCACAATTTCTCCTGTTTTATCAGATAAGCCCTCAAGGGCCTCCACAGTGTGTGCGGCTTCAGAGTCCTGGTAATTTTCAATAGACCGGAGAGCATCATCAGAGTCTGTCAAGTAAACCACATTTTTCCCGTATATTCTGTTATGTTGGAGCAAGAACGGCCTACTGCGGCCGCACGTCTTGACCGCGGCCAGTCATAGTACCCTACCGCGTCCACATACAAGAACAATACAGACGAAGACCTTATGTTTTTAAAAAAAATGAAATAATACAAGTGAAAACAATAAAAATCAAAGTGTTGAGATCCGTATAAAAATACTGATAAAAATGATAATGATTTTGGATTGGAACCCAAACTGTTGGAAACAATAGGCTTTAACAGTCGTGACGTCACTTCCCTCGTAATGACGCATAGTAACTTAGTAACTGGTTCTAAACTATCAGAACAATGGCGGACGCCCTTATGAAATACTTCTCCGACGAGGATAAAAGGGTATCCAGAAGTGAGAAACATTGTAAATCTGATCATGTTTTGACTTTTATACATTCTGAACACATGACATGTGAAAAAGTTTTAGCCAGCATGAAGAATAAAAGTACCGATTTTCTTTGTTTAGAACCAAGCAGCTCGTTGCTGGACGGACGTGACATCAGACTATTGAATCCTATTTCTGAAAATGAAGTATGAAAGGTAACCCCAGACTGACTCAAATATGGCCCACAAATTCCATGACCGCACTTTTTGAGGTCCGGTCTCTATGGGTCTTTACAATTACCGGAGCCATCTATATCACCAATGCCTTTGATGTTATCAATGGACAGCAGCAAAAACACTGTAAAGCACGTGAACATACTCCTTTTACATTGATTGAACACACAAGATCCGTATTTTAACGAGAATCAAGAAGTTATAATCTGACGATGTGAAACATCCTTATCTATATGAAAACTCAGAAAAGTTCGCACTAGTACTAGTAGATTGTTATAAATGCTCGCAATGTCGAAAATATATACACGACACGAGGGTTACAAGAAAAGAACAGGTGTCAGAAAATGAAACACCGCAGGTTATTCTCTGACACTGAAGCTTTCTCGCTGTAATAATGTGTAGTAGTAGGTTGCCTACTTGTCGGATATCAGCGGAATTTAAAAGGTTATTTATTGTAAATAAGTTAAAACTAGATCCCAGGGTGTCGTTTAGTGCAAATGATAAACGTTTGTTGCTTGTTTTGGGTGTTTTCGAATCAAAAATACAGTACCTGAATATCAGATCCAATAAGACAAAGGCGAAAATGTTTACAAGAGGCCTATCATTTCTATACATACATTTTTTCGTTATCTCTAAAACTAACAATTTATTTTGATTTGGTTTACATACCAAGGGCAATAATCACAAAATAACACGTCATGATTATGGATCAAAGTACATTTATTTCCCTTAGCTGGTGCTCTGTTGTCTTGGTGTCCACGTGTTTATTTGCTCAAATCCGATTGTTGTTGTTGTTGTTGTTGTTGTTGTTGTTGTTGTTGTTGTTGTTGTTGTTCCTTTTTTGTTTGTTTTTGGTATTGTCTTTTCTTTTTGTTATCATGCAACTTTTGTTATTGTTGTTTTTGGGATGATGATGTTGATAGTGGTGATCTCTCTTGTAATGGATCTGTTGTAGACAGACCCAAAATCTTTGGAATTGTTAATTGATAGTTATTGCACTTAACTACTCACATGTTTCAAGACAATGCACCATTAAGTTAATTTATTCCTATTTACGTTTATTTTCAGGCGGACGAAGACCTTTTAAACCTCATTTCAACTCTGGAAAACGAGGGGTATCTCAACAACACCCTGCTCGTACTGTTCGCAGACCACGGAGCTCGGTACTATTCTGTCCGTGCGACTCTGTCCGGAAAACACGAGGAGCGCATGCCTTATTTCTCTCTACTGTTTCCTCGATCGTTCCGAGAAACCTACTCTGGTCTCATAGAAAATTTAAAAATAAATTCCAAAAGACTGACCACGCCGATGGACATCCACGAAACTCTTCGAGATATTCTTCACTACAGCGGTGGAAAAATTGGAAATTTAACCGACAGGGGTATAAGCTTATTCAAAGAGATTCCCAAGCAGAGAAGCTGCGGACATGCCGATATCGCACCGCATTGGTGTTCGTGTCTGCAGTGGAAACCTCTGAATGTTCACGGCCGGGACGGAAGGCAAGCTCTGAAGAAAGCCATCACGACTATCAACGATTTAACGTCGGAGTACCGTAGTGATTGCGCCGAACTGGCGATTGAAAACGTCACGATGGCCGTGCAGATACAGACGAGCGACTCGATTCTGAAATTTAAAGAAACAACAGGCGATCGCGGCCTCGAACCCATCCTGAGCGACAAGAAAACGAAGCTGAACACCATTCTTTTTCAGCTGACGTTCTTTACGACGCCAGGTGGCGGGCACTTCGAGGTGACGGTGGAGTATTCGTTCACTAAATTCTTGATGACTGTCAATCCCAAGGCCATAAGCAGGATAAACAAATACGGGAACGCTCCGGCGTGTATACTAGCAAAGAATCGAGAGTTGAGACAGTACTGCTACTGTAAGCAAAATATGGAATCAAACTCATAGGTCCACGTTCGATTTATAAAAGTCATGCATATTAAAATTAAAACGAATCATCATCGTCGCCGTCATCATCCTTGTCATCGTCGTTGTCGTTATGATGATGATGGTGATAATGATTATTACGATTACGATCATCGTCATCTTCCCGTCATTATCATCACCATTATCATTATTATTATTATTATTATTATTATTATTATTATTATTATTATTATTATTATTATTATTATAGTCATCATCATCATCATCATCATCATCATCATCATCATCATCATCATCATCATCATCATCATCGTCGTCGTCATCGTCATCACCATCACCGTCCTTCTTGTATTGTATCCCATAGCGGGCAGGGAGGTACATACTGTGTCTTCTATCCCCTTATATCTGTTTTCCAACATGCTTTCTGTCTTTGTCTTGGAATGAGATTACTTGGTTTTGTCCTGGCTCTGGCCGGAGTCCTAGCTGGGAGGGAAACAGTCAAATGCATAGTTATTGTTTTGGGAGATGATATTTTTTTCCTTGTAAATCATCTCTCTGTTATGTATTATTATTTTTATTTTGAATGTATAATGTAAGCATTTGAGTGTATTCCTCTTTGTTGGATTTTGTGCTTGTGTCTGGATGAGACTTGTAGGTGATTTCAAACTAAGTACATTGGTGGTATGCTCTTGGAATCTACATCTGATCCCTATTTGTTCTCAGATACCCTTTGTCTTACTTTTTCTTGGGTACTTTAATTGTAATTCTAGAACTTTTTACTATCCCATTTTCTTCCTTTTTACTGGCGCTAATATAACCTAAATGTGTTGCAAGCGCCGTAAAACCCTTAAAAACAAAAACAAAACAAACATCATTAGCACCATCATCATAAGCATCACCATCATCATCATCGTCGCCGTCATCATCATCATCATCATTATCATCATCGTCAACATCATCATCGTCAACATCTTCATCATCATCGTCATCAGCATCATCGTCGTCATCATCATCATTATCATCATCATCACCATCATCATCATCATCATCATCATCATCATCATCAACATCATCACCATCACCGTCCTTCTTGTATTGTGAACCATTGATATAACTACTAATGCCGATGTGACATTGATTGCCATAACTACTACTGCTGCTGCCTTTATGGTACTACTACTACTACTACTACTACTACTACTACTACTACTACTACTACTACTACTACTACTACTACTACTACTACTACTACTACTACTACTACTACTACTAATACAACAACAACAACAACTACTACTACTACTACTACTACTACTACTACTACTACTACTACTACTACTACTAGTACTACTACTACTACTACAACTACTGCAATTACTTCTTCCTCTTACTCTTATTTATATTTTTATCATCATCATTATCGTCGTCGTCGACGGTATACAAATGCCATTTGTCTTCTTTCACGACTCCACTTTTTTAATCCCGGAAACCTTGAAAATTTCTGGTTTATTGCCAGAGATACAACCATCATGTGCACATTCTGGCTTTGTATGGATGGTGTGTGCTTAGGTAAAATACTCACCTGTTCTGCCCGCCAGATCAGTTGTACTAACACAGATAACTATGTGTAACCGTTAACATTTATATCCTGGATTTTAGTGTGAATTGAAAACCCATTCAAATTCATCTTCGTTCATCTTATATCACAGGCTTTATTAATGCAGTATTCTCTAAAAGCTGTCACATTTAATACTCGTCCATCTGCTAGATGTTACCTTAAACATCTCGTATCACATGAAACATCAAGCCTCTATTCATTAACCATTTCAATATTAAAATCACTGCCTAGTTCTCTTGACTTTAACTTTTAAAAAATTTATCTTAGTTACAATTCTTAGGTTATTTATTTTATTGATCTCAGTGAGATTCCTTTACATATCGACCTAGACGACACAAACAAATGATGTACACTCAATCCTTTTTGTCCATAAAAACTATAAATGCATCATTTCTTTTTAACCAGCAGCATTTCATGGTTAGCTAGATATTGCATTCCAGAACATTAAAATCGTTGGTTCCTTTCAATGAGAATGAGCACTTATACGCTCGAACACTGTTTCCTTGAACTCCTCTTGCAAAACAGTTCGAGAAAACAGTAGTTCGAGGAAAACTTATGCAAAGAGATATAAGGAAAAAAATGGAACATTCGAATGGGTTCGAGGGAATTGTGTGTTCGAGGAAACCGTGATCCAGTGTAGTTTCTTCAATTACATAAAGTATAGAATTCACTTTCATACTTCCGATGACTAAAGCCTAATAAATTCGCATGTCAGCATCTGCTTCCCCGATATAGATCTACTGCCGTACTAAGGACATCGGGACATAAAAGAGGGAAGTTCGAAAAGAAACCGGGGTCATGTCATAACTCAGTCCGAATAGGTAAAAGTCAAACTGTGCCAGATTTGTACTGCGATAATCAAAAGATTATTTTTTGCTCTCCAGTCCTCAAAAGGCCCAAGAATGAGATCTGTCTCGGTGTCGCTGTCATGTTGACACCGATCCAGAAGTTTTCGGGAAACTTTGAAGCATGAATTCTTCTATTTACATTTTTGGAACCCAGCTGCCACACATTTTCCATTGCACCAATATGTCATGGAGAATTTCATGAACAGTGCTTTTTGGGGGGATTTTAAGTTTTTAAAAAAATGTCCTGAATCATTAATCACTCTCATATCACATTTGATGATCTTATGGACTCGACTTTTTGGCGTTTTTGGCCGACTACATTTGGGTTCGTTTTCAAGAGTTGTACGGCGTCTTTGGACCAAGAAACACTACAGATAAATCTGAGACGTAGACATTGTGTTCTCACCTTATGTTTCGGTTATTACATGATGAAATTCACATGGTTTTCTTCCTTTTCTAAACAAAAAGCAGGCAATAGTTTAGACCTTCAGCTTTGACAATTCTGTGATTGGGAGTCGCCATCTCAAAAAACAAAAAACAAAAAACAAAACCCGTTTAATATTAATATTGTGTCCATTGATGGAAGTGAAATGTCACAAATAAATAAATGTTTATTTCCTATTTTTCTGTGTTTACAATAAATCGCGATCACTTGATCTTAAAGATAAAATTGGTATTCTCGATCATAATTGAGTTGGTCATATCTAATTCATAAACATTTGAATTTTTCCGATGACTCGTATGACTCGTATAATGAATGGATTGTTTTGATTAATTTGTATAATTTGTCTCTTTACTGTTTAACTATAATTTTGTATTGATTTGACGTTTATCATTTACTAATAATCCAGCATAATATATTTTCTTCACTGAGTGAAGGAGGTCCATGAATGTCAACTTGTTTTCAGTTCTAGTCCCCCCCCCCCCCCCTCCCTCCACCTTCCCATCCGGGCCAGTTGAGTTCCCTTTCAAGTTATTTCTATCCAGTGAGCCCCCGTCCCGGTGAACACTTGATTATCTTCTGGCTGAGAAAATAATCAGTGTACATTTTTTTTCCGGAGATATCTGTTTCCTCTTTCAAATAAATAACTTAATAAATATGAACATATATTATCTATAGCGTTTCCATGGATTTCCCATGCTCAACGCGCTCTACAATGTTTATTCGTTTATTCCCCCAGCAGGCCAGTGGAACCATATTTCCATTTCATATTGTAGCCTGTTTTTGTACTCACACTCTTACAATGTCCGTCACTGCCTGTAGTCAAGTACTCATTCACACCTGAGTCGAGTGGAGTAATGTGTTTAAGTGTCTTTGCCAAGGATATATTATTGTCGGGCTGAATTTTCCCACGATCACTACCACCCAACCCCCCTCTGATCACGCTTAACAATGCTTGACTTTTGTGACATGAAGAGTCACCGTACCGCTGAGCCACTGAGCCACAGAAATCGTTCAAATCATCTCTTTGTTTTATTTATGTTTTATTGTAATATGTTGATACTTTATAATACATAATATCTCGAGTGTCCCTCTTTTCTGTCCCCCATAATAATCATATGGGATTTATGAGTTGTCTTAGAATTAGCAAGAGAGTACGTATTTATTTAATTAAGGTTATTCCCTCTGTCAACGTGCCCTTGTTTTACTTTATCCTGCTCCCATAGCGGGCAGGGAGATACATACTGTGTCTTCTATCCCCTTATATCTTATCCAACAAGCTTTCTGTCTTTGTCTTGGAATGAGATTACTTGTTTTTTTTTCCTGGCCCTCGTCGGAGTCCTGGCTGAGAGGGAGACAGTCAAATGCATAGTTATTGTTTTGGAGATGATATTTTTTTCCTTGTAAATCATCTCTCTGTTATGTATTATTATATTTGTTATTTTAAATGTATAATGTAAGCATTTGAGTGTATTCCTCTTTGTTGGATTTTATTCTTGTGTCCGGATGAGGCTTATAGGTGATCTCAAACTAAATACATTGATAGTGTGCTCTTGGAATCTACATCTGATCCCTATTTGTTCCCAGTTCCCCTATGTCTTACCTTTTCTTGGGTGCTTTAATTGTAATTCTAGAACTTTTTACTATCCCATTTTCAGGGGGGGGGGGGGGGGGGGGGGGGGGGGGGGGGGGGGGGGGGGGGGGCACATACTGTGTCTTCTATCCCCTTATATCTGTTTTCCAATATGCTTTCTGTCTTTGTCTTGGAATGAGATTACTTGGTTTTGTCCTGGCCCGGCCCGAGTCCTGGCTGGGAGGGAAACAGTCAAATGCATAGTTATTGTTTTGAGAGATGATATTTTTTTCCTTGTAAATCATCTCTCTGTTATGTATTATTATATTTATTTTTAATGTATGATGTAAGCATCTTGAGTGTATTCCTCCTTGTTGGATTTTGTGCTTGTGTCCAGATGAGACTTATAGGTGATCTCAAGCTAAGTACATTGATGGTATGCTCTTGAATCTACATCTGATCCCTATTTGTTCCCAATTCCCCTTTGTCTTACTCTCTCTCTTGGGTGCTTTAATTTTAATTCTAGAACTTTCGACTATCCCATTTTCTTCCTTTTTACTGGCGCTGATATAACCTTAATGTGTTGCAAGCGCTGTAAAACCCTTAAAAACAAAAAACAACAACTATCCCATTTTCTTCCTTTTTACTGGCGCTTATATAACCTAAATGTATTGCAAGCGCCGTAAAACCCTTAAAAACAAAAACAATACTTTATTCTGGCCGCTTATGATAAATAGCAGCAACATTATCATCATCATCATCACCATCATCACCATCATCATCATCATCATCATCATCATCATCATCATCATCATCATCATTGTGCGGCTATGTGGTCTAGTGGTATGACACTCGCTTTCGGGTCGGAAGGTCCTGGGTTCGAGCCTCGCGCTCGGCGCATAATTGAGTCCTTGGAAAAGGTTTTTACTCACATTCTCTCACCGTACTCAGGTGTAAAATGAGTACCTGGCCGTTGACAGCGTTGTCTTTGTCCGAAAAATTGTAATATCGCATAACACTCGAAGTGGGCCGGGAAAACCGGGAAAAGCCGGGAACTTTATTTTGAAATTTCCCGACCGGGAAAAGCCGGGAAAATCGGTGAAAATTGTCTGGGGCCGGGAAAAAGCCGTGAGAAAAATTTAGGTGAACAACAACCCAACATGTATTCTTCCGCGTAATCATTACCCAACCTGCGAACGATCGGCTTAGAGCATGGCAGCAGCCTCTTATGGTTTCCTCACACTACTAGGCCCTATGTTATGACGATCGACCTAATCAGCAAAGTCCGGTCCGCATTCGTAGAGTACACAGACTATTAACATGTTTCCTGTGCATGACGTAATTATAGTGGTTTAGAGTCATCGCTGAAACACTGGAAGACGGCAATGGGATAGTTGCGTCAGTTGTTGAATAAATTATCAGGCACGGTTGATAAGTAAAAAAAACCAATTATGTTGTAGTTACATTTGAAACAAACAAAGTATATCACTGATCTCGTCTCATTGAGATATAAAGAATGATATAAAAATCAAGAAAATCGGCAGATAAATAAAAAAGTTGCTAAAAAAATCGAAAATAAACAAAAGCAATTTTTAAAATCGAATTTATTCGTAAAACAGTTGGTTTTCAACCGATTTTTCTGAAACAAGGACCAATGTTCTTCTTTTTTCAAGCCGATTTCAACAATGTGACTTTCAAATTCCTCAGAATTATATTTTTTACTTTTAGATTTTAGCTTTTAGGCCTACTCAAAAAGGTGTTATATTCCTTGCCACTTGCACAACAATAGCGTAATACATCGACGGCGAGAAGCGTCTTTGTTTCGACCAGCCGGTTCGGTTAGATAGCCTGTGATTGGTCGAAGACTTAAAGACGCTTGATTCACTCAGTCGACTCATCATTGTCGACAAGACAAGAGTGCTAGAAACACACATCCCTCCCCTCATCTTAGTAGTGTGTGTGTGTGTGTGAGCGTGTGTGTTGTTTTTTTTTTTTTTTTTTTTTTGTGTTTTTGACTTGTCATGAATGCGATTGTTAGCTAAGCTAAGAAAGACGGTCGACGTCCTTGGCTACTTTAATTAATTTTCGTGACTTGTTATTCAATTATTTGGAGATGGCAGATTAAGGTCGTTTACTCATTGTAATTTGTACTAAGTTTGTTTTGTCTGTCTCTAGATTAACTAGCTTTATTTCATTCATGTGCAATTCAATAAGTAGGCCACAAGTCTTTGGACGCTACTTTCTCTCTCATAGTAATATTCAAATGTCTTTTTCTCTCTATTGATTTCTCTTCTCTTTGTCTCTTTTCTCCCCATTTCTCTCTCTCTCTCTCTCTCTCTCTCTCTCTCTCTCTCTCTCTCTCTCTCTCTATCTGTCTCTCTCTTTTTTTTAAATATTTTTTTTGCATGTTGTAGGAGGCCTAGACTTTACAGGAATACGTCCAAGTATTAATAGCCAGAGTCAATATATTTCTTTCTCTCAGTCTCAGCCACTCTCTTTTTCACTCACATCTCTCTCTCTCTCTCTCTCTCTCTCTCTCTCTCTCTCTCTCTTTCTCTTTCTCTCTCTCTCTCTCTCTCTCTCTCTCTCTCTCTCTTTTTTTTTTTTTTTTTTTTTTTCCTTTTTTTTTCCCCACGGATGGTGTAGGCTTAGATACTGGATGGCTTGTTATAGTAATATGTACTACGAGTCAATAATTTCCCCCTCTTTTCTGATTCCTCTCTCTCTCTCTCTCTCTCTCTCTCTCTCTCTCTCTATATAATATATATATATATATATATATATATATATATATATATATATATATATATATAGGTAGTGGTAACTGGTCTAGAATTGATGAATATGCTTGAAAATTACTACCTTAAAATTTTCCCTCGAGCCTGGAAAAAACCGGGAAAAAGCAGGGAAAAATATTTTCCTGAATCACTTCTAGGCCTGTAACAGGCGTCATGTCCCGTCCTACATGTTAAATGTTGCTGTTGACCAGGGACCACTTGTAAAACGCTATGAGCACATTTAGTGGATATTGCACTATATAAGGCTCAATTTTCTTATTTATTTTATTTATCATCATCATCGTCGTCGTCATCGTCATCATCATCATCGTCATCGTCGTCATCATCATCGCCATCATCATAGTTATCATCAATATTGTGTTGTTTTCATCAACATTCCTTTACCATTAATTTTCGTCAACGTTGTCTTTATTCACTCATTATTATTATACACACCAATGTGCATATAATTCGCAGTTCTTATATTACAGAACGCAATTATGTGCTCGATTCAATATAATTTTGCGTTTTTAAGAGCAATTCCATTACAACAATGAGCCCATAACAATTTGGGTCATCAGACCTGTAAATAAGTATACGTCGTTATACACTTATCATCATTCACCAACTTACGTTCATAAGCCATCAATCACTGATCAATAGCTTTTTGTGCTCTCATAGTCATAGTGGCAGGGAGGTCATTTTTTGTGTATTCTATCCCCGACAGGCAGGGAGGTCATTTTTTGTGTATTCTATCCCTGACAGGCAGGGAGGTCATTTGCTGTGTATTCTATTCCCAACAGGCAGGGAGGTCATTTACTGTGTATTCTGTCCCCAACAGGCAGGGAGGTCATTTGCTGTGTAGTCTATCCCCAACAGTCAGGGAGGTCATTTACTGTGTTTTCTATCCCCAACTGGCAAGGAGGTCATTTGCTGTGTATTCCATCCCCAACTGGCAAGGAGGTCATTTACTGGGTATTCTATCTCCAACAGTCAGGCAGGTCATTTACTCATAGTCTTTTATCCTCATTGGGACAGAAGGGTCCCTTTGTGTGTCCTTTATCCCCCCCCCCAACCTTTTTCCAACTTGCTTTCTGTCTTTTACTTGGAATGAGATTACTTAGTTTTGTACTGGCCCTGGTCGGGAGGGAAAGAAAAAAATACATTTATTTTTTTGGGAGGTGATACAAAGACCGTACCGCTAAGCCAAGCTGCCTTTTCCTTGTAAATTTTGTTATGTACTGTGTCATGGTCTCAAGTGAGTAAAGAGCTACTCGACTATGCATAAAGATATATGTAGAATGAGGCCCCAGAATTTACTAGTTACTATAAATGAAAAACAATTAACGATTTGTTTACAATGAAATAAAAATAATGATGAAATTTAATTAAAAGAGATAAACAGTGATCGTGGCAGTTACAAATAGAGATATGAATATTTTACGTAACTTATGATAATATGTCAGGTTCATAAGTTTACGTTTCCAGGCAGTTGATGGGCTTGGATGATCTATTCCTCTGATAACAGGATTGGACTCGTAAAATTCCACTTCCAGCAATTGGTAAGAAGTTATTGTGTAGTCCTTTGACAGCGGGCTTGGTTTGATCCTTGAAGATTATACAATCAAAGTTAAAAGCTCCGGCGTCTTAATGGTGTAGATATAATATCTACAAAGTCCCAAAAGATAAAAATCTTCCAGTATATATATAGGAATAGAGCGACTGGCCGTCCGGCATAGATTGTAGAGAGAAGTGAGTGTCAAATGTTAGACCTATCAGCTTTTATAATAAGTGGCTACGTGACAGAATGTAGAACGAAAAGTATTCACTAATTAGAAATTAATTCGAGGAAGGCTATAAAAGGAAAGACGATCTAATATTAGAAGGTAAAGTTTATCTAAGCCTACCGAAATATAACTGGAGTGAGATGAATTCAGTTCTTAATAAAATAAAATTTAATAAGATAATTGTGAACAACCTTTACTGTGACATACTGTTATATTTTTTGTTCAATATATATAATGATATGTAATTAATTCAGCACATTCCTCTTAGTGGGGTCCTGTGCTTGCACGCTGATACTGATAGTGTGACTTATGTGAACCATTCAACTTTGTCTTACGTTTTCTAATGTGGTTTTAATTTTAAATCTAGAGTTGTTCTTTTTTGTTGACAATCCCATTTTCTTCCTTTTTACTGGCGCTGATAAATGACCTAAATTAAAACCAAACTTCGATTTGATATATCATGCAGCGGATGATATTAAAATTCAGTTACACTTACCAAATAATATAACCGTAGTTTGTTTGTGTTTCAGGAGTGATACGTAAAAAGAATTCTTATTATTTACATTTTTTTACAAATTTGTTTGACTATTTTATACGATGTCTGATTTATAATAATAATTATACGTTGGAAATATTAAAAATAATGACTACAATAATTGCTACCTAAAAGCTCCCTGGTGTTTATTGTCTGTATAAATTTAAGCATCTGGATGGGGATCCTAACCTCCCATAGTGGGTAGGAAGGTACATGCTGTGTCTTCTATCCCCTTATATCTGTTTTCCAACATGCTTTCTGTCTTTGTATTGGAATGAGATTACCTGGTTTTGTCCTGGCCCTGGCTGGGAGGGAAACAGTCGAATGCATAGTTATTGTTTTGGGAGGTGATATTTTATTCCTTGTAAATCATCTCTCTGTTATGCACTGTATTATGTTTTGTTTATTATATATCATTTGTAAACATTTGAGTGTATTCCTCTTAGTGGGGACCTGTGCTTGTCTGGATGAGACTTTTAGGTGATCTCAAACTAAGTACACTGATAGCGTGCTCTTGGAACCTACATCTGTTCCCTATTTGAACCCATTCCCCTTTGTCTAAAGCCCTGACCAATACTTTATATATTAGACGGAGGTACGGGACATTTATATAATAACAAGAAATGAAGTGAGTAGGAAAGTACCAGAAGACAACAGAGAATAAATCTTCGCGGCGGCGGTGGGGCTACAACGGACGTTTATATAGAAAGTATGCGCTTGGCTTAGAAGCTCACAACATTGCCATCCGGAAGTATAACTGACCAACACACAAAACTATGTGTAATCTTGAACGTTTGTAGTCTGGTTAATACAGTTTAGTGAGAATAACTCATAAACGCGGATGGTAAAAAATAATGAGAAAAGCAGGAGTGACGTCAACTACGATCTATCTATATGTAAAGACCTTTAGGTGATGGTTGGAATTCACCCTATGACCTCTACGCACTTAAGTTAAAACAATCAATAATTCGAGAATACAAGTCAGTTAAACTAGAGAGCAAAGCTTTCGCTTATTGTCAGAGCGGTCAATGCGCAACAATAGGATGGCGATTATAACTAT
Organism: Berghia stephanieae; assembly: GCF_034508935.2. Taxonomy (NCBI): domain Eukaryota; kingdom Metazoa; phylum Mollusca; class Gastropoda; order Nudibranchia; family Aeolidiidae; genus Berghia; species Berghia stephanieae. Next base: position 102,210,487 of record NC_088360.1, read on the forward strand.
TACAACCGCTTCTTAAAAACATAAGGTTGGAGTTCAAAATTGTTCTGTATAGCCCATGCTAAATATTTTCCAACGAGTACACAATTACTAGCAAATCTACAATTAAAACTATAAAACTATTTTTTACAGATTGATATACGAATAACTTGCAAACCTTTTTTAACTTTAGGGTAATCCTATCACCCGTTGATTTATAAAATTTGCTAGGGCATACTGATCGGTTATCTGATGTTGTGAATCGCCATCTGGCCAACCTGTTGTTGCCAGATTCATTTACTCGTATCTGCAGAATATATTACAGGATCGATTTCGATCGTTGATGGCTCAGAAGATTCGTCTCGATCTATGTTAATTCACACAATACAGCAGTATAATAATTAAAATAAACGAATACATGCTCATAATATCCTTTCTTTCCCAGCAATATTTTGGGTTCTCCACTAGTAGATAACAAAGTCATTTCATAAATAAGTACTAAATCGAGTAACGCAAGTAACACGTTAATTGCGACACACTGATTTCAGAAATATGTTGTTTTATTTAAAAAAAGAAAATAATAAGAGTGATATTTGTGAAATTGCTGTGTTAAAAGCTACTATATGCCTATCTAGTAAAGATCGAAGGGAAACCGCTTTCAAATGAAAAGCCCAAACGATAGATCAAATTAAATGTTTTAACTGACGCAGCCCGAACGACGAACTGCCATTTTGTCTCGCAGTCTCCCATCCACACCTGCTTCCATTCTCATAGTGGATCTGCTCCCAAGAGTAAAACCACTGTTCGAGCTAATGCGTTATGGTGGGTAACTCCCATAGTGGGCAGGGAGGTACTTACTGCGTCTTCTATCCCCCAACTTGCTTTCTGTCTTGGTCTTGGAATGAGATTACTTGGTTTTATCCTGGCCTTGACCTGATACCCTGGCTGAGAGGGAAACAGTCAAATGTATAGTTAGTTTTGGGAGATAGTTTTTTCCTTGTAAATCATCTCTATGTTATGCACCGTATTATGTTTTGTATACATATTATATATGATTTGTAATCATTTGAGTGTATTCCTTTTAGTAGGGACCTGTGGTTGTGCCTGGATGAGACTTTTAGGTGATCTCAAACTAAATACTTTGATAGTGTGTTTTTGGAATCGACATCTGTTTCCTATTTAAACCAATTCCCCTTTTGTCTTCCCTTTTCGTGGGTGCTTTAATTGTAATTTTAGAACTTTTTACTATCCAATTGTCTTCCTTTTTACTGGCGCTGATATGACCTTTATGTGTTGCAAGCGCCGTAAAACCCTTAAAAACAAAACAAAACAAAATATATGGTGGGGTAAATTTAGCCGATGGATTCTAAATAAATCCATACCTTTGTTATCTCTTCTTAACTCCTATAACATTCGTCCTTCTTATGTGACTTTGTGTCCTTGCTCTGGAATAATAACATTTTGTTTCACCAGGTCCGGTCTGGAGCTTTTACAGGGATTTAATCCTCAGGATAAATTTATATCCCCGAGAGAGATGATAGCATTCTTCGCATGCTATTTTGCGTGATTTTTGTAAATAAAGAGCTGTAACCGACGAATTCATACTTATTTTCAGGTATGATAAATCAAATTGTTATGCGCTCATTGTTGAAATGGATATTCTCAAACCAAGGCAGAGTACTGTCCAATACAACGATGTTAAAACAAGCCCATAAATGTTTTCAGGTTTCAGACCTCCAATTATGTAGATGTGCACTTAGGCTCTATGGGGGTCCCGATAGCTCAGTTGGTAGAGTACTCGCTTCAGACGCAATGGGACCGAAAACGATGGGTACAGTCGAGATTTTTTCGGATCTCCCGGTCCAGCCAGCAGTGATTGGGTAGCTGGGTCTGTTAGATCTGGCGGAAAGTACTTTGCGATAGACCAGCCTCATATCCAAAGGATAGCTATTAATGGTTATTGTCCGTTTCACGCTATAGAAACCGGGATAAACTCCGGCTCTTGGCTCAGAAGGAGTACTTTTGATATTTTTTCTATTTAGTCTGTAACACGTTTTACCACAAGTTTTACATTCCATTGTCACAATCGCCTATTCAAACTAACTATTGTGAATGGAAGCAATGGAAAAAAACAACTTATGATCAATTATTCACGAAATAACTTTTCCATTTCCATAAGCTTTTTGTCAACAGGCCACATTACCGACAACAAGGTCGTAGAGGTCAAATGGGCCAAAGAATCACTTCCATTTATCTATTTCTGTAAATCATTTATTTAAACCACAAAGTTGGAGTCCTTCATTGTCCACGCGTCGCGAACTTCCCCTCCTCTCGTTGGTGTGGGAGACTGCATGTTTTCTCCTTCATTCCGTGACTTTTTTGTTCCTTCCCATATGAGATTCTGTCCTTGTCCAAGACCAATAAAAAAAGGAAGACAGAACAACAATATTGTAGACAACATATAATAACCAAACAATACCAACACAACAAAGAAACACAAACACAAAGCATTAAAAAGCAGCAAAACGTGATCAAAATTTTAAAGTTAATATAAATAGTCGAAAGTCATCTTTCTGATCTTTCGTCAACTTGTGACTCGTCCATACTGTTGGCATGATATGTCCAAAAAGTTATTTGTTTTATCAAATTGAAGTTTATATTGATTAACATGGTTCCAAACTTATTGTCATACTCGCTAACCGGAAGGTTCACATCCAACACATAAAAAGATGGCGTTTGTTGTCGATGGCATTTGATGAAACAAATCTGATTTTTTCGTTTTTCTGACTTGCCAATCTTCATTAAGTAACATTTGAATCTACCGAAAAGAAAGGAGAGATGTGGTAAACTGTACCCATTTCGCTTAAATGACATTTCGAGATTAAGATTATCTGTGCATTGGACACACTTTATGACTTTATGTGTATTCCAGCCAGCATCTACACAACTCGAGTAGAAACCAGAACCCTACTCGGCACACGCAATGTTCACATGGAAAGGGCGAAGAATAAATGTACTTCAGTGAAATATCTTAAATATAACAACAACAACAGAAAGAATTTAAATAGCGCAATATCCACCAAACGTGCTCAAAGTCCTATACAAGAGGTGACTAGCAAACAGCAACACGTATCATTATTAGGCGTTATTATATTTTTCTTCGATGGGAACAATGTTGTTAACGGCCTGATACTCATTTTATACCCGAGTACGGTGAGAGTGTGTGAGTAAAGAACCTTTTTAAAGGTTTCAACTATGCGTCGTTCAGAGCGGAACTTGAACCCTGGACTTTCCAGTCCGAAGGCGAGTGTCCTACCACAAGACCACATAACCGTACAAATCAATACAAAGAGGAGAGATGGGATAAATATTTTAGAAGAGTTTGAGAAATATTCAACAGATCAAAGCTGAGTTAAAGCGGTATACATCCTGAAATCTATAATTTAAGGAAACGTGGCCCATAAAGCCGGAATCCTGTGTTTGTTTTATCACTTGCGATTACAATAGAGCTTATACGAGGTCATATAAAACGGTCATGTGGCATGTGGATGACTATTTTATTTGGACAGTTATTGTCCTGACTTGTTGAGTTTGATACTATATAAAGTGTAATGTTTGTCACTGACACCACAAATCTATGTGCTCGAGGGGAGTATCTTTCTCAGAGCTAATATAAAATATAAATTGTCACTCACATTATATGGCCAAGACGTTCGTTTCTTTGGCTTTCGTCCACGGGACATTATGCCGACTGAAGACGTGGACGAAAGCCACAGAAACGAACGTCTTGGCCATATAATGTGAGTGACAATTTATATTATATATATATATATATATATATATAAAATATATATATAATATATATATAATATATATATATATATATATATATATATATATATATATATAATATATATATATATATATCATATTTCAAGTATAATTATGATCATCTTCTACAATATTGTTTCGAGCATTCGCTCTTTATCAGGAAGACATTTATATATATATATATATATATATATATATATATATATATATATATATATATAAGGAGCTAAGTTGACGTCACCCAGCTCTTTGTTAATATTTTAGACCCTCTTTTAGTTATTAGTTCTCACTAAATTATATGATAAATCAGAGTATAAACGTTAAATGTTACACACAGCCACTAAAGAGGGTCGAAAATAATAACAAAGAGATGAGTAATGTCAACTTATTTCCTTATATATATATATATATATATATATATAATATATATATATATATATATATATATATATATATATATATATATATCAGAGCGTTTGGAAAAAAAAGCAAGTAAGGACTATAATTTCGAATGCACAAGGAAGAAAAATTCTCTTAGGATTACAAATTTCATGATGTATGAATCACAAATGTCTGTCCTTTAATTCACAGCGTAACAAGCAAAGCATAAAAGATGATTCACCGTCTCATTCTTGTCTTGCTCTTCATCACATATGTTTCTTCAACCGTTTCCAGCGAACCTCCAATTTGTAGAGCTGCCGGATACGATCCAGTCCAGCGATCGTGTTTCGAGAACTACAAGTCGCCTGAAACTGTTTTAGACACCAAAAGAGTACCTTCGTTGCAAGTCTGTACCAAACACTGCACAGAAAACTATCTCTGCCAAGGGATAAATTTCATAAAGATTAACTCTACCTGTGTATTAGTTGATTGGTCATCTAACAGCTGCACCGATTTGGAAAAAGAAGAAGGAATCGTGCATTTCAGAAAAATATGGTCCAGTGTAAAATGTGAGAAAAGTCCGGGCTTCGACATTCATAGAATATCCACATGCCCCTCATTAGATAGTTGCTCATCTGGAGGTTGGGAGAAGGTGTACGAAGTAATCTCTTCATCTGACGTCATTTACAGCAATTTAACACAGCTCAAGCATGCCTTGCTAAGAACAGCTCCCGAGGTTCGTTTAATCACTGGAACAGAGTTTGTGAAAACCGTGCAGGAGACAACTTTCTATGTATTTCACCAGTTCTCTGGTCCCGTAATATTTTTTATGCCTCCTACTCAACTAGGGAAACATCGTTTGGTATATTTATATTCTTCAGAAGGAACAATGACCATATACAACGCCACAAAAAATTCGGAAACCACTTCGACCCAACACATTGCAGTTTACATCCAAACTGCTTGTGAAGGGAGAGAAACAGCAAGGCCATTGTATCAATCCGGTAGTGTTGGAGATAGCAATCGAATGAGATCTTGGAAAGACGATCAAAGAAAAGCAAGTACATTTGTAATCACATCAAAACGAGATACTGACTGGGTTGAGATCTTTAGATTGTCCTCTACAATATATGATCCTCGTAAAAACCAGTTTGCTGCCACAACAAAAATTCTTTTGCATTTGAGATCTGACCCGAGAAAACTGCGAACTACATATATAGCCCATATTCGAACTGGTCAACTTATATGCTCCACTCAGTCAATAAAAAAGAGTGCAGAATAAGAAATGTTTTAAACAATGCTAGAAGAACACTGTCATTCACAGAATCACCTTCTTGGTACGCTGAAAGCTGTCGAAAGAAAGTCTATGAAGTGAAGGGAACCGAAGTACACTCAGAATTCAATTTTGAAAACCTAAAAAATGAAATTATTAACAGCTCAGCCCGTATCTTCATCACTGTGGAAGGGGATTGGCATAAACCACCATATGAGACAATCACTTTCGAACCAGATCTCATAATCTGCAAACTAAACGATTCGGCCTGTGAAGCTTTGTCTGTGGACAACCCAGAAATATCCAATGGCATTCTCAACCCGGAAAAACTTGATATGTCCAAAAAGTTATTTGTTTTATCAAATTGAAGTTTATATTGATTAACATGGTTCCAAACTTATTGTCATACTCGCTAACCGGAAGGTTCACATCCAACACATAAAAAGATGGCGTTTGTTGTCGATGGCATTTGATGAAACAAATCTGATTTTTTCGTTTTTCTGACTTGCCAATCTTCATAAAGTAAAATTTGAATCTACCGAAAAGAACGGGGAGATGTGGTAAACTGTACCCATTTCGTTTAAATGACATTTCGAGATTAAGATTATCTGTGCATTGGACACACTTTATGTGTATTCCAGCCAGCATCTACACCACTCGAGTAGAAACCAGAACCCTACTCGGCACACGGAATGTTCACATGGAAAGGGCGAAGAATGAATGTACTTCAGTGAAATATCTTAAATATAAAAACAACAGAAAGATTTTAAATAGCGCAATATCCACCAAACGTGCTCAAAGTCCTATACAAGAGGTGACTAGCCAACAGCAACACGTATCGTTATTAGGCGTTATTATATTTTTCTTCGACGGAACAATGTTGTTAACGGCCTGATACTCATTATATACCCGAGTACGGTGAGAGTGTGTGAGTAAAGAACCTTTTTAAAGGTTTCAACTATGCGTCGTTCAGAGCGGAACTTGAACCCTGGACTTTCCAGTCCGAAGGCGAGTGTCATACCACAAGACCACATAACCGTACAAATCAATACAAAGAGGAGAGATGGGATAAATATTTTAGAAGAGTTTTGAGAAATATTCAACAGATCAAAGCTGAGTTAAAGCGGTATACATCCTGAAATCTATAATTTAAGGAAACGTGGCCCATAAAGCCGGAATCCTGTTTGTTTTATCACTTGCGATTACAATAGAGCTTATACGAGGTCATATAAAACGGTCATGTGGTATATCACTGTCTTCGGCGGATCAATATGATTATATTTACGAGTTTGGAAAAAATGGAACACAGCTCAATTATTTTGAAGTACAAAAATACAAAACTCTAAAAGAATCTGCCTGGTTTAAGAAATTAATTTGGTATAAATCGACGAGACCGTATTCATTGGTCTATCAATATGACCATCTGACGAAAACCATATCAAGAGACCTCGCGGCTGCTATTCTCTCGGTAGCAGACCTGGTACTAGTCATAACAGACCACACTAGGAATGAGATTCAAATCTGGAGAGTTTCCATGGCTTCTTTGACGGTATCAGTTAAGTTTTTCCAGTTACACACACACGAAATTTGTGGTCCACCGTTGTCTGTTTCGGGGTGTGATGGCTCATTGTACAACAGATGGAAAATTGTTTTCCAAGGAACGGGAACAACTTCACAATTTCTGTTTCTGTACAACTGGAACCATTTGAGAGCACCGTGTTCTCATTTTGGTCATAGGCTCAATAACCACAGTGTAAAGGTCTTTGCTGAATGATTTTGAAGCATAAGAATATATAAAACATGATTTTTGTTGTCGTTTTTAACCTTATTATTATTATTATTATTATTATTATTATTATTATTATTATTATTATTATTATTATTATTATTATTATTATTATTATTATTATTATTATTATTATTATTATTATTATTATTATTATTATTATTATTGTTATCATTTTCAGTATATTTAATGTCATATTATCATTATCATCATTATCATCATCATCGTCATCATCATCATCATCATTATCATCATTATCATCATCATCGTCGTCGTCATTATCATCATGTTGTGAATCTTTGTTATATTGCTTCTTTAGTTGATGTTGCCACCAAATTATATACTTATGGCGAAATCATATTATTTCTAATGATTTTGATTTGATTTGATTCGAGCGGTTCCGTAGTGAAAACGTTAAGCTTTGCTACCTTATAAATTCTGGGCGGGGTCCTTTGACCTCCCATGTTGGGCAGGAGGTCACGTTATGTCATCTATCCCTTTATAGCTGTTTTCCGAGTTGCTTTCTGTCTTTGTCTTGGAATGGGATTACTTAATTTTTTGACAGCCTTGCCTGGAGTCCTTGATTGGGATGGAAACAGACAAATGTATGTTTATAGTTTTTGTTTTTTCTCCTTGTAAATCATCTCTCTGTTGTGTATTGTTACTTATGTATTCTGTAAACATTTGAGTATTTTTCTTTTAGTGGGATCCTGTCCTGGTGTCTGGGTGAGACCTTTAGGTGATCTCAAACTAAGTACATTGATGTTATGCTCTTGGAATCTACATCTATTCCCTATTAGAACCAATTCCCCTTGGTCTTACTTTTTCCTGGGTGCTTTGTTTGTAAATCAAGAATATTTTTACTATTCCATTTTCTTCCTTTTCCTGGCGCTGATATGACATAAATGTGTCGCAAGTGCCGTAAAAAAAAAACTTAAAAACAAAACAAACAACAAACAAACAAAAACCCCAACAAAACAAATACCTTATAAATTGTTAGTTTCGTCCTTTAAGGGTTTAAGTGCTGCTTGGTTTCCACTATCCACAGTACATATAATTTCCGTACTACTACACCCTCCAGGACAAATGGAAAAATGTGGAAGAAAAGTTTGATGTCAAAAGACTGTTTCCTATTTCATTGGAATTATAAAACCGCCGTTCCGGAGGATCGGTTACATACCTTGAGTAATTCATCTTCTGGTTTCAGAGTGATGGCATCTTAGTTTCTAGCCTAATTTTATATATATGTATATATATATATATATATATATATATATATATATATATATATATATATATATATATATATATATTATAATTATGCCTTTTCCGCCAAGACATCATAAGATATCGCCGCCTAGGCATTCCACGAAATGACTCATCAAACTAGATGTCTGATGTCAACAGGAATCACCCATGTTGTCCAAATGAGCAAATTTGGGGTTAATAATCTTGCTCAAGGAAGAAAACGAAAGTGCCGGAAGCGGGGCTCGAACTCGGGACCTTCCGGCCCACAGTGCAATGCCTTAACCACTCGGCCACTTTGTCCCATATATATATATGTATATTGGTCTTCAATTAAATATCATCCATCCTCGCTCTTTTACTCCCCGTTATTCTAAAATCTGTACACATCCTGCTGCTAAAATAGTTATGCCACCTTTATGTAACCTATTCATTAAAAATACCCAGAAGGACTGGTTACATACACACTCCCATGGATTTAATGTTTGATGTCAAGACTTTTCTTCCCTATTCTCCTCCCCGATCCGATGGTACGTGACTAAGGAGCAGAGTGGCTCGGCGGTACAGTCTTTGCTTAGTACACCCTCCGTTGTATGGCCTTGAACAAGTCACCTCACGCTAGCTCAATTTACGGCGCTGCAATGTGGCTGCACTGACGCCTGGGTTATTCCAGTCTTCCCTTGGAATAGACCTTAGAGACAAATTTCCCCTATGGGATGAAGAAAGGGATTTTTAATTTGTTAATTTATTTGTTATATTATACCTTAGAGACAAATTTCCCCTATGGGATGAAGAAATAGAATTTTAATTTGTTTATTTATTTGTTATATTAGACCTTAGAGACAAATTTCCCCTATGGGATGAAGAAAGGGATTTTTAATTTGTTAATTTATTTGTTATATTATGATATATGTGACCCAAAGGTCATATCTGGCTATCTGGTATTATGTTTTTGAAGATGAAGCAGACAAAGAACAGAGGATGGAAAGTCAAAATGATGGGAAATAGACGATGCCAAAATGTTGCTTTCGTAACATTCACCCCAAAAATGATTTACTTTATAATTTTGAAAAACAAAGGAGGATGTTCTTTTTCATCAATTTCTCTGGATTGATTCATGAAATATAGATAGAACGAAGTTGACGTCAATCATGTCTTTGTTATTTGTTTGTTTTTTTTGCCATCCATGTTTGTGAGTAATTCTCATTAAACTGTATTAACCAGACTATAAACATTCAAGGTTAAACATAGGTTTGTGTATTGGTCCGTTATATTTATGGATGGCAATGTTGTGAGTTTCTTAGCAAAGTGCACAGCATCTAAAAGCCGAAATCTAATTTCAAAACTAATGTAGTTGGTGCTTTTTTAAGTGTCAAAAATATGGCAATACAATTTCAGCTTTGTCCTCGTTTATTTTCTGTTATTCTATTATTACTAGATCGTGTGACTTTGGTTTATTATTTTTTTATATAACTAATGTAAACGACTTCCTTCCTTGGTTTATCAAAATATATTAGTAGGAGTATGTTTGCGGCGAATGTTTTTTTTTTGTAGTCCTTCAGAGCCATTCGGCCCAAGAAACCGAAGTTTATCGCGGTTTCAATAGCGTGAAATAGACAATAGCTGGGTGGACAGCTGGGTCAGAAAACAATCTCGACTGTACCCCAGATTGATCTCGATCCCTTTGCGTGTTAAGCGAGTGCTCTACCAACTGACGCAGATCATATTCTTTTAATAACTCAATGGGAGCGATCTATATTCATGTCTTCGTCCAACTGAGTCATCAATCACGTGATTTGTTGCTGTCCAACGATTGGACATTTCTGAACAAATGTAAACACGCCGCTTTGTTTATGAAAGTTGTAAACATACCCATGTGTCAAGCTGAACACAATGACCAATCGTAATGTTAGATAGTTCAAAATCTGTGAACATTTTCACTATGTAGATCACTTTGAGCACATTTTGCAATGTAACCAATGACCTCGAGCACATGGAAAGTTAATATAGATCGTGCTCATTGGGAGATCGAGATAGCATCTCTAGCTCTGCCCGTCAATGGGCATGGAAAATAAATTCTCAATCTTTGCTCACTAAAACGCGATAGGAGACACAAATCTATCAATTTCTTGTCTATAAGCCACTTCGTTGCCGTTGTTATAAGGCCTTGAAGAGCGGTGTCACCTGCAAACTTTATTAATGGTACACTCAGGTTTTGACTTCGGCAGTCATTCGTGTATATCGTGAATAATACAGGAGACAATACAGACAATATACAGACAATACACAACATTGATACGCACCAGTGTTTCTGTTATACAGTAAGACATGTTTTGTCCTAATTGAACACATGTGCTCTCTCCGTACAAAAGGTAGTCACTAGAACAAACCCTTGTTGTGACCGATAACAGATTAGATGCACGATAAAAGTGAAGATACTAGAATATAATAACTTACATTAACAACAAACCTGTATCCTTTCTACACCAATGGGTGAAAATGTACAAACCTTAAGAAACATCATTTTGGCAAAGCTATCATTATACTTATACTTATTTACTTACTCTTTTGTCCCTATAGTAAAATAGGCCATCAACGAAGGTCCTCCAATTTTTTCTGTACTGTGTCATTATATCCAAACCTCTCCATGTCGATCCCAAACGCTGGGTGTCCGCTCTTCTCCATGTGTTTTTTTTTTTCGTCCAGGTCAAAGCTTGCCGGGTGACCAATCCATTTCCGTTTTTTCTTCACTTCTTTTTCAAAGGCGTTAAAACGAAACGCTATGATTTAAAGCCAGAGTGGTTCTATAACAAACCTGTATGCAAATGTCCCTGCTTTCAACCCGAATTCGGACGAATTAGCCCAATTCCCCCTTCCAATTTCTATAGCTTTCATTCAACTCATTATTGCTCTTTGACTTTGTGGTTAGCCAAGGGAAGTAAATACGTAAAAAGAACAACCAATCTAAAGCGATTAGATTTCTTCCCCTTGAATTAGACGACATCTCTCTCTCTCTCTCTCTCTCTCTCTCACTCCTCTCTCTCCTCTCTCTCTCTCTCTCTCTCTCTCTCTCTCTCTTTCTTTCTTTCTTTCTTTCTCTCTCTCTCTTTCTCTCTCTCTCTCTCTCTCTCTCTCTCTCTCTCTCTCTCTCTCTAAGCCATTGCTAGTTCCATAGGCGGTGTGAGTGCAGGATTTTGTTACCTTTTACAGCATTTCTAGAAATAAAAAAAAAATCATTAAAAAGAAAAGAAAGAAACGCTTCTGATTGGCAAATTTATTTTAATTGAGAAAAAAATTTTATACTTTCAGTTCTAACAAAGAATCATTTATCGTGCCCTTAACTCTAGTGGTGGTTTGAGCGCATGACTTCGAACCTAACCGCGGAGCTCTCTTACGATTAGGGCGTATCTGGAAATGCTTTCACGGCAATTTTTTTTTTAATTGAGAAATTGGGGAGCAGGCTCTGGAGAAAGATGAAATATGAAAACGTATCTATGAAACAATGCCAGACAAAGCAAGAAAGGAAAATACAATTTAAAAAAGATCCAAAACAATTAGTGGAAGACTGTTTTATTGGGATGGTTTTTTTTCTTTCTTTCTAGTTTCGTCTGGCTATGTTTTATGCACACTTTTTCATCTTTAAAAATAAATAAATGAACCATACCTGCAGCTGTAACAATAAAAGAATAATTGCTTAAGCATTTATTACAATTCACCCAGTTTTTAAAATAGATTCGGAAGAAATCCCCATCAATCGTTTTGAGACGTTTGTAATGTGTAATTCTTAATTTTTTTAAAAAATGGGTTGAATGAGGATAAAAGATCGACAATTCAACAGACGTTAGTTCCAAGTAGGGTGTGATTGAGGAATTTAGAGCAGGTATTTGTTGCCGTCTAGTTCGTTTCTTGAATCTAAATGGATTAAAAGGATATCTTAGAATGCTTCATATAAAAGTATTTATCTTTTGTTTTAAACAAAGGACGGAACAAATACTCCTGGTTGACGATTTATTTTAATTTACATGAAAAACAAATTCGGTCGTTACACAGAATCGATTAGCCTAAACCTAGCGATATATCCAGGGAGGTTGTGCTTATAGGATTTGACACCTAGCGCCGGTCTATATCATCGTCTGCGGTGTATCTGGAAACAAAGCCAAAAAAAAAAAAAAAACAACAAAAAACAACAACATATTTATGGTTGTAACAAAGAATGAATTACCTACTCGTACGTCCATGAGAATCCAACCATTGTTCAAAACGGGAAGAATTCACAAGTCTACTATTTTCAATTCACTCACGCCGACTTGTCATACTAAGTCTGGCTATGTGGTCTTATGGTTTGACACTGACCTTCAGATCGGAAGGTCCTGGGTTCGACCCTCGTTCAGCACATAGTTGAGTCATTGGAAAAGACTCTTTACTCACATTCTCTCACCGTCCACAGGTGCAAGATGAGTACCTGGTCGTTAACAGCGTTGTCCCTGTCCGAAAACAGTGCAAAACAGGCATCGTGTCCCTTTCTCCATGTTAAGTGTTGCTGGTGGATGTAAAGCGCTTTGAGCACTTTTAGAAGATATTGCGCTATATAAAATCTCTTATTTTTTACTTGTCGATTTCTCAAATTATGTTGCTGTGGCTACAGCATGCACTCTTGACAAACAAGTGACTGCACACTTCATTCATAATGCACGTCGATCTAAAACGCACTCAATGTACTGCAATTATTGCTTGAACGATATTGTACTTGATTTCAATTGATCAGATAACTACCGTACTTTAAGGAAGAGTGATAACGGAGATACTTAGGATGGGAACAATACAGACAATGGACGTTTCGAGTATAAATCCCTAGTCAGCACAAAATAAACAAATGCACGTGGAAAACAAATAAACTAAAATGCAATATAGCTTGTATCGTCTGTACTCAATGGTGGTTGAAGTATGAATGAAACGGTTGCGTGGCATGGGTTAGTGGGTTGGGAGTCCCAGGGGTGTGATTGGAATGATAAGAGCAGGTCAGCGTGTGGGAAAGACAGGAACTTTCTAGAAAATAATTGAAGATAAAAGATATAATATGATTTGTCTCTAGGGTCTATTCCAAGGGAAGGACGTCAGCCGCTGTTCAGCCCCGCAAATTGAGCTAGGGCGAGGCAATTTGCTTAAGGAAGGTCACGCTCAAGGCCACGCGGTGATCCAACTCGGTACCTTTCGGGTACGAAGCAATGACCGTACCGCTGAGCCACGATGCCCCATTTTACGATGGTACACCTCGCTTGTTGAAAGCTGACATTAAATATCAGAAAGAATTATAGGGCAGCGTGGCTCAGCGGTACGGTCTTTGCTTCTTACCCAAAAGGTAACGAGTTCGATCACCCAATGCTGCTTTGTGTGGCCTTGAGCAAGTCACCGAGCTTTAGCTCATTTTGCGGCGCTGCACTGCGGCTGACGCCTGGGTTATTCCAGTCTTCCCTTGGAATAGACCCTAAAGACAAATTTCCCCTTGGGGATGAATAAAGGGAATTTTATTTTATCTATGTTTTATTTTTATTTTAGTAAACATAAATGTCTTTCACGGGCACTATGCTTGTGAGGCTTTGTGATATTATGGAACGACAATTCCCTCGTTCGAGTTCCGCATTTGGCGACGTATAAAGTTGAGTCCATGGAAAAAGGTTCTTTATTCGCTTTCTCTAATCGCACTCAGGTACAACATGATTACATGATCAGTCAAACGTTGTCTCTTTTGAAAAAAAAAAGTAGTATCGCCTTACAAACGAAATGTCTCGTCTTACATATTTAATGCCTTTGGAGTACCTAAGTTTAGTTGATATCGTGCTATATAAATCTCCAGTGTTTAACCTACCACTTGGAATTTATTTAATGTCCGAGAGAAGCAGTTGTCAAATGTTAAAGTTAAAATCAGATTCAATAAAAATGCACATCTTTTTATTTTGCAGTTTAAGCCGCTAGATTCATTTCTTTATGATTTACTGACTTAAAGCTGCTCGCTAGCATCGTCGACCGGCTTCCTCAATTTCTGTGCAGAGGCATCTGTAAAAGAAAATTGGATTTATGAAAATTTTACATTGACTGTACACTGTTACACTTTATATTGAGTCAGCTTCAGTGAGGTAAATTATCAGTTGTTCGTTAATTTCATTAAAATCTAGCCGTTGTTCAAAGTAATATTGGCATTCTCCAGCCCACTATTTTGAATGCACTCACATCTTTGGCGGTCGGTCTATTGAGCGAAGTTGTTTTGTGCCGCCCTATATTTTTCAAATTTAGCAGATACTGCTTTTCGTCTCAGTTTTTGAAAATGCCGCTTTTCGTTAACACTCGCGCATCTCTCCTCGAGCCAGAATAGATACATACTATACGAAGGTTGTGCGTCATCACAGACGGCTCTCTTTTTCTTGTTGCCCAACTCGAGGCGGCGAGATGATGTGCGACAATGAGCTGAGGGTGGGGTATGGGGGCTACCATGAGCCAAAAAGTCAACAGGCCGCCCAAGTATTTTATATAAAAGACTAGTTTCTTCTGTTTTAAAACTACGGTTACCCACCTACCCCCACAAACAACTGATACTCTTTACTGCTAAAATAACTACGTCAGGCCGGCAAATTTAGTTTTGCACACCCTGAGGCCTGACTTGGGAGAAATCAAAACCATATCAGTTTTATCATTGGAAGAACAGGTTTGTTGTAATCAAAACATACGGATGAAGAAAATTACAATAAATATAGATTTTGTTGCTATTCGTTTTGTTCAAATAGATTGTATTCATCAATGCGAATCTTACACAAATCATTCACCGAGTAGAGCCCCATGATGCTATAAATAAGAATCCCAGTCCATTAACCCGACAAATAGAGCAGTTCAACTTGTAATTGTAATGTTATTGTCTTTGGAGTAGATAAGTAGTGCATTGAGGTTGGATTTTCTATCCTTCTATTATTGACTGTTATCACAGTTGATATCCAAAGGAAGAAATTTTATACGGCAGCCTAATTGCTGTTGTCATGTTGTTCTTTTAAAAAGATGTTATTCACAAATCCCAATGCACAGACGTGCAATACCAATACAAATATGAAAGAATCCATAGAATTCAGTGATCGGGTGATATACAATTATTTTTTCTCAAGGGTTAGGTCGACAAATGGACCTCTTTTGCATTATGCACGTCGTAAATGCCAATTACGTGAGTACAACTCTTTAAAATTCAAACCACACATGCCCCCCCCCCCCTTTACACAGTATATACAAACATTCTAAAAATTGAACCCAGTAGAACATTGATATTGTGCAATATCAACGGAGTGAGCTCAAGACACTTGAAAAGGGGTCCTAAGCCAATAGCAACATGAAGACGAGACATGATGTCTTTTTGGACGAGATAACATTTTCCTCCAACACTGTTTCCGGTCAGGTACTCATTTTACACCTGAGGACGGTGAGAAAATGTTTTCGATCCATGCCGCCTTAAATAAACAGCCAGCAACCGCCCCTGACTCACATCTTCCTGTCGATCGATCAAGTTGAATTATTGTAGTTACATTTGTCTTTTGCAATAAACAAGTTCTTGCACAGTTTAAACCCGTGGGTATTGCCAGATCTTTTGAATAGAATGGAGATAAAGAACTTTTTACTCCGTCCATGCTATAGAAATTTGTTTCTTTATAACGCGAATAGATCGGCGCTACCATGACTTCAAATTCACAGATTGATATATATATTGTGTTTTTGAAGACGTATACGTATCTTCCAGTTACAACCGTATCGCAAGTAAAATTAAAGGGACCGACAGCAGGCAGAGTTCCCGCGTAATAAAAGCAAAGCTGACCGTTAAAACTCCCGTCTCCATTTGGAATCGGTAAAGGATTATATTCTGAAACGTAGACGGAGAAGTCTTTGAGATTTAGATAGCGATTTCTATTGGTGATGACGATGGAATGGATGAGATATGAGGAGAGAAGATCCACGGCCCACCAAGGGTCATTACCACTGGATGTGTGAGTGCAAGATTTCGAGCTGAAGTCGGGGTCTTTGTTGCCGTCGACGGCAAAACTGGAATCTGGGAGAAGAGAAAAGATTAATATTATGTGGGTCGATCTAAAGAATTGGTCCACATTTTGCATTAATGACAATTCATGTAGGTCGATCTAAAGAATTGGTCCACATGTTGCATTAATGACAGTTGAGTTAATGGTTAAGATGTAGATCATTATCTACATGTTGTCTACATGTTGCCTTTTAATTAATAAAAAAATCTTAAAAAGTAGTTCCAGCGACATGGGACTATTTCCCACGAGCGCTTCACATAACATATTAAAATGAATACTGGATACAAACAATAATCAGTATTCCATAGGTAAGATATGTTTACTCAAAGCTCCTCCTCCTCCTCCTCCTCCTCCTCCTCCTCCTTCTTCTTCTTCTTCTTCTTCTTCTTCTTCTTCTTCTTCTTCTTCTTCTTCTTCTTCTTCTTCTTCTCCTCCTCCGGCACCTCCTCCTTCTACTAGCAGTGGTAGTATTAGTTGTAGTTGTAGAAGTAGTAGTAGTAGTTAGTAGTTGCAATAATAATAATAATAGTAGTAGTAGTAGTAGTAGTAGTAGTAGTAGTAGTAGTAGTAGTGGTAGTAGTAGTAGTGGTAGTATTAGTTGTAGTTGTAGAAGTAGTAGTAGTAGTAGTAGTAGTAGTAGTAGTAGTAGTAGTAGTAGTAGTAGTAGTAGTAGTAGTAGTAGAGGTATGCGGCTATGTGGTCTTTTAGTATGACACTCGTTTTCGGATCGAAAGGTCCTGAGTTCGAGCCTCGCTCGGTGCATAGTTGAGTCCTTGGAAAAGGCTCTTTACTCATACTCTCTCACCAGACTCAGGTGTAAAATGAGTACCTGGTCGTTAAAAGCCGTTGCTGTTGGTCAGGGACCCTTTGTAAAGTGATTTGAGCAGGTTTAGTGGATGTTTCTCTATATAAAAGCTCAAGTTTTTTGTTTTATTTGGTAGTAGAAGTAGTAGTAGTAGTAGTAGTAGTAGTAGTAGTAGTAGTAGTAGTAGTAGTAGTAGTAGTAGTAATAGTAGTAGTAGTAGTAGTAGTAGTAGTAGTAGTAGTAGTATAGTAGTAGTAGTAGTAGTAGTAGTAGTAGTTGTAGTAGTAGTAGTAGTAGTAGTAGTAGTAGTAGTAGTAATAGTAGTAGTAGTAGTAGTAGTAATAATAGTAGTAGTACGATGGTGGTGGTAATAATATTCCCAGTTTCATTTTCATATATTTTAGAGGCGATAACTGTACACATAGATGCATCATTTTATCAAGTACTATCTCGTTGGAAGGAAAATGCGATAATCGAATTTAAAATGAAATGATTGGAGATAGGAAATTATTTGATCATTATCTGTATTATTATTCCCCTTTAGGATATTTTTAGGGAAACCCCGATTTTATTATCGTGTAATAGTAAAAATATTACGAGGCGTCCCTTTCAAAATTTGTAAAGAAAAAAAAGTTAACGAAAAAACAAAAAAACAAAAAAACAACAACAACAAAAAAAACCCCAACAAATACAAACAGAAACGTAGCGGTACAAGAATATTTGTTTTCTCCACTGATCCGGTTTTACTGAATATAGATTTTGACACCCAACGAAAATGATGATGATGATGATGATGATGATGATGATGATGATGATGATGATGATGATGATGATGATGATGATGGTAATAATAATAATAATAATAATAATAATAATAATAATAATAATAATAATAATAATAATAATAATAATAATAATAATTATTATTATTATTATTATTATTATTATTATTATTATTATTATTATTATTATTATTATTATTATTATTATTATTATTTTATTCTTGAACTCCTGTGTTTGAGATCGTAGCGGCACTCGTGATATCCATGTAACGCAATATGCACTTGTTTGAAGCAGCTGTTATAACCTAATTCATTATGGGCTCAATCTTATAATGTAAATCTAAAAAATAAAAATGAAGCCAAATATTTTCCCCTACAACAATGTTAAACTTGGCACATACTTACGTTCGAATTTCAGATCTGCATGTATATTTATTCGTCGATTCAATATCCAGATCGCTCGGACAGGGTACCAGTTCGATGTGGTAGGTCATAGATTATAATCAAAAGCTGATTTAAAGTCAAGCCATGTTGGAATCACAAAAATCCAGCAACACCATTGTAAAAATTAATAGTATTAGACTATTCTAAAAATTCATACACCATTTTTAAAGATTAATTTGTAAAGTAGTAAGTAGTTTTAATGTCATAATGTTGCAATATTATAATCATATTCTGTTGTTGTTAAATTGAATTAGTATCACTTTTCCATCAAACTTGTCTTACTGTAATATGTTTTGTTTTATATCACGGTAAAGCGCATAGAGCCTGTGACAACGGTGTACCGCGCTATATAAATGCCATTTATTATTGTTATTCTTATTCTTATTCTTATTATTCTTATTATTCTTATTATTTTTCTTCTTCTTCTTCTTCTTCTTCTTCTTCTTCTTCTTCTTCTTCTTCTTCTTCTTCTTCTTCTTCTTCTTCTTCTTCTTCTTCTTCTTCTTCTTCTTCTTCTTCTTCTTCTTCTTCTTCTCTTATTATTATTATTATTATTATTATTATTATTATTATTATTATTATTATTATTATTATTATTATTATTAATTATTATTATTATTATTATTATTATTATTATTATTATTATTATTATTATTATTATTATTATTATTATTATCATTATTATGGTACTTACACGCATTCCAACCCGTGTGCTTTTGTCTTGTGGGCTTACCCAACGCAACATTTACATATTCGTCTCCGTTTGTTTCAAAACAACTATAATATAATGTCAGCACCGACACACAAATCAAAACCCTAGAATAATATTCCATGGTAACAGTGGAAGTCTTACTAAAATTACTTGCCACAAACTTTTTCATTTATATCTCACCGCTGATTCCCAGGAATATGTTCAAGGACCCCCTGTATCATCTATTATTTAATATGAAGCAATTTTCAACTACCTCTAAAACAATCATAAAGGAAATGTTTTATGGGGTTAATTGAGTTCAATTGAGGTACGTGGGCTAGATGTTTGATATACACTTAGTTTTCTTTTTCTTTTGCGTTTTGCACTAATTTACACGTTGCAGTTCAAAGGCACATGATATCTGTCAGTAAATTAAAATCAGTATTCGTGTGTAAAGGCCGCATGAATGATTTATTTGGCATGATAAATTCGTTTCATTAAAAAACAAATCAATTAAATTTGTAACACAAGCGCGCGTTAACAGAGATAGATAGATAGATAGATAGATAGATAGATAGATAGATAGATAGATAGATAGATAGATAGATAGATAGATAGATAGATAGCTATGATGAGGTTCATTTTAATATATTGATAGTTGAAGGGCGAGTTCTCTGTCCAAAATTTTAAGGACGTCCTTTTTAAGTATTTATTGGAACCTAAAAGTTATTGTATTATTATCACCTCATTGTTAGCCTGACAGCGTAAAAATAAGGTGAGAAAATGAGAAAAGACTGATAGACAGACATACAAAAGAGAGAGTTTGTGTGTGTGTGTGTGTGTGTGTGTGCGCGCGCGGGTGTTGGGTTATGGGAAAAGTCCAAGGAATCCAAACGATTACAAATTAAATGCCGCATACTCCTTCGTGATATAAATACCAAATGATAGAGTTAAAAAATAACTGTCTTCAACGAAATTGAAAATAAAGGGAAGGTAATTTTAAACTTTCGTAGATAGTCAAACACTTGCATACATTCTATATAAAAAAATCTCCAGTTATTGACGATGTGCAATTGAAGTTGAAGTAACATTGTTGCCAGCAAGAGATATGAATATCCATCATTACACTTAACCATAACCATCATAAGCACTTGCTGTTACCCGAAACAATCATCCACACTAATAGGCTTCAACAGTCGTGACGTCACTTCCCTCGTAAATACGCACAGTAACTTAGTAACCGGTTCTAAACTATCGGAACAATGGTGGACGCCCCTATGAGATACTTCTTCGACGAGCATAAAAGTGTATCCAGAGGAGAAAAATATAAATCTGATCATGTTTTGACTTTTATACATTCTAAACACATGACATGTGAAAAAGTTTTAGCCAGCATGAAGAATTTAAAAAAAAACCGATTTTCTTTGTTTAGAATCAAGCTGCTGGTTGCTGGGCGGACGTGACGTCAGGCTATTGAATCCAATTACGATGATTGAAGAAAATGCATGTTGTTCGTCAGTGTTGTCAGGTGTAGAGATGCAATTCTCTCATCGGCATTTCAAAATGTTTGAGATAGACACTCACAAACTTTGTGACGGAATGCTTCGGGTATCAGACGAGTATTTCAGTTGGCTATGCACTTAACCAAAGAGTCTAACATACACGATTTTAGTATCAATTGGGCAGAGAAATAGTGGCGTAACACCTACCTCTTTTCCGGTTCAAAACTCATTGGAAGTGTGTAGCAAGTCCTCCGGACAGTGTATAGTCAATGGATAGGATAAAGACCTGCCCTTAATCCTGCAATCACACAATATCTGGAACTATCGTTTGGTGAATTCTAGATTGATTATCGTTTTTGGGGTGAGGGGGGCAGCGTGGCTCAGTGGTACGGTCTTTGCTTCTTACCCGAAAGGAACCGAGTTCAATCACCCGCCGCTGCGTTGTGAGCAAGTCACGTCGCCCTAGCTCATTTGTGGCGCTGCTCTACGGCTGACGCCAGGGTTATTCCAGTCTTTCCTTGGAATAGACCCTAAAGACAAATTTTGCCTTGGGGATGAATAAAGGGAATTTTATTTTATTTATTTATTTTTTAAGTTATAAATTCACCCCATTTAAATAAAAATAGAATCACACATTACAAAAATCCCAAAACGATTAATGGGGATATCTTCCATATCTAATTTTTAAAACGGGTTGAATTGTAATAAATGCCTAAGTAATTATTCTTTTATAATATAATAATAATAATGATAATAATAATAATAATAATAATAAATAATAATAATAATAATAATAATAATAATAAATAATAATAATAATAATAATAATAATAATAACAATAATAATAATAGTAATAATAATAATAATAATAATAATAATGATAATAATAATGATAATAATAATAATAATAATAATAATAATAATAATAATAATAATAATAATAATAATAATAATAATAATAATAATAATAATTGAGCTTTTATATAACGCAATATCCACTAAACTCAAAACACTTTAGAAGAGGTCCCTGACCAACAGCAACACTTAACATTTAGGACGCACATAACGCATGTTAGGCGATAGTACAATCTTTACGGACAGATACAAGACTATTAACGGCCAGATACTCATTTTACACATGAATACGGTGAGATAATGTCAGTAAAGAGCCTTTTCTAAGGACTCAACTTGCGCTGAGCGAGGCTCGAACCCAGGAACTTCTGATCCGAAAGCGAGGGTCATACCACAAGACCCCTTAGCCGCACAAGGAATCAACAGCTGTAGGCATGGTTCATTTATTTTATTTTTAAAGATATAAATAGTGTCCATAAAACATAGCCAGACGAAGGAAGAAAGAAAAATAAAGAAAAAAAATACCATCCCACAAAAATCATCTTCCTCGAAGAAGGAAGACAATTATTTTTGGGATCGTTTTTTACATTGTATTTTTCTTACATGCTTCGTCTGTCACTCTTTCATATTTTATCCTGGTCCAGTGCCTGCCTCCAAATTTCTCAATTATTTATTTTTTTTATTTGGCGTGAGTGCATTTCCAGATACAGCGTACATCGTACATCGCAAGAGAGCTTCGTGAATAGGTTCTAAATCTTGCGCTCAGACCGCCACTAGAACTA
This sequence comes from Berghia stephanieae, assembly GCF_034508935.2. Lineage (NCBI taxonomy): Eukaryota > Metazoa > Mollusca > Gastropoda > Nudibranchia > Aeolidiidae > Berghia > Berghia stephanieae. Next base: position 102,232,904 of record NC_088360.1, read on the forward strand.
ACGGCATGAGTAATTGCTTCTTTGTTATACCTGAAAGTATAAGATTTTTTCTCAAGTAGATAAAATGATTTGCCAATCAGAAGCGTTTCTTTATTTTCTTTTTAACGATTTTTTATTTCTATTTCTAGAAATGCTGTAAACGGTAACAAAGACCCGCGGTTAGAGTCAAAATCCTGTACTCACACTGCCTCTGTAACTAGCAATACCTTGGAGAGAGAGAGAGAGAGAGAGAGAGAGAGAGAGAGAGAGAGAGAGAGAGAGAGAGAGAGAGAGAGAGAGAGAAAATGTCTAATTGAGCTGACATTCAAAGGGAAAGAAATCTAATCGCTTTAGAATTTTTGGTCTTTTTACATATTTACTTCCCTTGGTTAACCACAAAGTCATAAGCAATGATGAGTTGAATGAAAGCTATAAATATTGGAAGGGGAATTGGGCTAAATCGTCCGAATTCGGGTTGATAGCAGGGACCTTTGCATACAGGTTTGTTTTAGAACCACTCTGGCTTTTAACATAGCGTTTCGTTTTAACGCCTTTGAAAAAGAAATGTTGAAGAAAAAATGAAAATTGATTGGTCACCCGGCAAGCTTTGACCTGGAAGAAGGGCCGATCAAAAAAACACACGGAGAATAGATTTAGAAGCGGACACCCAGCGTTTGGAACATAAATGGAGAGGTTTGGATGTATTGTCACAGGACAGAAAAAATTGGAAGACCTTCGTTGATGACTTATCTTCCCATAGGGGCAAAAGGGCAGAATAAGTAAGTATAATGATCGGTGTATTTCTTAAGGTCAGTTAATTTTCACCCATTAGTGTAAAACGATATATTTTTGTTGTTAATGAAAGTTATTGTATTCAAGTATCGTCACTTGCATCGACGATCTAATGTAGCGTCGGTGACAACAAGCGTCTGTTCTAGTGACTACCTTAATGGGTGTCCTTTTGTATCCAAACCGTCATCCTGTCCGCATGTATCTTATGTAAATGTTGTTTAATAAATGTTCTTTGCTATAGAAAAAGAAATCGAAGACGCAACCGAGGTGAGCAATTTCAGGAAACTTTCGAATACATTCCTATTCAGACACCCTTTGAGCAGTAATTGAATACAGGCGTGTCTCGTATTACGTATTACCGTTGTATGTGTAGCGTCTTAGAGCATTTCGTATATATATATATATATATATATATATATATATATATAATATATATATATATATATACTTTTCGCGTTATAAATAAATTATTACATGTACTACATATTGTATAACTAGCATAATAAGCCTTGAGTCGTCTTTTAGAAATATAATGGTTATTGAGGGTGTCAATTAGACAAGTCAGGATAGCCAATGTCAAATGGGTAAATCAGGAATAGAGTAAACATCCCTTTTTTCGGTAAAATGGTATGCCTCAGAAAATGGAGATGGATAGGATATGTCAACAGTCCCCTCCCCCCCCCCCAGCCCGTTGTGTGTCACAAACATGGGCATCCGGCAGCAAGAAGAAGAAAAAAAAGAGGAATGGAAACATAGAACATGACAGTTTAGAAGAAGTATGATTTGCATCCTAGAGGGACGGAGGTCTTTACTAATGCAACGACAGGAAAACCTGGAGAAGATTTGTGCATGGCCCAATTCTCCACGAAGAGAGGTGGGAATAAGTCATGTAAGACAAATAATAGCTATCAGTTTAGCACTGATATGTGATACTTGCTTGATAACTATAACTCCCTACCAATGTGCTTTACAGGTTTCATGAGCATTCAACTATAAACATCAAAATTGTAGCTTTATACTAGGTGACCAAATAATGCTATACAAAAATGAATACAACAGCTTCACGAAAAAAAAAAGAATTGAGCACTTACATATCGCAATATCAACCAAACTTGCTCAAATCGATTTACAAGGGGTCCCTAGCCAACATGCGTTTCATCAAACCCAGTACTAACAGGACTACTGACTGCAAACATGCATCGATGGGGTCTGAGGCCTGAGAGAGTCAGCCGACTGTCCCCACTGTCAGGGAACGCCAGAGACAGTAGACCACATTGTCATTGTCCTTCACTGTGACGAGATTGGAGGGTGTTTCAAGAATGTCCTCAACTGCGGCGAAGAATTTAACATTTAATGACTGGCTGGATACTTCCAGAGTGGAGATGTAGCCATACGCTACTACTACTACTACTACTACTACTACTACTACTACTACTACTACTACTACTACTACTACTACTACTACTACTACTACTACTTAACATATTGGGCGAAACATGAAGCTATATTATTTTTTCCATAGACGCAACGATGTTAATGACCAGGTACACATTTTAGATCTGAGTACAGCGAGAGATTGTGAGTAAAGAGCCATTATAAGGACTAACCTATGCACCGCTCAGAGCGGGTCTTGAACTAAGTCTAGTAAGTAGCAGCCTTTCTGGGCCTTTAGGCCAATGGAGCCGGTGTTTATTCCGGTTTCTATAGCGTGAAACGGCCATAGCGATTGCTTGCTACCCTTTGGATAGAGTCCGAGCCTAACGCAAAGTACTTTCCACCAGATCTAACAAACCCAGCAACCCAATCACTGCTGGGGGGTCAGGGGGAGGGTGGAGACTCAGTCTTTTGAGTGTGGTATGAGTGCTCTACCAACTGAACTATCGAGACCCCCAAGTCAGATTAGAACGGGATTAAAATAAAATATTTAGCTTAACGTCTTAAAACTTTTAGATAAGAAATAAACATCGTAATGAAGAAAATTTAGATTTTTACCCCTAAAAACTGAATTTTGTTTCAAAAACTAAAATGTCTTGTTATTGTTGACCATCAAGACTTTGAATTCAATTTTCGTATTGATGCAATTCTGACATACCAATAGCGTGTTCCTTTGGTGGGACAAAGCGATGCATCATTAGTGATTCGTTCTTTTTTGGTCTGGAACTGTATTTATGATATCCATAAGCACCTTCAAACTTAGACAAAGACATTCTCTACCACAGTCTCATGATAGAAAACAATATAAATAAGTTACTCGTATAAACATACACTTACTTACCGATTACAGGTACCTAGACATTGGTCATCTTATTTCGTTACTCTACCACAGCTTCTTGATACAAAATGAAATACGCGTGAAACTAAAATGCATATGAAGATCTGAAAAAGTGTGTATGAAACAGTCCCAGACAAAGCAAGAAAGAAAAATACAAGAAAAAAGAATCATCCTAAAATATCAGCCTCCCTTGTTGATACAAAATGAAATACGTGTGAAACTAAAATGCATATGAAGATCTGAAAAAGTGTGTATGAAACAGTCCCAGACAAAGCAAGAAAGAACAATACAAGAAAAAAGAATCATCCTTAAACATCAGCCTCCCTCGGCTGGCTAAATTTCTGAGCAAGCAGGCAGATTTTTTGGGATGTTTTCTCCCCTCTATTTTTCTTTCTTGCTTTGTCTGGCACTGTTCCATACATACTCTTTCAGATCTTTATCTTATGCCCGTGTCTGCTCCCTACGTTGTCACACTGGAATTGACAAACATATACATACTTAGACACAGAATCAATACATGACACTAACTATGTCAAGACATTGATTGGTCATCCTACTATGTAGCTCTCTCACTTTCTTTATGCTAATCAATGTTGATGCTATGCGTGCAGTTAAAAACCTCAGACTATTCGCCAGCCGGAAATAACCAAAATAAAAACATAAATACATTATTTAAAAACCATTTCGACGATCTGATTTTTAAATAATGTATTTGTGTTTTTATAGTGTTTTGTTGTTGTTGTTGTTGGCTGAAGAGGGGTTTTGAGCCCAGAACATTCTACTTTTAAATTGTTTGAAGCTGTTATATCCATATTTGTATATTACTTTCTACAGTCCACAGCTTCTAGCAGCTTAGTATCACTATTACCTTGTCAAGAATCTTCATTTTCAAGGGGGTGTCCAATCGATGCTTATAGCGAAAAAAATATTTTAAAAACAACTGTGTTTAGGTAGACGTCTATGACTTATTTAACAACTGGCCAGCAAGTGACAAGGCAAAGGAATGTGGAATCACCTTCTGTGTCAACAAAATTTAATTTGGCACAAAATTACTTCATATTAAATACGATACGATAAAATAGAATACAATATTTAATCGGGGCTAAACTATGCGAATGGTGTAGCCTTTGATGCCCTGTGACAGTGAGTGATAAGCAACTGATATGATTTAGACTAGTATAAAGTGCAGGATACAATTATAATATAAACAACTCTATTTCTCATCACAAAAAAATACTGGCAAAAATTATATGACTATATATTATATATTATTTTTTTACAGATTTACAAGGGTTTTTATAAACAGATTTTACAGATATACGAGTAACTTGCAAACTTTTAATAAATTAAGTGTAATTCTATCACAGTAATAATTCTCCTAATTCTGGTTATTTATCACCCGTCATCTTAAAACAGTACCCTAGTATATCAAATAGAAAGGGGGGGGGGGGGCATCGTAATAGAAGTGGGTCTGTGCACTTTGGCCAAACTTCAATAAATGGGGGGTTTGCAATAGAAGGTGGGGGGGGGGGGGGCTGCGTAACGTGACTATAGGATAGGAAGGGGAGGGGGGAGGGGGTGCCGAATTTGACCAATCCATAGAAAGGGTATGGGGGGCGGGGGTGGAATGCACATTTTTGCGCATTTTCTAATTTAGGCGAGGCGAGATGTGATGTATAAATGGTTTTCTTTCAATCAATCTACTGCTAATAAAATAACAACCAGAGCATAGAGAGTATCTTTCTCTTCAACACATTTCATGAGCTGAAATTTAATCGAAGGGCAGGTGGTATTTGCGAATAAGTTTCAAGGAGGGGGGGGGGGGGCGCAAAAGAAATGAGACCTTTTTGTTGCTTAACAGCTACAACAGTTTTATATATATATTTTATCGTTATTTTACAAAGTAATATAAAAATACATTGTTTCTGTCTATAGAAAATTTCATTATAGTTGATGGAAAAATAAAGAAACGGCAGTATTTTAAAAAACCGATCACAAAAATGAAAAAAAAGAGAATTCCATTTTCCGTAATATGACTTGTTTATTGTAGATATAAAAGGAAATTCATTCAAAACGTCTTTATCCGGAAGACAATATTATAGGTACTCTAGGGATTATGGCATATGATGGTAGGGAATTCGCTTCAATCAAACACAGTCAGCAGAGGTTTCTTACATCCAGCTTTTAGTTTTAGAAATCAAACTTCTGATGGACTGTCGGGCTTAATAAACATTAAACAATTCTATCAGGATGGAGCATCCTCACAAACCAGTAAGTGCACTCAGCAGTTATTTTTTAACATCCAACAAACTCTGATTTTATCCCAAAAGAACAATAGCCACTCCAATCACAGGACTTAAATCAAATGGATTATTTATTGCATTTAGAATCCGTTGATAGAAAAAAAAGTATAAAAGCAACATACGACGCTATTTACTAAGGAGATTCTACGAGTCTTTTTGGCGTTCAATCCTGTAAATCCTTAAATCTTAAATTCACGATAGTTGTAGTGGCAAATTTGAGTTAATGAAACGAATTTATTATCTTTCTCTTTTATAATACGCGCTCTTATTTGTAGGATGTAACACTAATCCATAATTCAACGTCCACTAGAGGAAATAAAGTCTATGTGTATCTTGTATATTATGTCTAATGCAGACCTGCCTACTTGAAATGTTAAAAATTCGTATTTTTCAGAGGGAAGAAATAGAAGTTATTATAATTAAATTTACAAATTTATATTTTACCCTTATCAGTATTAAATATGCCTTCAAAACTCTGAATAGATGATTTGTGGCACCACCATTTTCTTTTTAACACATTGTATTGAATGAAAAATGTCTATTTATTTCTGCTGTTGAAGCCAAAAATTTGTATTTTTATTAATTTTCGTAGAAGTAGGCAGGTCTGATCTAATGTGAATTCTATCTCATCTTTTACAACATTCGACTCCTAAGTTGGAAATATCATTACACTCATATAAATTTATTCTGACGTAAGTGTGAGTTATCAACCCATAAATTCACGATCAGCAGTGTTTTACGAAGGTTGCTAATAGGTACATCATAACTTTCATAAAGGCACCTAGCAGCCAACCGGGACTTTTTAAGATTCAGACGACAAAGCAGTGGTAAGTAATCGAAGACTACTTTCTGATTGATCTATGCCAGATGTAATGATCAATATTTTTACAATCACAGCAGTGTTCACTTTTTGAATCCACCAATCAGGTACAGCAATCTATATATAGAATGGTATCGAATGTGATTCAAAATAAACAATAACAACCAACCTATGCAGTCTGAAATGAATATTGCTACTGATCTCAAGACAGTAGTAAAATCAATCATCTATGATAGGGCAGAACCCACGTGCAATTATTTGCAGGTCCAATAACCGGACTCAATAATGGGCTTGTTTTAATATTGTTGTATTGGACAATACTTTGCGGTGTTTTGAGAGTACGTATTTCCATTACACAATGAACACATAATAACCATTTGTTATGTGGTCTTATGGTATGACACTCGCTTTCGGATCGGAAGGTCCTGGGTTCGAGCCTCGCTCGGCGCATATTGAGTCCTTAGAAAAGGCTCTTTATTCACATTCTCTCACCGTGCTCAGGTGTAGAATGAGTGCCTGGCCGTTGACAGCGTTGTCTCTGTCAGAAAAAAAATTTGTAATATCGCCTAACAGGATCATGTTTCGTTTTACATGTTAAGTGTTGCTGTTGGTCAGGGACCCATTGTAAAGCGCTTTGAGCACAATTAGTGGATATTTCGCAATATAAAAGCTCATTTTTTAATTTAAAAAAAAATCAGACTTACAAATATGTACACGCCGGGCCAAGTATGCGATAAAGAATACAGTTTAGTGCCAGGAAATAGCCAGTATAGAATGGACTGGTTTTTTTCCCCAGACTAATCTTTATTAATGGGAAAGTGTGATATTGTAATTTTTGAGAAATTAGGGAACAAGCACAGGTGAAAGATAAAAAAATGAACAAGTGTGTATGAAACGGTGATAGACAAAGCAAGAAAGTAAATTCAAGACAAAAAAACCCTTCCCCCCCCCCCCCCCCCCCCCATAAAAAAATGAGTCCCGGACCTTAGTCCCGGACCGTTTCGTACACACTTGTTCATTTCTATAAATTAAATTTTCAACGTTTTCTGTTCTTCGACACTATCTAGGTATTGATGCGCAGTCAATACTTAGTGCCCGAAAACAACACGTTTTATTATTGTCAACGCTATATAAAGTTCTTATATTTCTCGCTTAAGAAGAAGAAGAAGAAGAAGAAGAAGAAGAAGAAGAAGAAGAAGAAGAAGAAGATAATGATGATGATGATGATGATGATGATGATGATGATGATGATGATGATGATGATGATGATGATGATGATGGTGGTGGTAATGATCGTGTAAAAAGTATTGATTCCTTCTTTTCGATATCCTATTCTATTCTTTTAAACATGAAAGCAGTTTTTCAACACTACAAATGACGTGCTGAAACGAGATTCGGTCAAAACAAAATCCGGTTTTATTTATCCCGATAAGAACGAGCCTAATGGCTTTATTGTAAAGATCTAATACAACAAAATAGAGAATATACTCGATATCTGCTTAGAGAGTCACAGCACAAACTAGGACGACACATAAAACATTTGTGACTCACCATCTAAATCCGGTATTATGTTGGGATAAACCTGTATAGTTACTGTTGTCAGAAATATGAACTTTTAGTGTCTAGCACTAACTCTCTCCTTACCAGCCATTTTCAGAACTTTCCCCAAAACTCCAAACCCACCCAATACAAAAACAGACATTTCTTACTCAAATAGAAAAGCAACAAGAACATTCTGTACATAATATTGTTTGATAACATGAGCTCTATTACAAAAGGTCAAGATTTTATAGCTATAGCAAATGGAAATGAAATCTGGATGAGAAAAGTGACAGTTCCATCGTAATAAATGTGACCATTTTCCAATGGGTGGTAAGGAAAGGGTTAAAGGACAATTTATTATCAGCTCATAATACATAATATAGTCTTTACACGAGATTTATATTTCTAGTGACTTATCAGTTAACTGCCGTACTCCGGAAAGACACGTATTAAAAAAGTTCTTTGGAGGGGACAACCGTTTAAGGATGTACACAGTACAGTAACCTGCACAATGCCTTGCTATTTTCCGGCCCCGAACGTTTTTCATACAATCAACCCTGCATTTTGCGAAGAATAGCAAGTGACGATTGGCGGCCTGACTGGGTTTATATACCCATGGTGAGTAGTATTCATAGGACGACTGAGAGGCGTTGATAGCACAAGATAGCATAGCAACATCATCTAGTCAGCTGATCCTGCGTAGGACGTTGCTTCCCGAACTTTCTTTCGAAATAGATTACGGTTTTCCGCCAGTCTACTTGCTTGAGTTGCATAGCAACAGGTTTGAAAAATAACAATCCGTAAACGGGTGACCAAAAAATAATTGCATAAAGAAGGCAAATGTATGCAATATCAGTCTGATCATAGTACAGAGAAGGCAAATATGTTACTATGCATATGTCCCAATTTAGTATAACACAGAGAATGCCGAAACTGTGTTATACTGGCCGGTTTGGAACAAACTAAATGTAGATAGTATGCGTTTGGCTAAGAAGCTCATAACATTGCCATCCGGAAGTATAAGGAACCAACACATAAAACTATGTGTTACCTTAAACGTTTATAGTCTGGTTAATGCAGTTTTGTGAGAAGTAATCATAAACGCGGATGGCAAAAAACTATAACAAAGGCCTGAGTAACGTCATCTTCGATCTATCTATAACCGTAGCCATAGTTAAGTTATAGCCTGACACTGAAACTGAAAAAGACTGGCATTTTTACGTAATTATTTTGTTTTTGCACCGCCTAGTGAGTTGTCGTTAGTAGTGCTCATGGAAACAAGTGATCTCATTGGTTGAACCATTGAATACAACTCACGATTTGTTTTCTTTTGTGGCCAAAGACTGGCATTTTGACGTCATTTTTTGGTCAGTGTCAGGCTGGCTATAAGTGGCTACGATATAACACAGGAGACCAAAAACTGTGATATAGATAGTATGCGCTTGGCTCAGAAGCTCATAACATTGCCATCCGGAAGTATAACGGACAAACACACAAAACTGTGTGTATCCATGAACATTTATAGTCACGTTAATGCAGTTCAGTGAGCATTACTCATAAACGCGGATGGCAAAAAATAATAACAAAAACCTGAGTGACGTCATCTTCGAACTATCTATAAAAATATTAAAGGCCGGTCGGTTCGGTGACGAATTAAAAGGCGACGTATGTCGTATTATCACATCTCCATAACAGAGTGTGATAATAAAAAGGTGCCCGTCAAAAATTGAGTCGGCCAAATCTCTATCCAGATCCAAAAGGATTGTGCAAAGTCTTGTAGGTAAAACAAATTTGAAAAACACGGTTGTTCTCAATATTTGTTGGTACAGCGTGAAGAAGTAACCACACTATACATCTTCACGAAAAGTCAGAGCAACGGCGTTACAAGATTACAGAAGAGCAAACCTGGGACGACAACAAGACAAGATTTATTTGTGTGTATTGTACTGTCTTTAAAAGTTAATGAATAGGTACGTTTGGAACCTTTTCATTTTATTTTTGAATTGTCTTTACTTTTTAAAATAAAATTATAATTTAATTAAATCAGCTGACTTGTTTAATAATTTAAATCTATACTTTTGTGGGGACATTTATGTAATATCATTAGTCCAATTGTGGTTGGAAATCTCTTTATATTTTAATGTCATAAGACCAATGACACTCATCATTCTCAAAAAAATGCTCCAAACTCCCCAATATAGGTTCCAAGGAACTAAGCTTTCCTTTTAAAACAAGATTTATTGAGTCAAAGACGTGTATGCAGTTCTGTAGATAGATCCAAACATTCGTAATTCTACGATTGTTTCGTAGTACTGGGTAGGTCTGTCTTTTACGATTCCGCTTTGAGGCGATGACGCATATTATTTTCTGATTGTTTTAACTTTTTTAAAAACATCTTCATTCTAAGTCTTCCTCTGCATTATTGATATGAGTTGCAATTCATTAGGACAATGAACATAACTGATAATTATTAGACCTCTTCTTTCGGCCTATTTCAAAGAAAAACGTATATATAAAAGTGGGAATAGGCCCGATTGGATGACTTATCTCCCTGCGGACCGATACAGTATTTCTGTATACCTCCTCAGATAGCCTGAACTCTCCAGTGTGAAAATGGCTGGGGCAAGGAGAGCATGGACCGTGAAATTTTGTCTGTTGTTGATCGTCAGTCTTCTTAAAGTTTCAGATGGAGAAGTTTATTCGAATGTAGCTGTAGGAAAACCAGCAAAACAAACAAACACCAAATGGGGCGCAGGTAAGTATAATAAATGTGTAATACAGATATGTACTATATATATATATATATATATATATATATATATATATATATATATGTGTGTTGTGTGTGTGTGTGTGTGTGTGTCTAAAGAGTTTGCCTATGTGTATGCGGAGAAGTTTCCTTATATGAGTTTGAGTGTACGGTTGTATGTGTGTACCCGCGTTAGTGTGTATGATAGATGGTTATTGTTTTCATGTTATTATTATTATTATTATTATTATTATTATTATTATTATTATTATATATTATTATTATTATTATTATTATTATTATTTTTATTTTTCTTCTTCTTCTTCTTCTTCTTCTTCTTCTTCTTCTTCTTCTTCTTCTTCTTCTTCTTCTTCTTCTTCTTCTTCTTCTTCTTCTTTTATTATTATTATTATTATTATTATTATTATTATTATATTATTGTCATAATCATTATTATTATTATTATTATTATTATTATTATTATTATTATTATTATTATTATTATTTATTATTATTATTATTATTATTATTATTATTACCATTATTATTATCATCATTATTATCAGTTCGTCTTAAAGATAGTTTGGTTGACACGTGTTAAGACATTTAAAGCACACTATCATAACTTTGTTACTATTCGCTCTTCAACTGAAAACAAATGAAGCTCTTTTAGCAGAGGTGACGTATGATGTTTCTTGTTGCGTTTAAGGACTAATCTTGCAGCATCGTTTTGATTTTTTTGCAGCTTGAGTATTCTCTCGCTGGTGCTGTTGAAAGAGAGAGTTGCAATAGTCAAGCTTTGAAAGAAGCAATGATGTAATCAAGGTTTTCGTCGCATCTGTATATGTAGTTTCTAATTTTACCAATTCTGGAAAGATAGAAATATAGGCATTAAGAAATTTCTTTTATGTGCTTGCGTTGGAATTCTCATCCATGAAAATTGCAAGATTTTAATTAGTAGATAAGCTTTGCATTATCAAGCCATTAATGTTACATTTGATAGTTCCAATAGTTTATAGTATTGGGTTGATCTAAAACGGCGATTTCAGTATTTCTATCATTTAACTTTAATTTATTTGTTGTCATTTGGTTTTTGACATCATGTACTCATTTGTTGATGGCAACCTACTTTTGGCTTAGAACACTTGGTTCGCTTGCCATAAATATCTGCGTATAGATTGTAGCGATGTTATATTTTCCTAGAATTTTGGTGATTGGCTGAGTATATAAAGTAAAAAAGGATTGGTTCTAATGTTGAACCTAGCGAGACTCCATATTTCAGGTCCCTGGCCTCTGATATATCTTCCTGTACTCTCACTCTCTGTATACGACATGTCAGATATGAATGGATCCAGTTTATGTCGTTCCCTAAAATTCCGATATTGTTTTGGAATCGATCAACAAGAATTGTATGATTGATCGTGTCGAAGGCAACAGATAAATCGAGAAGACAAGTACGACAATCTTCCTGTTGTCCATTCCAAGTAGCAAATCATCCGTTTCCCTTAGAAGTGATTTTTTTGGTCCTCTGCCGTGCTTTGTATGATGATTGTAATGCCTCTCTCATATTATTTGATTATTTGTTTTACATTGTGATAAAGCCGTCCTACCAAAACACTACATTGATTCATGCACAGGCGATTATTGCCAAAGTAAAGTTAATTTAGACTATTTATAAATTTAAACTATAAAAAACATAAAAGAGGACCGCACTGACAATATCCCTAATTTTAAGAGTGAATGCAGAAATGGAGAGTCGAAAATATAAAAGATCGCCGGCACCTTTGCAGTGATTATACATTCAACGTAAGCTTTTCTTTGGAGTGTACATTCGAATCATGACTTTTACTCATTTAGTTAATCATAGTATATGGTCTTCCGAACCAGTATGCATATTTTGTATTTTATTCTTTGCCCAATAATCAAAATTATAAATATTCATATTATACTTTTAACTGTTAAGAATTTTAGTTGCTGGAAATATTCATATTATAATTTAAACTGTTATCCATTTTCAGGTGCTGGAAGAGCAGTGGATGGAAACAGGAGCCCTAGTTATCCCTCTGGCTCTTGCACTCATACTTCAAAAAAACCCGACAGATGGTGGGTTGTTGATCTTATGGGCCTCTACAAAATTCAGTCCGTAGCCATCGTAAATAGAAATTTAAATGACTTCAGGCTGGCTGACTTCTCCGTCTACATCTCAAAAATGAACCCTCTGCCAATACCGAAGACTGATGGCAGCCTCATTGGTGAAATATGCTTCAACCACACAGGAGCTGTGCCCGCAAGTGGTCCTCATACTTTTTATTGCAATGAAATCACCACTGGTAGATTCGTATACTTGCATAGACCAACTAAAGAGTACTTAACAATTTGCGAATTTGAAGTTATGGGAATTCAAATCAAGAATGAAAAAGACCAATACACTTTAGAAGCAGGGAGAAAAAGTGTTTATTCTCCATTTCATTCAGAGGTAATGCATATGGGTACAAAGACGTCATGTGCAACTATGTGTATTTCAAGAGAAGAGAATTTATCAACAATTATACAGTTTCAAGAATCAACAGGTTTATGTGAGTGTATTCTGAAAAGTTCATTTACAATGCAACCTACTGATTTTGTAAACGACAGTGGCTGGACGCTTATGATGTCCACAAATAATTGACGTTTATAATTCAATAAAATATCAAAAGACACACCTCTTTCCTGTCCCTTATGTCAACACCCCAATGAAGTAGTAACACACCACTTGCTTGAGTGTCAACCTCTTGAAGACCTCAGGTGCATATTCCTGCCACTAAATCCAAGCATCAGTCCCACGCTGTATAGTCACCTGGAACAACAAGACTCTCCCACCAAAAATCCTTTATATTACCAACAACAAATTTGGTCAACTATTAAACATGTATTATCTTTCAACTCAATAACACCATAATGGAGAAAGCCACCACATAATTGTATAAAATCTGCAGTGATGGGCAATTCGCCATTAGCAGATAAAGACGTTGAACTTGAACTTGAACAAAAATGATGTCTAACTGTACGTTAAAAAAAAAAAAAACTTAGGGCTAGAGCTAAGTTGGTCGCTGGTTCCGATAAGTTATTAGGTAAATGTGGAAATGATTACGATGAATGTTAAGTTTAGCTGTCTTGTAGATGCCGATGTAGTCAACATAACTATGAACTCAACAGTGGATGGGAATAGTAAAGGAATCATCTCACAATTCAAGAGAAAAAAACATGGATGTCTTTTTTCACAAATAGGAATGATGTATGGCAAGGATTGCACAGTTCTGTACACAGACGGACACACGCACACACACATGCATAAACACAAATATATATATATATATATATATATATATATATATATATGTTATTTTAATATTTACCACAATGTTGGAGTCAGTCTACATCGATGTTTCAGGCCTTTTCAGCCATCGTCAGGACTGTGTGTTACTTTAGTTTGGACACAACAAACAAAACTCATGTAACACACAGTCCTGACGATGGCTGAAAAGGCCTGGAACATCGATGTACGAGGGCTCTTTCATAATTAACCGAAAAATGCCTGTAAAATCTGCGTTTTTTATGCTATCAACAAAATTCTTGCACGTGTTCATACCTTGACTCGTCCTTCATTTCTCTACGTAACAGCCAAGTCTGTCGACACACTTCTGCCAACGCCGCACCATGGAATAGATACCCTCTCGGAAGAAATGTCCGTCAAGGTTTTGTAGACATTTCCGCACATGGTCAACAAGCTCTTCATCGACATCAAAGCGCTTTCCTGCCAGCTCACGTTTCAGTGGCCCAAAGAGGTGATAATCAGATGGTGCGAGGTCTGGACTGTGTGGTGGGTGTGGCAAAATCTCCCATTCATATTTCTCTAGCCAACCTTGCGTCACTCGTGCTGTGTGGGGTGTAGCGTTGTCGTGTTGCAAAATGACCCCGTTGGTCAACTGCCCTGGGCGCTTTCTGCGAATGGCCTCCCTAAGCTTGTCAAGAGTTTGGCAGTACCTTGCAGCATTGATTGTTTCTCCAGGTTGTAAGGTTTCGAACAGAATAACACCACGACTGTCCCAGAAAACAGCTCCCATTATTTTCTTTGCTGACCGCATGACTTTGAATTTCTTCGCGACAGGTGAGGATGGATGTTTCCATGTCATCGAATCTTGCTTTGTTTCTGGGGTGCAGTGGTGCAACCAAGTCTCATCACTGGTGACTATGCTGTCAAGAAAAGTCACGTCGTACCCTAGAAAGTCTCCGCCGGCGTTGGCAGTATGCCCGTGAACCCTGCGTGAGCTTTTGCTTCTTCTCAAAAGTTCCCTGCAGATGTCCAACTTTGTTCTTTATGATTGTCTGTCAATTGCTTAGGAACCCATCTTGTGCTGACTTTTCTGTAGCCAAGTTCATCAAATACAATTCTATGGGCAGAAGTTTCCGAAATTTCAAGACTGCTTGCGATTTCATGAAGTTTCAACCTCCTGTCTTGACGAATAAGCTCATCAACTCGCTTCACATTGTCTTCTGACGTCGCAGTTATCGAACGCCCTCTCCCTTCCCTGTCTGTCAAGTCGGAATGGCCGGCTTCAAACAAATTACACCAGTGATAGACTTGTGTACCTCTTATAACATGCTCACCATATACACTCTGAAGTTTTTTTATGAATTTCGGTAGGATTCAGTCTTTTGGCGTTCAAAAAACGTATGACAGCTCTGATTTCCTCCTTTGACCAAGTTTCAAGGTGGGCCGCCATCTTTAAAATCGTCTAGAAATTCATTGTGCAAAATGATGCACTTCATAATTTCTGGGAATATCCGTAAGGAAATAAGGAATATCATGTCGTTTACAGAATTAAAAAATCTCCACTGGTTGCTGAGCAATGGGCATTTTTCGGTTATTTCTGAAAGAGCCCTCGTAGACTGACTCCAACATTGTGGTAAATCTTAAAATAATAATTCGCTCCATTGATACATTTCGAACACTATTCGGACCATATTTGTATCCAACACGATTCAATATATATATATATATATATATATATATATATATATTAGTCGACTGCCTCTGCGTCGCTATGGAATATCTTAAAAGACTATGAAAGAAACACTGTAGAAATAAATATATGAACATTTCTTGAAAAAGAGGTTTCGTCTTCATCACCAACAACCAGTGTTTGCTAATTAAAAGTCTGATGATTAGATTACTATATTGTTGCTGTTGTGTTTTTTACCATCTTGTTTCAATCAAGACCTCTGTTTTTGACATTATTATTATTATTATTATTATTATTATTATTATTATTATTATTATTATTATTATTATTATTATTATTATCATCAATAAATAATAATAATAATAACAATAATAATAATAATAATAATAATAATAATAATAATAATAATAATAATAATAATAATAATAATAATAATAATAATAATAATAATAATAATAAATCATTTGCATAGCGCGCAAATTCCATGAATTCATGCTCTAATGCGGTTTACAGTAAAACATGAATTCACAAAGGGAAAATAAAATACAAATTACAGCACTGAAAGCTTAGTTTGAAGAACATTAAACTAAATTAAGTAAAGTTCAGTCTTTAAATTGGACTTGAAAGAGTTAAAAGTTGGAGAGTTTCTGGTTGTGGGGGACAGGGAATTCCAGATCTGCTGGAATATTTTCTTCTATTATGCTACATACCTACATCCATGACTTAATCTAGACTTCTAGTTTTGACATCATTTGAGGATAAGAAAAGTGGGGAAAAGTGAGCCTATAAAATAGGATTCAATAGTCTGATGTCACGTCCGCCCAACAACGAGCAGCTTGGTTCTAAACAAAGAAAATTGGTAATCTTCATGCTGGCTAGAACAATTTCACATGTAATGTGATCAGAATATATAAAAGTCAAAACATGATCAGATTTATGTTTTTCTCCTCTGGATACACTTTTATGCTCGTCGGAGAAAAATTTCATAAGGGTGTCCGCCATTGTTCCGATAGTTTAGAACCAGTTACTAAGTTACTATGCGTCATTACGAGGGAAGTGACGTCACGACTGTTGAATCCTTTTTAAACTGAGATTCTAAAAATAAAATGAGCTGAACACGACGGATTACGTGAATGAAAAATACTCAATAGACCGCCAGTACTCTTTTGTAATTTTGAAATATATTTATATATTATCCGTTTATAAAATCTAAGTACATAAAGAAAGAAAAAATGTAATTGTTTGGATGCAGTACACTTTTTTTTTAATTGCCGAATCGAATACAATGTAAATCATTGTTTTGCAGACGACTGGAGGAAACTAAAGTCTGTTGACAAACTGTTTGTTCAGATTGGAGAAAGAAAATGAGTTCACCTACTTTGATTAAAACGTAAGGAAATGTTTTACCAATTATTCCCCTTAATCTAAACGAATGCATTATAAAAAAGAGGTTTTATAAAGCGCAATATCCATTAAACGTGCTCAATGCGCATTACAAGGGGTCCCTGTCCAACAGCAACTTATAAAATTTAGGACAAGACATGACGCCTGTAAGGCGATATTACATTTTTTTCAGACAGAGACAACGCTGTTAACGGCCAGATACTCATATTACACCTAAGTACGGTGAGAGGATGTGAGTAAAGAACCTTTTCCAAGGACTCAACTACGCGCCGAGCGAGGCTCAAACTCATGACCCTCCGATCCGAAAGCGAGTGTCATACCGCTAGACCACATAGCCACACGTTTAAAGTGTAAAACCTTGTTTTAAATTATCAGGGTATGTTTGTGTTGCTCTTAAAATTTAAAACCAACAAAAACAAACCCTGACGTTAATATATACTAAGTTTTAATCCAAAAAATCCTATTTGTTTAGGAAACCGATGGTGGATATTGGGCTACATAAAAGCTCATTTTTTTAATGCCGACTATAGTGCGAAACCCAATAAAATTCTACACAAATAATAATAAAAATCTGGTAGATTAACAAACTTTTTGGTATCTTTATCAAAGTTACAAAAGACATCAGACAGGTCGACAGCTTAAATGAAGTGAAAAATTAACATTGCTTGGTTCATGAAGGCGTCGAAGGCTACACGCATTCCGTTGCGCACTGTTCATCACTTTTGGGAAGAAACATGACGTTATGCGGAAAATATAACGACCATACACATATTTTTTTGATCTGAAAAAAAAATCTACTCTGCTCAATGTACACCACATGCTTGAAAGGCGTCAATGGGCTAATGCTGAAGAACAATAATGGTTTCAACCCCTATCGGACAGTGCTCATATTTTCTGAAGAAAGCAAAATTAAACTTTCGTTTGCTGATAGACTGCAAATAATATAGCTCTGGGTAGGTATGTGATCGTTACACTGCTAAATGTGCGGCTTTGTGGTCTAGTGGTATGACACTCGCTTTCGGTCCTAGGTTCGAGCATGAGCTCAGCGCATAGTTGGGTCCTTGGAAAAGGCTCTTTACTCATATTATCTCACCGTACTCAGGTGTAAAATGAGTACCTGGCCGTTAACAGCATTGTGTCTGACTGCAAAATTGTAATATCGCCTAACAGGCGTCATGTCATGTTCTTCATGTCAAGTATTTCTGTTGGACAGGGACCCCTTGTAAAGTGCTTTGAGCACGTTTAGTAGATATTCTTCTATATAAAAGCTCATATTTTTTTTAATAATGAAAAGTGAGCTTTACATAGCGCAATATCCACTAAATGTGCTCAAAGCGCTTTACAAAGGGCCCTGGTCAACAGCAACAATTAACATGTAGGACGGGACATGACGCCTGTTAGGCGATATTACAATTTTTCGGATAAAGACAACGCTGTTAACGGCCAGGTACTCATTTTACACTTGAGTACGGTGAGAGAATGTGAGTAAAGAGCCTTTTCCAAGGACTCAACTATGCTCCGAGCGCGAGGCTCGAACCCAGGACCTTCCGATCCGAAAGCGAGTGTCCTACCACTAGACCACATAGCCGCACTATATGAGCACATAAATGAGTGAAATAAGTCTTCAGCTATGTCGGCGTATCGAGCATATCATTGAGGGCTCCGTAACAGCACTGCTGACCTAATGTTCGCACAACATGTGAGCCAGCTTTTCAGGCAACTTTCTTCTAGCAGGATAACGAAAGACCCCGTGTGACAAGAGTGGATCCAGATTTTCTGACCAGATCACGCTTTGTCTTCTGACTCTTTGGACGGTGTTTCTTTTTTTACGAAACCCGCCGAAACCCGACGAAATCCAACAAAGTTATTGGAAGTAGGTAGCAGTGGGGAGTGAACCTGGCACTCAGGGAAGTGTACACCATTGGGGAGTGAACCTGAGACTGGGTTTCGGCGGGTTTCGTAAAAAAAATTACTACTTTACGAAACCCGCCAAAACCCGACGAAACCCGGAGAAACCCGACAATCTCTGGCAAAGTTATGGGAAGTAGACAACTGTGGGGATTGAACCTGAGACTTAGGGAAGTGTGCACCAGTGGGGAGTGAATCTGAGACTATAGTTATCGGCGGATTTCGGTGGGTTTCGGCGGGTTTCGTAAAAAAGAAACACCCCTCTTCAGACTTGTCACTCATCGAACATATCGAGGGGCATCGTGGCTCAGCGGTACGGTCTTTGCTTCGTACCCAAAAGGTAACGAGTTCGATCACCCGCCGCTGCATTGTGTGGCCTTGAACAAGTCATCTAGCCCTAGCTCACTTTGCGGCGCTGCACTGCGGCTGACGCCTGGGTTATTCCAGTCTTCCCTTGGAATAGACTCTAAAGACACATTTCCCCTTCGGGATGAATAAAGGGAATTTTATTTATTTTATTTATTGATTAATTTTATAATTATGACACTCATAATATCCGGCATACTGCATACTTAAACACAGACACAATACGTGCCGAGAGAAGAGAGGGTTTTTTTTTCCTGAAGACATTCTTTATCTATTTCTTGATGGAAAACAAAATATACTTGATACTCGTAATTAAAAAACATAAAACTTACTTACCGATTACATGTGTCTAGACTTTGGTATTTTTTGCCTTGTAACTATACCTCATTTTCTTTATGCAACATGATCTACGCGTGAAACTGACAAATGCATAAAGCTCTAAGCAGCGCATAGTTGAGTCCTTTGAAAAGGCTCTTTAGACACATTCTCTCAGCGTACTCAGGTGCAGGTGTAAAATGAGTACCTGACCGTTCTCTGTTGGGAAAAGCTGTAATATCGCCTAAAAGGCGTTATACGTTGTCCCACATATTAAGTGTTGCTGTTGGCTTGTGACCATTTCTAATGCTTTGAGCACGTTTAGTGGATATTGCGCTATAGAAATGCTCAAGTATATAAATCCTTACGTATAAATAGCGTGCATGAAATCTTGCAAAACAAAACAAGGAAGAAAAATACAATTAAAAAAACAAAAACAATCCCACATCAGCCTTTTTCTTTCTTGCTTTCTCTGGTACTGGTTCATGCATACTTTTTCAGATCTTTATCTTATATCAGTTCCTGCTACGTAATTTGTCACTTTGGAATTGGATTCAATTGTCTGATGTCACGTCGCCCAGCAATGGCGGCCATCGTGGTTCTAAACAAAGAAAATCTGTACTTTGTATTCTTCATGCTAGCTGGAACTTTTCATATGTCTTGTGATCAGAATGTGTAAAAGTCAAAATATGATCAGAATTATAATGTTTTTCTCCCTCTGCATACGCTTTTATGCTCGTCGGAGAAATATTTCATAAGGGCGTCCGCCATTGTTCCGATAGTTTAGAGCCAGTTACTAAGTTACCATGCGTCAATACGAGGGAAGTGACGTCACGACTGTTGAAGCGTATTGACACACATATACAAACTTAGACACAGAATCATCACATGCCCACTATCTAAATATGACTAGTCATTTGGCCATCTTACTTTGTAGCTCAATCATAGTTTCTTGATGCAAAACAATATAGATATAGGACGAATTTGACGTCACTCAGGTCTTTGTTATTGTTTTTTGCCATCCATGTTATTAACCAGACTATACTATAAACGTCTAAGGTTACACATGGTTTTGAGTGTTGGTCTGTTATACTTAATAATAATAATAATAATAATATATCTTTATTGTCCCCAAAAAAGTGGCAATTTGTCATTTGGTTAAACATTTATAACAATACAATATTGACATAGACACATCACACAAGATGCACACTAGTAACATAGTAGTTATCGTAAAAAAAATGGCAATGTCATAACAATACACGCGTACCTAGTTCGTGGGCATGACACATCGATTACATGCCTCTATTAACTGATCAGCCTGCTTTGCAGTAATTAATCTTGCATGCAATGAGTACAAGCTCATTATAAGAAATTATGGATTTGACAGAATCATTATCGTTACACTGTTGTTATATTATTGCAAATCAAATGAGATTTATCTTTAAGACTGGATGAGCATTTATTTTAATCATTAAGAAAGAGAAAAAGTCATCAATACGTCTCCTTTATCTAAGATCCAAATAGGTGTGTATGAAACTGCGCCGGACAAAGCAAGAGAGAAAAAAAAACGAAAAAAAAAAACATCCCAAAAATCACTCTTCCTCGACTGGGGATCGAACCTCAGACCTTCTGATTACCGATAATCTAATACGTTTGAGGTTATCTAATTATTTTACACTAACAGTAAGTACTCAACTTAAAAATATTATTTTAATTCTCAGGGCATCCATACAATTGTTTTCAAACCTCAAATAAGGTCCCTACAAAAATAAAGTTTAAATTATTAAACAAGTCTGTTGATTTAATTAAATTATAACTTTATTTAAAAAAATAAAGAAAATGTTAAAAATGAAATGAAAAGGGTTTGACAATAAAAACCTACCTATTCAGTAACATGTAAAAACAATACAATACACACAAACAAATCTTGTCTTGTTGTTTGCTCTTCTGGAATCTTGTAACACAGTTGCTCTGACTTTTCGTGAAGATGTGTAATGTAGAAACTTCTTCAATCTGTACTGGACACGGCCCAACAAATATTGAGAACAACCGTGCTTCTCAAATTTGTTTTACGTCCCAGACTTTGCACCATCCTTTTGGATCTGGATAGAGATTTGACCGACTCAATTTTAACAGACACCTTTTTATTATCACACTCTTTTATGGAGATGTGATATTACTACGACATACGTCGCCTTTTAATTCATCACCAAACCGACCAGCCTTTAATATTTTTATAACACAGTTTTTGGTTTCGTGTGCTATATTTAGTTTGTTCCGAACCGGCCAGTATAACCCAATTCGGCCTTGTCCGAGATATACTTTATTGGGACATATGCATAGTAACATAATTGCCTTCTCTGTATTATGATTTTATTGATCTCTTTTTTGATCAAACTGATATTGCATAAATTTGCCTTCTTTATGCAATGTTTTTTGGTTACCCGTTTAAGGACTTACACAGTACAGTAACCTGTACTATGCCTTGCTATTTTCCGGCCCCGAAAGTTTTTCACACAATCAACCCTGCATTGTGCGAAGAATGGCAAGTGACGATTTGCGGCCTGCCATGGGTTTATATACCCATGGTGATTAGTATTCATTAGACGACTGAGAGGCGTTGTCAACACAAAATAGCATAGCAACAGGTTTGAAAAATAACAACTCATGGTCACCTTCAGTTAATTTTCCATTAAGCTCGTTCTACAGTAACTTGACAATAGCTATACAAAATTTGCTGATGAATGGTCAAGAGACCTTGGAGCATTAACGCTTCAAGAAATCCAATTTATCAAATACGTAGTAATTATATATATATATATATATATATATATATATATATATATATATATATATATATATCGTATGATCACAGAAAATGAGACACTTTTGTGGTATACAATCACAAAAGTTTTCCATATATTTTAGTTTTGTTGTTCAAAGTAATAGAACAAAACTTATCTCTGTATATAAAAATTAATAATACAGTTGTTGTTGGAATCATGAAGATACGTTGGTATTTTTTAAAAGCCGACCGCTAAAATGAAATATTGAGACAATTCCATTTTCCGTAAAATCCACAGTCATTAAAATGACACTGTTTATTGCAGCCATGAAAGGAAATTCGTGCAAAACGTCTTTATCATGAAGACAATAAGTGCTTTAGGGATCATGGCGTCTGCTGGTGTTTCTTGGAAGGGAAGAACGAGAATTGATTTCTCTAAGATACTGTCAGCCGAAGTTAATGTGTGGTCTAGTGGTAAGACACTCCCTTTCTGATCGGAACGTCCTGGTTTGAGTCCTTACGGACGCCTTGTTGAGTCCTTGGAAATCTTACCGTATTCAGGTGTAAATGGCCGTAAACAGTGTTGTCTATGTCTGAAAAGTCAGTGTTGTCTATATCCGAAAAGTCAGTGTTGCCTATGTCCGAAAAGTCAGTGTTGTCTATATCCGAAAAGTCAGTGTTGCCTATGTCCGAAAAGTCAGTGTTGTCTATATCCGAAAAGTCAGTGTTGTCTATGTCCGAAAAGTCAGTGTTGTCTATATCCGAAAAGTCAGTGTTGTCTATATCCGAAAAGTCAGTGTTGTCTATGTCCGAAAAGTCAGTGTTGTCTATGTCCGAAAAGTCAGTGTTGTCTATGTCCAAAAGAAATGCAACGTGATTTACACGTGAAACTGACAAACGCATAACGCTCTAAGCAGCGCATAGTTGAGTCCTTTGAAAAGTCTCTTTGCTCACATTCTCTCAGCGTACTCAGGTGTAAAATGAGTACCTAACCGTTCTCTGTTAGGAAAAGTTGTAATATCGCCTAACAGGCGTTATATGTTGTCCCACATATCAAGTGTTGCTGTTGGCTTAGGACCACTTCTAATGCTTTGAGCACGTTTAGTGGATATTGCGCTATAGAAACGCTCAAGTATATAAATACTTACGTATAAAAAGCCTAACAGTCGCCCTACATGTTAAGTGCTGCTATTGGCTAGTGTGACGGTTCGGACAACTCGCGGAGATTCCGTAGAGCCATATAGCCCGAAACGTCAACATAAAGAAAAGACTAGGAGAAAGACAGAGGTAATTCCTTGATGCTCAGCAACCAGTACCAGGGCATAAATGCGCTTTTGTTTTTCAATCAATTGTGATTATTTTAAAAATACTCCTTAAAAATAGAATAATTTAATAAATTATCTGTGTATACCTTTGTGAAAATGAGTTGAATGGTTTAAAAGATATATTGTTTGAAAAATGTCTCATTTTTTTGTGGCCACCCGATATATTCCATGGAGATGTTCATCAGACGTCTTTTGGCGTCCACTACTATAAATCAATTAATATTTAATTCAAGATAGCTGTAGTGGCAAATGTGTTTCAATGCGATGAATTTATTGTTACATTTTTTTTTTATAATACCTGCTCTTACATGCATGACGGATCTTGACCCAAAAGGCAACGTTCACTTGAGAAAATAAAGGTCAAATGGCATATTATGGTTTTTTTTAAAATCTAATATGAAGATTTCAAGACACAGGCGATTCGACTACTAAGTTGGTAATTTTAACACTCATATAAATTCCTTTCTAAACGTTTGCGTGAGTTATGAACCCATAAATTCACGATCAGTGGTATTTTGCAAAGGTTGCTAATACGTTATGGCTTTCATAAAAGCCCCTGACAACAAGATAGGACTTTTGTAAAATTCAGACAACAAAGCAGGGGAATTAATCAAAGACTACGTACTTTTTTATTTATGTGATATATAATGATATACTATTGAGATTTGAGCTTATTTTTGTAAAGCGCTATATCCACGAAACAACCTAGGCCACATCAGCCAAGATACAAACTTTTGTCAATAGCTGTCTTCGACAAACCCTCAAGTTGAATTGGTTTGACAAAGTACCAAACACTGACCTTTGAACAAGAACAAATCAAGAGCAAATGGATGCTCAGGTCAGGCGCAGAAAGTGGCGATGGGTTGGTCATACCATGCGGAAAGAGCCCTGTAATATTACCAAGCAGGCTCTTGAATGGAACCCGCAGGACAAGAGGAATCGGGGTCTAAAACAGATTTGGAGGAGAGGCCTTCACTAAGATTTGTGCGTCTCCAATCGTACCTGATGTGAGGCACGGATCTGTGGCAAGGACAGCAGAAGATGGAAGAGTTGTTGAGGCCCTATGGTTCGCCAGGAGCCAAGAGGCATAAATCCAGTAAGTCATATCCACTGAAGTGCTTAAAGCGCTTTACAAAAGGGCCCCTGATCAACAGCAACATGTAACATGTAGAACTAGACATGACGCCGGTTAGGCGATATTGCAATTATGTCTGAGAGAGACAACGAGGGACTCATTTTACACCTGAATACGGTGAGAGAATGTGAATAAAGAGCTTTTTCAAAGGACACAACTATGCGCCGAGCGAGGCTCAAACCCAGACCTTCCGATCCGAAAGCGAGTATCCTACCATTAGACCACATAGCCGCACATAATATTAAAATCATCCCCAATGTTTACTTTTGGAATCCATCAATCAGGCACAGCAAGCTATAATATATAAAAACGGCATCGAATGTGAATCATAACAAACAATAACAACCATCCTCGGTGGTCTAAATGAACATTGCTTCTGATCTCAAGACAGTTGTTAAATCAATAAACTACGATAGGGCCGATCCCAGGTGGCCATATTTGCAGGTCCGATAACCGGACGCAATTATGGGCATGTTTTAGCATTGTAGTATTATACAATATTTTGCATTGGTTTTAGACTTTTTCCATAACACAATAAGTCCATAAGCATTTGGGTTATTAACCTTCAAAAAAATAAGAAGAAGAAGAAGAAGAAGAAGAAGAAGAAGAAAAATAAAAAGAAGAAGAAGAAGAAGAAGAAGAAGAAGAAGAAGAAGAAGAAGAAGAAGAAGAAGAAGAAGAAGAATGAGAGAATCGTGAAAGAAAATTTGGGTTATCTATGTAATTTGAAATCCTTTTGCTAAAATGAGTGTCATTTAAATCGATCGATATTTGAAAGACAATTTTTCTGAGTAAGGCAAATAGCTGGCTATTATTCATTATTCAGCACCTAAATCGCCTTCTTTGAGGGGATGACGCACATCTTCTCATGCTATTTACTTATCTACAATTATATTCATTATCAAGACTCGCGTTCTGCATAGTTGATATCGGTAGCTATTCATTAGGAAAATAATCAAAAGACAGGAAATATTTAATTTACACTGTTGCTCCACTTGAAAGGGGCAAAAAGTATATAAAATAATGTGAGTAGACCCGATTGGATGACTAATCTCCTTGCGGACCGAGACAGTATTTCTGTATATCTCCTCAGATAGCCTGAACTCTCCAGTGTGAAAATGGATGGGGCAAGGAGAGCATGGACCGTGAAATGTCTGTTGATGATGGTCAGTCTTCTTCAAGTTTCAGATGGAGAAGTTTATTCAAATGTGGCTATCGGAAAACCAACAAAACAAATAAATACTTTATATGGCGGAGGTAAGCATAATATGTATATCATGTGGTATATTATAGTGCTTTAAATGTTTGAAGATAATAATATAGCTGCCCTCTTAAGACCAAACTTATTTTTTTGATTTTTTTATATTATTATCAATCCTGATGAAAGCTAAATTCTTCTATATATTTGAATATAACTCAATGTTGATTTCTTTTCCATTCGAAAGATTAATATCGAAGTCTGAACTAGAGTCTTAGCAGAAAACTTGGAAAATCTTAGTTGTAAAAATTATGGGTCTCTCAACATGAACCTAAATAACAAGAATTATTATTATAATATAAATTATAATAATCACAATTGTGATAATAATAATAATATTAATAATAATAATAATAATAATAATAATAATAATAATATAATAATAATAATAATAATAATAATTATAATAATAATTAATAATAATAATAATAATAATAATAATAATAATAATAATAATAATAATAATAATAATAATAATAATAATAATAATAATAATAATAATAATAATAATAATAATAATAATGATAATAATATAATAATAATAATAATAATAATAATAATAATAATAATAATAATAATAATAATAATAATAATAATAATAATAATAATAATAATAATAATAATAATATAGTTGGCTTTGTATTCATGCGCACTAAAAGACTATATTTAATCTCCAATCAGCTGTCTTTTGCACCAATAACATGTGCGATAATATTCGGCAATTTTTTTTTCAACATGTTCATTATTCAACAATTACGTATTTACATAGAAATGATAGGGTTTTCCGCTGAAAGGGGTGGAATAATTTCCGATTCTTACAGTCTTGCTTTTTAGAATTCCGGACATTTCCAACCGCTGCACGAGTGCGCGTTGGGAACAAAGTTCGAATTCCAAAAAGCAAGAGTGTAAGATATATTATTATACCCCTCAATCGATTCTGATTTCGTTTTCTCTGAGTAAAATACATTTTCAAATTGTTTAAATGACTAGCTACTTTTTTCAACAATCTAATTTAAGTGAATTTTAACGTTTGACGTCTCAAATTATTATTGTAAACATATTGTCATTACGCGTTGCTATTTAGGGAGAGGGGTAGGATAATACTTTATCTATTCTTTTAGATAGGGTTGACTGTCAACGATGTACCGTAACTGTTTTATCATCGAGTACAGAATTAACTGCAAACATAAAAAATTATAAAAGTCTGCTAGACCATTATCATTAGTATTTTTAAAAAATATTTTTGGCTACTAGATCATAATTCTCTCTCCTTAATTTGATCCTGACCTTAAACCACCTGGCCAACATTTTGTTTAAGAGTCCGACTGTCTTTTACAGATGAAGTGGCAGATTGGCTTTTACCAGCAAAAGTAGCATGTTCATTGTAGTCGTTTAGCTTAAGTTGCATAATTTCAAGTTTCGCAAAACATTTCCTCACGAATTTTAATCATAAAGGAAAAAGTCAATATGGGTGAAATTATTATATTATAGTCATTTACAAAAGGAACTAGACAGTTTGTATTTGTTGTTATCTCACAAAAGAGAAAACATATTTGTACGTGGTATATATTTTTAAAAAGTAGACAATATTTCTCTGTTGATATATCGCATGCCTTTAAAGGCACAAGTGA
This sequence comes from Berghia stephanieae, assembly GCF_034508935.2. Lineage (NCBI taxonomy): Eukaryota > Metazoa > Mollusca > Gastropoda > Nudibranchia > Aeolidiidae > Berghia > Berghia stephanieae. The sequence continues at coordinate 102,260,494 of NC_088360.1, forward strand.
GGAGCAGATGCAAACCACTAAACAGGTCGGTAAAAAAGTTAAATGTTGAGACCGAAGATGACCACTTTGCACAACGGTGTTCGACTGAGATGGGCACGTGAACTCCAGACCTGGGATATGTGGGACGGCATTTTGTTTATAGGTGAATCGCTTTTTTAAAAAAAGTTAATTCGAGAGACAAACAAACTTCGTGCTATCATTGTCGAGGTGAACGTTTCAACAACAGAACCATCATTGAAATAAGAAATCGAGCATATGGATCTGTAATGGTGTGGGGAGTGATAATTGGGGTAGAAAACCTAAGCGAATATTAATCAAAGAATAGCTTAATTCAGACCTATACATCACTGATATTCTTAATACCAATGGTCGCCGCATCAAGAGATGAGAATTTCACAACAGTGATTGATATGGTCTAAGAGAGATAATTATTATTTGATCTCATCCCCTAACGAAATCTAGAGTTGTCCTCACATATGGTCACGTGCCAAAGCCACAGTTCTTGTTTGAGTGATTTGTGAGTTCAGTCTCTGTTCGTGTCGTGTGAAGAAAGCTTGTGTGAGAAGATGGTCGACGGGTTAATGCGTATAAAAATGTGTAAACCATCCAAAAATGTCGATACATGATTTAAATACGACTCTTCAAAATCACAAGGTCTCTAATTCTTAATATACAATAAGGCGTCTTCTTCACTATATCGATCCTTTAACTATAGCGAGTTCATCCTCACTGATAACTATTGATAACAAATTTGTTCGATTTTACATGCTTATGAACCCGAGAGAGTTAATTAAGAGACGATTTGATCTGTTCAGCGACAAGGAAAAATGTGTTGTGTCTTGGCAAAACAAAATAAACATTGGACTGAATAATTAGAAACGGATGAATTTTTTTTGGATGAAACTCATTGTTACGCCCACGTCAGAGGACTCAGCACGTAATAAAATATGTCACAGAATAAGATCAGAGAAGAACACTTTATTCCAAATGTGAAATATCCTCAAAAGATCATGTTTTTTGGGGAGGAGGGGGGGGGGTGGAGAAAAGGGGGGGGGGGGGTCAATTGGTTTCTTTGGGTTCCAAAAACTTTAAATCATGTGTAGATGATATGATGATTTCGGAGAAATACATCGCAATCCTGGTCAGTGTAGTAGTGCTAGAAACGATGAAACGCTACCCGATGGATCCAGCATATTGCAGCAAGATCCTGCACCATGCCATACTTCAAAGGAAATAAAATAATATTTTCAAGAAAATAACTTGAATGCACTTCAATGCCTTGAAAATTTACTAGATATCATCCACATTGAAAATGTTTGGCCTATTATTAAGAAACGCCTACAAAATCGCGACTGAACAAGGTCCAAGTGGCTATTTTTCATGCATGATAGAAAATCATTCATAATTGCCAGTGCCTAATCAAACCAATTCCAAAAACGTGGTCCTCATTTACAAAAACAATACTATTATTGCTGTTGTTCTATTATTATTATTATTGTAATGTAATAAGAAATTAATGATGAATGAATGAATGTACGAATGACGAGTCACTTTTGTAACTCTTGTGACTGTATGGAAACCTTTGGTGAAAAGAGCAACGTCTTCCGTTGTAAATAGAAAACGAATAAGCTGTGTTTTGTGTCCCATTGATTTATATCTCTTTTTATCATCACCATCTTACCAAAAATACAACATTGGCGACGAGGATCAACAAGTAAGGTATTAGATTTAACCTTCCTAGACCATATTTCAAGCAAACTAAGATGAATTTCGGCCAGATAGAGCAGTTTGACGTTAGCAAAGAGTCCTTCTCGGAATACTTCGAAAGAGTAGAACTATACTTCGTGGCAAATCAGATCGAAGACGAAAATAGACAAACTGCAATATTCCTCACGATTATCGGTCCATCAAACTTCAGGCTACTAAGGAATCTGGCTACACCAAGAAACATCAAAGAACTAAAACTAGATGAACTTTGCCAGCTGATGAAAAATCACTTCGAGTCAAAACCATTGAAATATGTGCAACGTACCCGGTTCGAAAATAGGATCAGGGCACCAACAGAATCCATCAATCAATACATTGCGTCACTGAGGCAACTGAGTGAATACTGTGAATTCGGCACAACACTGGATGAACGTCTGTGCGAGCGACTGGTGAGGGGGATCAATGATGAAAAGATTCAGCGCAGACTACTTTCTGAGACTGATCTCACATTCCAGAAAGCAGTCACAATCGCCCAAGCTGTGACCACATCAGAAACAGGAGCAAAAGATTTGCTAACAACAGGCCCCCACCAAGACCATAAGATACACCATCTTCGTCAACACCGCTACAACAACAATGACCACGCCAACAAACCTAAACACAAAACTTTCACCAACCCGAGTTCAACGTCACAGTCTCACACATCATCGAAATGCCAACGCTGCGGCAGTGACCACCGAGGCACTCCGTGCAAATGGATCAACGCGAAGTGTTTTCATTGTAATAAAGTGGGGCACCTGTCCAAGGTATGTAAATCGAAAAACAGACCCAACCACCAACCTCAGCATCATAAACCATCGTCACACACAGCTAAAAGCGACACTAAGAATCATCGATCGTATTATGTATCAGAAGACCAAATTCATCATCAACATCATCACAATGTCGATCACCCTGAACCAAATGCATACGACCTTTTCAACATGGAACAGGACTTAAAAACACGCACACCGGTGTGGATACCGCTTCAAATCGAAGGGAAGGAAGTGTCATTCCAGCTTGACACAGGCGCATCAGCAACTATACTACCGAAAACAACATACGACAACTTATTGTTACATACACCTCTAAAACCATCAACTGTTGTCCTGAAAACATATACAGGAGACACCGTACAGATTTGCGGACAATGTCGCGTGAATGTCCAGTACCAACAACAGCAAACAACCAACCTGCCTCTACTCATCGTTGAAACCGCTGGTCCACCACTACTTGGAAGAAACTGGTTGGAGACCATCAAACTCAACTGGAACAACATCTTCCACACCAACGCTAAAACACACGCACAGGAACTCCAATCAATCGTTTCCAAATACAACGTGTTCAACGATAATGCTGGGTTACTAAACAACCACACCCAACACATCTTCCTGAAAGAAAACGCCACACCCATCTTCAAAAAAGCACGCCATCCACTATTTGCTCTTCGGGACAAAATTGAAAGAGAATTACAACGTCTAGAAAATAACAACATCATTGAGAAGATCAATTACTCAGACTGGGCAACACCAATCGTACCCATTCTCAAATCTGATTCGACACTCCGCATATGTGGGGATTATAAAGTGACCGTCAACAAAATGGTTGCAAAGGAAGAAACATCCAATTCCGAGGATAGAAGAGTTGGCCAACAGGCTTGCACATGGTGAGAAGTTTTCAACCATCGACTTCAGCCATGCGTATACTCACCTTCTTCTCGACCCTGATAGCCAAAACGTCACGACGATCAACACGCATCGTGGTCTTTATCGCTACAAACGACTACCATATGGCATATCTTCGTGCCCAGCCATCTATCAACGGGTAATGGAATCTGTCTTCAAGGATATCCCAAACACGGTGATCTACTTCGACAATCTGTATCTCACTGGCGCCAACGATGCACAACACTTCGAAACCCTTGAAGCCGTGTTGAAGCGCTGTGAAGAAAGGGGACTGAACGTAAAAAGGGCTAAATGTGAATTCCTGCAGTATGAAATCGATTTCCTTGGATACCGCCTCACGAAGAATGGCATCGCTCCACAATCTAAGAAAATTGAAGCTGTACGAAAGGCACCTGCACCAACCTCAATCCAGGAACTACGAGCCTACCTTGGAATGATCAACTACTATTCCAAATTTCTACCCAACATATCACACCGTCTTGCACCACTATACGATTTACTAAAGAAAGGAAGCACCTGGAAATGGACATCAGCTGAGCAATCAGCCTTCGACAATTCGAAATCGTGTTTAATGTCCACGGAGCTACTGGTTCATTTCGACCCCAACATCCCTGTTGTCGTTACCTGCGATGCCTCACCAAGAGGCGTATCAGCGATTCTTTCGCACCGTTTTAACAATGGGAATGAACAACCTATCGCATTTGCTTCCAGATCGTTGGATAAAGCAGAACGAAATTACTCCCAACTGGACAAAGAAGCGTTATCTATCATTTTTGGATTACGAAAATTTCACAAATACGTTTTTGGACGACATATTACGATTAACACCGACCATAAGCCACTATTGGGTCTTTTCGGAGAAAACAAACCATTACCTGATCACGCATCATCGCGAGTACAGAGATGGGCGGTCATTCTGAGCGCGTACGACTACCAACTGAAACACATCCCAGGTCAACGCAACAACGCAGATGCACTCAGTCGTCTACCGCTGCCTGAAGTAGCAGCACCTACGCCGTTTCCTGAAGATCTTCACCAGATCTTCCAGGTCATTGACAACCTACCCATCTCCAGTACCACCATCGCATCGGAAACCACCACTAACCCTGTACTTCGTCAGGTGTATAAAATCGTCGCACATGGTCATCCATGGCCCACTACAATTAGCGAACAACTTAGACCCTATTTCGCACGCAAGCTCGAATTGACCATCGACAATGGATGTCTGCTGTGGGGTACGCGTATCATCGTTCCAACGTCTCTTCAACGGGATATTCTTTCACTTATCCATGAGGATCACATCGGAATTGTTCGGATGAAAATGCTTGCCAGAAGTTACGTGTGGTGGCCCAAAATTGATATGGATATCGAATTCTGTGCGAAATCGTGTGCCAATTGCCAGAGTTTTAGGAACGTACCTGCTCACTCACCCCTACAATCATGGAACTGGCCAACCAAACCCTGGAGTCGTCTTCACATTGATTTCGCTGGCCCATTCTTAGGTCATATGTTTTTAATTATTGTGGATGCGCACTCTAAATGGCTAGAAATTCGCATTATGAAACGGATTACCTCAGCGGATACTATTTTTCAACTTCGTCATGTGTTCGCAACTCATGGATTACCCGATAAAATTGTTTCGGACAATGGTCCATCGTTTGTCAGCGAAGAGTTTCAAAATTTCCTTCGGTTCAACGGCATAGAACACATCAAATCGACACCATACCACCCATCTACAAACGGCCTAGCTGAAAGATCAGTTGCCACCTTCAAGTCGGCGATGAAGAAAATGAACAATGGTAGTGTTCCTGAACGCGTAAACAGATTTCTTCTGAAATACAGATCAACGCCACAAACAACTACAGGCCTCACCCCAGCTGAACTGTTGCTTGGTAGAAAATTAAAGACTCGTTTGGATTTAATTCATGATCAGGTGCACAAAACTGTTGAAAAGAATTTGGACTGTCAGAAAACTTACCATGACAAACATTCTCAGTTTAGAGACTTTACCATTAATGACAATGTTTTTGTTAAAAACCAAGGCAATACCAATCCATCTGACCCAAACTTTTTGCCTGCCAAAATTGTTGCGAAAACAGGTCCCATGTCTTACAGAGTTCAAATGTATGAAACTGATCAAGTTAAACGCTTTTATGCAGATCACATTATCCCAACTCATGTTGATCTTGCTGCTGGGGCATCTTTTTCTAAAGAGGGGGAAGGGGAAATAGACACTGAACAAATGGATATGAGTAATGCAATGAATAGCAAACCAGTTGATTTGGCAGATCAGTCAACACAACCCACGACTACTACTTCTACCACAGATGAGTCAGCAGATGATGAAAACAGTCTGACGCCGACCACATCTGAAAGTAATGTTCGAACCACACCGGTGTTGAGAAGATCACACAGAACAATTAAACCACCAGAAAAGTTAACTTTGTAATTTTACCATGACCATTTCTTGCTCAAGGGATTTGAGCCACTTATCTTTATAAATTGTTATGTGACCTTGTTTCGTCACTTGTTCTTTATCTCTCATCAAACAATTTCTAAATTTATGATAGTCGGTAAGAAACTCACCCATCAAATAACTATTAATAATTTTTCAGAGAAAATCAGCAACACCTTACTTTATGAGATATATGTACACCTTAACTTTTATTTCTGTATTAGCATTATTTAAGGTTGGGGGAATGTAATGTATTAAAAAATTAATGATGAATGAATGAATGTACGAATGACGAGTCACTTTTGTAACTCTTGTGACTGTATGGAAACCTTTGGTGAAAAGAGCAACGTCTTCCGTTGTAAATAGAAAACGAATAAGCTGTGTTTTGTGTCCCATTGATTTATATCTCTTTTTATCATCACCATCTTACCAAAAATACAACAATTATCATTATTATTATCAACATTATTATTATTTTTATTATTTTTATTATCATTATTATTATTATTATTACTATTATTATTATTATTATTATTATTATTATTATTATTATTATTATTATTATTATTATTATTATTACTACTATCATAGTTATCATCATCATTATCAGTATTATTATTATCATTATCATTGCCATTATAACCATTATTGTAGTTGTTATAATTTCTGGTACCATTTTTTATCACTATCATATGTATTACCATCATGTTTGGTGTTTTTAAATTTTTAAAAACTATTGCCAAAATCTATTAATAAACAATTTGAAAATGAAAATCAAGTGCGTAACTAAACTTGTGATCAGCAGGGCTCTAGCCCTTTGGTGTTTGTGTCATGACGTAAAAATTATGTCCTATCTTGGTGTATATAAAATAAAAAATAAAGAAAAATAAAATTCCTTTCATTCATCCCATAGGAGAAATTTATCGCTAGCGTCTATTCCAATGGAAGACTGGAATAACCCAGGTGTCAGCCGCAGAGTAGCGCCGCAAAGTGACTTGCTCAAGGCCACATAACGAGGCGGGTAGTCGAACTCGGTACCTTTTGGGTACAAAGCAAAGACCGTACCGCTGAGCCACGCTGCCCCCTAAATATATTGATATGGGCCCATCCTTATGTCGGGTGATTATATTTCGTCCTTTATAAGTCTCGTAAAAGACTTACTCGTCTTAAGCTTAAGCGAAGTATGTGACTAAAGAAATCCGTTCTTATAGGCGTTTTCTAGTCTCTGACTAGGCAGGCTTTGGCTTAGAACTGGGCGTGGTAAGGTCGTTGATTAAATCGCTTGTTTTATGCTGATATCACCACATCCGGTATCGATTTTGTCTCGTTTCGTTTTATATAGAGCAGTAAAGTTGGTGCAATAAAATAAACAACATCACGTGACCATTTTAGAAGCACGTGGCAAAACACATGTTCCTGGCTTTGACAGCTCACCTTCTAATGTAAATTATAGAAAAAAATAACCATTAAAAAATGTCTGTTAGGTGTCAAAAGAAACACATATTCATAAATACTCGATCACGCGTCAAATAATATCTAAATATTGATTTTTTATTAAACAAATGGTAAAATTTATCAAAAATTACTGTCGGTCTATTTTTAGACCACGGTCAAGATTATTCACCAAAATCAATGCGCTTGTGTGAACAAAACAAGAACTCTTTGAAATCTGGTTTTCGGAATAATTTAGCCGTATACAAAGAATTTAACTAAATAACAATTTTAATTGTACGTGTTTGTTTTTAACTGAATGTGTATTATCTACAATTTGAACGACAAAAACGGGAGACCTGTTTTGTGCGCAACGTTGTCCGGCTGCTAAAGTTCCTTATCACCAGCAAAGAATGGCAGTCCAACTCATGCAAAGGTAAGATTCCAATTTCAGTGTTTGAGTTTGTAATTTGTATCAATTGGTTTTGAGAGCAGGAAACGATTTAGTTCAATGTTAATCCATAATAGCGTTCGGGTATTTAACTTTGGATGTCTCACCGGCATAATTTTAGAATGCGTTGTTTATTTGTTTTCATTTCACTTCGCAATTTGACTGACACTGACAGTGACATTACAGTACAGCTTCACTCGCCGATTCTCACTTACAGAGTTTACGTTTCCTTCACTTATGTCTGCTTCATGCTCATTCAGTGAGTGATTCGAATACTGTGTGAGAGAAAACATTTTTCGTAATTTATGACATTTTATGGGTAACGTTTACAGTCTAGAACGTGTGTCAGTCATAACTTGACCGAAAAAGAAAACAGTAAGGAACAAAAAAAAAAAAAAGCAGACACCCCCCTCCTCAGCAGGTGGAATCTCAACAAAAGTTGTATTTTTTTAATCCTCATCTTTCGTGGTGCGAAGCTTTCATCGCTTGTCATATTTTATTGACTCTCGCTCTTTCCTAAACTGATAATAGATTTCGAAACAACCTTTGGGTCTTCATTCTCTCATTATCTGTTCATGACTGGAACTGGAAAAGGAACAAGACAAAGGCAAAGGGTCTCTGCCACCGATTTTCAATATCTTGTGTTGTTTGAGGGATTTAAGTTGGTAGCCGTTTTTGCCACATAAGACTTTTTGTTATTGTTTTTGCTGAGAGTCGATGGGAGAAGGAATGGCAGAGAGGGAGGAAGGGGTGGTGAAAAAATGAGAATGTCTGGGAAAAGACATTGTGAAGCACATTGCATTTTATGAAGAAGAAGCTTTTTAGGATTTTGTAATTCATAGGAATCACCATGATATGTGAAATGATGTCTTATCTAAATTTTGCCTCAGGAATAATAAGCGAACAATTTTGAAAAGCTCTCTCTGTTGATCGAATTATCAAAAATTTTATTTGTGATCAGATATTTTATTTGACTTTAAAGTGAAATCTAGAGGCATTAAAATATATTCAATGTTTATTAGACTTTTCTTATGTGATCAGAAAGTTAAATACAGGAAATATTGATCAAATGAGTTCACCGGAAGGTAAATAAAAGCCCATTTTTTAAAAGCTAATCGACATTGGTTATGTAATCTTGCCTTCATGATCATAAACCTCTGATAAAATTAGACCTGACCCAACGGTTTTAACAACCTTGTGGTATCTGAGTTCCAGGTCCATTATGTTTTCTAATGTTTTTATTGAATATAAGCAAACCATTAAGAAATAGGTCATGTCTATATATTCAACATTGAATGATATTTCTTCTTACATTGAAATAAGTGGTTCTTTAGAGTAATAAGGCTCATGGAACTGGAGTTTTTCCTGTTTCTGTAGCATGAAGCAACAGACCTTAAATAGTGCTTGATAACTTTCTTAAAAAATAAATGGTATTTCATTTTACTTTGAAATAATTGGTCCTTTAGAGTCATAAGGCTCATGGAACTGGAGTTTTTCCTGTAACATGAAGCGACAGACTGTAACAAGTGCTTGCTGAAATCTAAATAAGTTGCACATTTACATTTTACTTGTAGAGTTAGATCCAGTTATTCATTCAAACATTGGTATCTTAATTTTGAATTGTCATTTAATTAATACATATAAAGTTAAATAAATCCAATGATAATAATTGATAAAATAAGGTAATTATAACTTTTATTCATTGTTTGGTCTATATGAAATTTACTTTATGATTTTGTGTGAGATGATATTGCTTTTTATGGGACCATGGAAAATGGTTTAGAATGCCATGCTTATCTATTTTTTTCAGATCTAAATAACATTACAACAAGAATGAGTCTCTGCATTCCTTTAATTGCTCTGGAAGCATTGGCCTGCCTGTACCATGGGAATTAATCAATTTATATTCAGGAAGAAGTATCATAATTATTATTATTATCATCATCATCATCATCATCATTGAGTCTTATCCTTCAAGATTATCAAAATGGCTTTCATGTTACTGTATCTTATAGAATTCCTCATATATCATAATGGACCCTTCTTTTTTTTTATTGGAATTAATGTTTTTCTTTTATATTCTATATTCTTCATAAAACCTCTCAGCTTTATTGACCTAATCTAGAGACGAGAGAGCGGTGATTAAGAGAACAGGACCATATTTTGCTTTCGAGCGTTTCTTAATTTTAAAAGCAGCTTACTGTATTTTGTAAATAAGACCATGGCGCTTTTGTCTTAACTGGTTAGTCGCAAATTCTGCCGTTGTATTCCATTTCTCGAATAAAATTCTTTTCTATTTATTCTATTTATTTGCAAAGTTTCTGCACTTTATAAACAAGAACATGATGCTTATGACTGGACAGGTTAATCGCAAATTCTTCCTTTGTGTTCCATTTCTCGAATCAAATTATATTAAATTCTATTAAATAATCATTTTAATGGCAAACTTTCTGCACTTGATAATTATATGCAAGACCATAATACTAAAGTCTACACAGGTTAATCGCATGTTCTGCCTAAGAAGTGCATTTCTTGAATCAGAACCTTTTTTAACCAAAGATTTTGCTGAGGCTCTTACATCACAGATTTTTAAAAATGGAACTACACAGTTTCAGTAATAATTATCAATTTTTTTCTTTTTTTTTTCTTTCTCTTTCACAGGATGAGAATACAAGCATACCTTTAATGGAGAAACATCATATCTATATTTTTTTAATGATTTCAGTGTGAATAACATGAATATGAATGAAATGACAATAAATATGATATAAATTTATAATCTGTTTTTAATTTATTTGGAGGATTTCACAAGTTGTGTTATGGCACTCAGATACAGCAGGACGGGTGAGACTGAGAACCAATCCTCACAATAGCACTAGAGGTCTTGTATATGCAAGATGTGATTTCCATTGATACAGTTTAAAGACTGTCCTGTTTTTATTCATTCTGGTGAACGCTGTAGGGTTGTTTTATTGTTTCTTGTTTTAAAAAAGATTTTTTTCTTTCAATCTAAGTCTAAGACTTGATTGAATTCTGACTCAATGCAAATCAACTTTGTTCCAACTCCTCAACTTCAAATTACAATGAACTTGTGCGCCCTTCCTTCTCTGTTAACCTACAGGTTATTGGATATGTAACTTTAATACATATATGTACGTCTACCACAATGATAAACTAGCAATTTATCTAAATATCTTGCAATCGTCTTTTGTAATAACTTTTCATTCTGGGTTACACATAAAAGTTAGCACTGCCGGGTTACAAAAGTACTTTGATGTTAAAAAGATCAGCATCCTGTCATCTTACTTATATATTGGCAGGTGTAAGACTTATTAATTTTGCAAGTCATCATCGTCACAGTTTCGCACAAACACCGAACCCACTCCACAGCATCTGGGGAGCAGACTCTTGGGTCATGGTCAGTGCAGCTGAGCGCATCCTGGCATTCTCTAAGGATGTCTGCTCTGGGCACCCACATGTACACAAGCTACTCTCAGCCAGCCCCCACTTTTTCATGCTTCCAGTTGTTCTCACAAGTTTTGCCTGTGCTCTGTTCAGTGTTACCAATTCATTCCTGGGGAGCTCAGTTCCGTAGGACAGTTCTTCTCTTAGGTCTCCAACAGCTTCATTTGCATGATTGTTCAACTCTCTCAACGTGGAACGCCTGTATACAGCTGCATGGTCAGGGTTGATGCTTTCTTCCATCGAGAAGCTCTTTCTCGACTTCAGTCTACTTGTCAATGGGCTGTGCCTTGGGTGCCTTGGGTCCATTTTCTATTCATATTTCTGGGCTTTGGAATCAGTGGCTCTTTGAATGTAGGGAGGTGCAATGCCAGCCAGCCGATGGAGGACTGGAACTGCAGTCGGTTTCAAGTTACTCTAATGATCCGGCAGGTGTTATTTTGACATGGCAGGATCTTACTCAGACTGGTGAGACCTATTCGGCTGATGAATAGCAGAGGGCTACTATGGTTGTCCTGACTGTTTTCGGATCTGCTCCCCATGGCGTGTAAGTTTTTGCCTCTTTTCTTAGGAAGTTGTTTCTTGTGGCCACCTTTGCTTTTGTTTTCTTTGTGTTCTGAGAAAAGGACATTGTGCGGTCTACGGTAACACCGAAGTACATGGGAAATGTGTTTTTATCCAATATGTTCCCATTCCAGATGTTCAGTTTCCTGTTTTCTTTAGGCTTGGCGGTTCTTTAAATGGAAAGCACACACTTGAGTTTTTCCTGGGTTGGCAAGTGAGTTCTTTAAATGTGGCCTCAGAGAGTGGCTCCAGGACATCCGTTAGTCTCTCCTCAATGGTCTTGAAATCAGAGGCCTGGGACACAAGACACAGATCATATAGAAACCCCTGATGTTCTCAAAATGAGGTTGGTCGTTGGTATAAACGTTGAAAAGGATATGTGCAAGTACCGATCCTTGAGGGAGTCCGTTCTTTTGTGATCTGCTTTTCTTCCCATCCATTTCCACAAAAAAGTGACGGTTTGACATAAGGAATTTTATTATTGCAACTATTTTTGTGTTACGAGTTACCCTTGCAACCTTTAGGAGCAGTTTCCTATGATTTACTGTGTCATAGGCAGCTGCCAGGTCCACGAACACAGTTCATATAATTTGTTTGTTCTCGTAGAGATGACTGATCCTACCTCAATGGCGATAGGTCTGTATACTGATTTTGGAATGGGGTTGCCGACAGTTTTTGGCATATCTGGAAGACACAAATGCAAGGTCTGGGTTGTAGCCTGTTCTCCAGCAAGCGCTTGGAAAGGATGCTTCATGCGTCATAGAAGAGTGTCAGATGATATTGGTCAGCCCATTCCTCAACAGTATCTCCATCTTTGTTGTTCTCATTGTATCCCCATTTGGTGCTGTGGCAGTTAAAGTCACCTATCACAATCATTGGTTTCTCACTAATGGTGGATGTAACTGGCCACCTGAATGGCGTTGGTGGAGGTTTGTTGACAGTAATATCACATTGAAGTGTCTGCTTTCAATTCTGAGAATTTCCACCTCACTTACTGTCATGTCCTGGTTGTATGTCACTATTGTTTTGTCTTTGACTTTGACTTTGACGTAGTTAACGCTACCGTGAATGTTGCTTTCATGTTGTTTGACTAAATGCATGCCAGGGATGTTTAGTGCCACGGTCTTGTGCGTCTCTTGTAGTTGTAGACAGTACAGAGTTGCGTCGCTGGATTACTACAACACACACAACACCAACATTTTGCAAGTATCTTTAACACTTTTTAAAATCATTAATAAACGGTGATGCTGACACCAACAATAATAATTTTTATTGTTATTATTATTATATTGTTATTATTATTATTATTATTATTATTATTATTATTATTATTATTATTATTATTATTATTATTAGTAATAGTAGTAGTAGTAGTAGTAGTAGTAGTAGTAGAGGTCTTGTAGTAGAAATAGTAATAGTATCCGTTGGACCAAGTACATAAATATGAATATTTATACAGCGCATTTCTACAGATAGCCGTGAGCAATGTGCTTCACAATGTTTCATATTTATCCCCCCACTTCAACAAGCCGTGTGGAACCATATTTCTTTGTCATACAGCCTGTTAGGCGACCCTTGTGTACTTAAACCGTCACTACACTAACCGCCATTTCTGTAGCCAGATACTCATTCAATCGAGTGGGGAAATGTGTGTATAATTTTTCACGATTAGTCACCCATCCTATTACTGATCACACTTAGCATTGGCATTGCTCGACTTTTGTGACAAGACGAAAACCGTACCGCTAAGCCATACGGTCCATTAGTTCTAGATAGTATAAAAGTCTATAGTTTTGTGGTATCAGTGGTTATAATACAGTAGTGGTAGTGCAGTTATAGTTATAGTGTAGAAGTAGTAGTTGTCTTCTGTCAAAAGGGTCATCTGAGCGAAGAGATAGGAGATAGATTCGAATTTACTCTCTTCATTACATTGACCGTATGCTTTGACTTTGATCATTTGATACGCTGTAAAAAAAAAGTATGGTCCGCCTGAACCAAAGACAAGCAACCATCTTCGTTTCCCTGGACATAGATATGGTTTTGTTTACGGGAGGAGGGGGAACCATGATTATGGTTTTCCTATAAAATAAAAGAAGGGGTATTTTGGCGATAAAAAAAATATGATCGTGGACTCCCTAGCTATCTCAGACTCGGAGTAAACAGCTTGAATTTATTCGCGCCAACTTCAGTTTGCTGCCTTAGCAACATGTAAACAAAAAGTTGGTTGGATGCGCATGACATTACTAAAGGTCAATTGCAGCATAGTTCGGGTCATTTATAAAAAAATCTGGGCCACGTTTGATGTCAAATATCCGGTCACGTGATGTTGTTTATTTTATTGCACCAACTTTACTGTTCTATCTTAACATTAACCTTAATATTATGCCATAGCCACATGATAAATCAAATGACTTGATATTGACTTGTCAAATTACGCACAAATTGAACATTTTAAAAATAACAACAGCAAAAAACACGAAGAGACAAAAGAAAAAAAAACATAAATAAACAAAACAAAAGTGTATTTCAGATACTTACTTACTTAGATGCCTTTCGCGTCTCGACCGAAAGATCGGGTCGCCTTGGCTGTTTCCAGTATTTCCTGTGTGAGGTGTCTCCAATATTGCCGGTCCTCTGCTAGGGTTCTCAGATTTTCAAGGTCCCCTGCCGTTATGAGACTAATGCTTTGTCCAAGTGTTGTGAGGTTTTTGTTTAGGATCACGGGGAGTGTTGTGATCGGTCTTCCTCTGAAAAGGTTCCCGTGTTTTTGGAAGTATCCCGACATGGCTTGGTTTGCTGGTATGTTTTTGTCCCTGCGTAGTATGTGACCGAAAAGTTGCCATCGTTGTTGTAAAATGTCAAGGGAGATTGGTCTTTCTTTTGTGATCTTATAGAGTGATTCATTTGAGATCTTTTTGGGGTATTTGATGTCCAGTACCCTTCTTAGCTGTGTGCGATGGAAGGCATCCAGATGTTCTTCTTCGGATTTTGTCAACGCCCAAGTGCCGCAGTTATACAGAAGTACCGGTTTTACAGAGACATGGTACAGTTTCAGTTTGGTTTTTCTCTTTATTTTGTCACCTCAGATAAATAAGACAAATTTTACATTATTTAAGACACTTACAATGCTGGCAGAAGAACGTTTGTCTCCATTATCTTTTCTAATCCTGTTTTGTTCTTCGAAGCGGACCTTTGAGTATCAGGTGAAATTTCCGTTCTCTGTTTGTGGGGGTTTTTTTTCTCTGAAGTTTCCACAAACAAAATATGTACTTTGATGATCTAGTTTCAAAGTTTCAAAACCGGTGTCATATCAACATTAATAATAATAATGATAATAATAATAATAATAATTATAATAATAATAATAATAGTAATAATAATAATAATAATGATAATAATAATAATAATAATAATAATAATAATAATAATAATAATAATAATAATAATAATAATAATAATAATAATAATAATAATAATAATAATAATAACAACAATAATAATAATAATAACAATAATAATAATAATAATAATAATAATAATAATAATAATAATAACAAATAATAACAATAATAATTATAATAATAATAATGGACAAAATCATCCTCATCATTATTCTCATCATCATCATCATCATCATCATCATCAGCATCAGCATCATCATCATCATCATCATCAGATATTGAAGATTAATTAAAACTCCCGCTCCTTAAGGAAAGCTTCTATCTTTACTCACACGTTTTAAGTTTTGCTTAAAATTCAATTCGAAGAATCCGGGTTCACCCTGACATCATACCGATTTGAGACGACGGCCACGAATGTATTTTGTAGAAGTACGAAAGTATCTCCGTCATCGCCCAGAGAACAATGCAGCTGTTTTACATTGTTTATTGTTATTTTTTTTTACTGATTTAATTAACGGGACTTGGGCTAAATAATCGATATCTGTAGCAATTCAACAAACCACCGAAGGAAACAAAGAAAAAGATGTACCGTAACAAATACTGAAAACGTCTTATTAAAATTTTGGCCAGAAATTAAGTATCTGTTTTGTCGATTGTTCTGTAGACCCTCGATTTATCAAAATAATATTTCAAAATCCGAGAATACTTTATTTAAAGTCTCGATTTCATGTTTTTTGGGGTAAACTGGTAAGTTATTTGATTAGATCGATGTATCGATATCATAAAGTAATCGTTTCTTAACTGAAATGTTAGAAAAAACCTTTTCTTTGTCAAACTAGTATGGTGTTGTTCTAATTCACACGTGAAACAACTCATTATATTGAAATAGTTAGGTTAAACTTAAGACAAGTTCACTTTTAGTTGAATGGTTCAGTGTAAAATTAAGACATGACGAATTAGGAATCAAGTACTGGTGTTAGGAGAAACATTTGATAAGGTATGTATGAAACAATGCCAGTCATAACAGATAGAAAAATACCGACAAAAAACCATCCCAAAATGTCAGCCAAACTCGGCTGGGCAGGATGATTTTTTTTTGGGGGGGGGGGGGGGGGTGTGCTTTTTTTTAACTTTGCTTTCTGCTTTGTCATAAATAACAATGCAAATTTGAATGCAAAATTCAATTTAATACACAAAAACAGATAATATTTCGGATTTCCCCTTTATCAACAAAACAGGATGAATGAAACACTACAGGCGAATGAGGTAATGTGGTAACAACGCCACTGTCACATTATCTCATTCGTCTGTAGTGTTTCATGCATCCTGTTTTGTTGATAAAGGGGAAACCCGAAGCGTCCACATTATATGTTTTCGTATATTAAATTGAAGCTCTCATTCAATTTCGCATTGATATTTATTTCTTCGAGCTTCGAGCGGCAAAATTTACATTTCTGCTTTATCTGGCACTGTTTCATACACACCTTTACAGTGTAGAATTATGGATTGGATACGGAGGGCATGGACATTTGCATTGTGCGTCTTGTCCATGGTCAGTCTTCTTCAAGTTATAGATGGAACCGATTATTCAAATGTGGCGAAAGGAAAACCAGCGAAACAAACGTCTACCACCTGGAATGGATGTAAGTATAATATTACCGTATTTTGGAAATGAAAACACAAGTTTTAAAAGTTTAGGATAGAAAACTCGTCCTTCAAAAACTGATCGATAAAAATGTCCCTCATCTTTTCAAAACTCTTAAAACTTGAATTTTTAAGAAAGTACCATGGTATGATCCCACAGGGATAATTTGTCTCTAGGGTCTATTGCAAGGGAAGATTGGAATAACCCTGGCGTCTGCTGCTGTGCAGTGCAGTGCAGCGCCTCAAATTGAACTAGGGCTAGGAGACTTGATCAAGGCCACACAGTGCAGCGGCGGTGATCAACCTCGTTACCTTTCGGGTACGAAGAAAAGACCGTACCGCTGAACTTTGCTGCCCCTAATATTTGATATTTGAAGGACGAGTAATCATGCCAACATTATATCAACGGAGTACGTGAGTACAGGGATAATGTCATCGCATATTTAGGCCCACTTGTCCTACAAATTGGAATTCAATTGAGTGAACACGGCGTGCACAAATTTGAAGGTCTGATAACCCAATTCCCTATGGGCTCGTTGTTGTAATGGAAATCTCAAAAACTGACGCAAAATATTGTCCATTACAACACTGTTAAACTAGGCCCATAAGCGGGTTCGGAAGTCAGACCTGTATTTATGTACACGTAGGATGTTCGCCTATTTTTTTGGTACGATTTGTTTTTAACTTCTGCTATACATTAACATAGTCATCTGTTGTGTTAAAAATTTACTTTACAATTTTTATAAGAATTGTAGTTTATGAACAATTTTGTAGAATTATTCAAATTTACAAATTACTCATTTTATTATTACGTTTAGGTTTTATATGTTTAATCACAACTCAAAGATACATTTCCTAAAATAAATGATTTTCTATATTATCTCTATAAGAATAGTTTTGTGATTCCTTTCAAAGAAAAGTGTCCACACGGTAGGGGCTGCCTGAAGCCTGTGATCGTGAAAATACTAACAAAAGAGTGAAAATGGAGAGGCTTCGTATAGGAACGATACAGACAATGGACGTTTCGGATACAAACCCAAATAAAATGAATAAAATGCAAATTATTTGTATCGTCTGTACAGACGATACACGTTATTTTGCTTTTTATTTTATTTGTTTTCCACGTTAATTTGTGTATTGTTATGCTGACGAAGGATTTGTACCCGAAACGTCCATTGTCCGTATCGTTCCTATTCGAAGCCTCTCCATTGTCACTCTTTCGTTAGTATTTCCACTCTGAAGGACTGGCATTTTTCCCTCTCGTTTGATTAACAAGTTAACTGTCGTACTCTGGAAAAACGCGTTTTTTAATGGTCATTATGAATTTTCCTAATCGTTCATAAAGTGAGCCTGTATTTTTATTTCCTATTATTTAATTCTCTTAAATTGTAGCTCTATTCTTAATAAATAACAATGTGAAATTGAATGAAAGCTTCAATTTAATTACGAACAGATAAAATGGACGTTTCGGGATTTCCCTTTATCAACAAAACAGGATGAATGAAAAACTACAGACGAATGAGATAATGTGGTAGTGGCGTTGTTAACAACGTCCAATTTATCTGTTTTCGTAGTTAAATTGAAGCTTACATTCAATTTCACATTGTTATTTATTTCTTCGAGCTTCGAGCAGCAACATTTACATAGATAGCTCTGTTCTTAACATAATTTGTGTGATTCATTTTCTTCCTCACAAATCGTCACCAACAAGATTTTCTTTATCGCATGTTTCCATTTGTTTTACAATGGAGATAAGTTATGAGGTTGTTTAAAGCTTAAAGTAATCTCTAGTCATCACAGTTGCTTTTAATTCTTTTTACGTTTTATACATAGTAAAAAAGTAGTTCTTTATAACCGTTAAGCCCATGGAACCGGAGCTTATCCCGGTTTCTATAGCGTGAAATGGACCATATCATTTGCTTGCTATCATTTGAATAGGTCGTTAATCGATCGCAAAGTACTTTCCGCGAGAAAACCTAAAGATCCAACTACCCAATCCCTGCAGGTTGGACAATGGTTCAGAAAAAAAAAATCGACTGCATCCGGAATCGAAATCGGTCCCTTTGCCTGTGAAGCAAGTTCTCTACCAACTGAGATATTGTGACCCCACGTTTTCTATATATTCGATACGAAAATATCACTTGGATCTTGTAAAAGAAAAGAGAGATTACTATTACAGTACGGTAAATGAAACCAAATTTTGGCTATATAGCCTAGCAAATCTATTATCTATGTTATTTCTTTAATACTGTTTTGTTTTTCAGATGCTTACAGGGCAGTGGATGGAAACAGGAGCCCACGTTACTTTTCCAACTCTTGCACTCACACTTCACACGCACCAAACAGATGGTGGATTGTTGATCTTCTGGGCTCATACCAAATCCACTCCGTTGCCATCACAAATAGAGCTTCAAATACCAATCGGCTTTCAGGCTTCAAGGTCTATATTTCAAAACAAAATCCAATGCCCCTACCACAGCCCGACGGGGGTCTCATTGGTCAAGTGTGCTTTGATTACCCTGGTAGTTTACCCGGTAGTGGACCTCATACTTTTCCTTGTAGTGAAATTATAACTGGACGATACGTTTACGTATTTAAACCAAATTCTCATGCGTTGACTTTATGCGAGGTTGAAGTTATGGGGATTAAAGACAAAGGGAATAGTTTCTCCTTAGCCCTAAAGGAAGGGCGAAAAAGTTTCTTGTCTCCGTTTTATTCTAAAACTATTAATAGCCGGTCGAAATTGAAATGTGCTGCAACGTGCACGTCAAGGAGAGAACGTGTTTCGACAGTTGTAAATTTTCAGGAATCAACAGGTTTGTGTGAGTGTATTGAGAAAAGCCCAATGACGACTACAGGTACTGATTTTGTAATTGACAGTAGCTGGGTGCTTATGGAATTTAAGAGTAACTGATTGTTATAATTCAGTATGAAGAGGATCACGATAAATGTAGATGCTCTTAAGAAACCACTGAAAATCCCGAGGGAAAAAAACGACAGAGGACGTTGGGTGCTTAGTATGGGTAGGTCTAGCGACTCTTCTCTTTATTCTTAGTATTTTGTCCGTGCCCGACGTCTTTACTCGGAAGACGGCAGAAGACGCCAGTGCCGGGTCGTCGGAGTCAGTCTCCAGTGTGGGTTAGCCCAAACTGATTGTTATAATTCAGTATGGAGAGGATCATGATGAATGTTTCATATGCTGATAGTCAACCCCTCGCTGTCAATATATTCATAAGTCTGTTGACGACTACGGGTACTGATTTGGTAATCGATAGTGGCTGGGTGATCAGGGAATTTAAGAGTGACTGATTGTTATAATTCAGCATGGAGAGGATCATGATGAATGTATATGTTGATAGTCAACCCCTAGCCTTCAATGTATCCGGAAACGTACATTAATGGCAACAGGTTCAGAGTTCTCAATATAGATTGTGATTATTGTGGGATCCAATTTTCTAAATATGATTCTGGATAATCGTTTATTTCAAGTTCGATAAATGATATTCTTATCATATCAAATATAAGCTATATAAAGTCTGTTGATTAAGCTTATCATAAATGATTATGGCATAGATATTTCATTTTGGAATATCAACACAATCAGATATGATTTTACTCATTCACAAGTATCGATGGCTTCCTAAACAGATTTTGTATTAAGCAGCAAATAATTCACTCCTGAAATCCACAGCTCATTAATTTTCTTATCACTCAGAGAATCTTGGGCCGTTCCTTGTAGTTTAATATATTATTATCCATGAGAAGGAATGATGGTGCTGGACCTTTTTAGTCACTTCATCTGTGATTAGTTACTTATTTCCAAACCCAATAACACAGGAGACTAGTATTTTTCAGCATTATGTTGTTATGTTACAATGCGCGTGCGAAAAGAAACTGAAAATGGGAATAATTTTAAACCAAGTAAAGAAAATTTTATATATTCTTCCTTGTAAAATTTCAGCACCATCAATGATGGCAATATTGGATGCTATTGTTTTTTATTATGGGGACTCCAATCAAAGAATGGTCAAAGTTGGTAGTCATAGCTATTGTTCGAGTTTTGTTTACAAAAGAAAGACAACCTTGTGAAATTTAATTTGAAAGCATCAAAATAGAAGGTGAGAATACAAGGTCTAACTCTCAGGATTATTGGTGATGTTCTTGGCTCAACTCTAAAACACGGGTTTCTGGTCAACCAAAAGCGTCACACAAAAAATCAGAACGCTATTCAGTTCAGGTCGTCAATTTTGAAATTCAAAGAAGGATTATTCATGGACGTGTCTTTGGCTTATAGGGGTGTAAGGAAGTCTGTGCCGGCGGGTTCTGAATATTTTAACAGAAGAAAACACGCTTCAAAGAGTGGAAGTTTCCTAAAACCTTCTGGATCGGTGTCAGCGAGACGGTGTAGCCCAGACACATCTCATTGTAGGACCTGATGGGGACTGTGAAGCAAAAATTAATCTTCTGGAATATTTGATTACCACAGTCTAGATCTGGTACCATCCGACTTTTGCCTGTTTTGTCCCTTAAAGCACCATTTAGTGG
Organism: Berghia stephanieae; assembly: GCF_034508935.2. Lineage (NCBI taxonomy): Eukaryota > Metazoa > Mollusca > Gastropoda > Nudibranchia > Aeolidiidae > Berghia > Berghia stephanieae. Next base: position 102,281,878 of record NC_088360.1, read on the forward strand.
GAAAAGGTACTAGACAGAAGAATATCTTGTTGAGGAAGTTCAAAGAGATTGATAAACAATCAATTTGGTTAGTAATAATAATAATAATGCTGAAAACTTATATAGCGCTATAACTCCGAGACACCAGACTCTAAGCGCTTAAATTACAAATTACTTTGGCTGAAACATACTCATTCACACACACAAGCACACACACACACACACACATACACACACACAACACAACACACAACACAAACCAAAACTATCTTGCTTCTCATACCATCTACTAAAATCGAAACAAATATGTTTTAAGCGAACGTTTAAAAATAGACAAAGATTCTTTTTCACGAATGCTCTGCGGTAAGGCGTTCCAAATAGAGGGTCCGAAATGAGAAAAGGATCTCATTCCAGCATTTCTCCGAATTCGAGGGACAACTAGTTTTGTGGAATCACTGGCCGAACGTAAGGGGCGGGGTTTTGAATATCTTTCAATTAGTTCTGAAAGGTAGGAAGGGGCAGTACCTTCAAGACAACGATACACTAAAACACAAGCTTTGAATTTAATTCTTTTCTCAACAGGCAGCCAATGCAGGTCATGAAGTAGAGGTCCGGCAGAGTCGCACCTACGCTTCATAAATACTAGTCTGGCAGCGCTGTTTTGGAAATCTGAAGACGTTTCAGATTGTATTGCGAAACGCTAAACAACAGAGCATTACAATAATCCAATTTCGATAGTACGAGGGACACAACCAGGTTAGTTATCTATTTGCTATTTCATGTTGGCAAAACCGCGTAAATCTTCATGGAAAAAACTTGAAAGTGACTCTCAAGCATATGTGAGATTGAGTGGATGTAATCAAAACTTTTGGAGTTATGATAAGATTCCGGTTTCTATCCTTCGCATTACTCGTATTATTTTCGTTTAAAATGTACTCATAAAAGCACTCACCATGTCAGGATATGTAAGGAAATTTAAATAGTGACAATTTCATCAAACCAATAACGAGAGCTGCACAGTTTGAAGAAACAAGTGATAAATGAGATTGTTAATAAAATGTGTAGTTAAATACTCTACCTTTCTCTTGAGCTTTTTTTGTTGTTGTTGTTTTTGATTACATGATTAAGGGAGTATGAATCTTAATCTCAATTAATTTTTCTTATGATATTAAGCAACCTTCCCGGTATGGTCAAGTCAAACCCAAGCCTATTTTCATATGTCTGCATTTTGAATGAAGTCATTCATAATTCAGAAGACTTGGGGCCCCATTCCAGAACATCAATAATAACCTCAACCAATAGGAAAAGGGTTGATTTCAAGAATAATAGGAAATTGTTGCGTGCCACGTAGTCGTAGTAGTAGTAGTAGTAGTAGTAGTAGTAGTAGTAGTAGTAGTAGTAGAAGTAGTAGTAGGAGTAGTATAGTAGTAGTAGTAGTAGTAGTAGTAGTTAGTAGAGTAGTAGTAGTAGTAGAGTAGTAGTATGTATTGTAGTAAGTAGTAGTGTAGTAGTAAATTAGTAGTAGTAGTAGTAGTAGTAGTAGTAGTAGTAGTAGTAGTAGTAGTAGTAGTAGTAGTAGTAAGTAGTAGTAGTAGTAGTAGTATAGTAGTAGTAGTAGTAGTAGTAGTAGTAGTAGTAGTAGTAGTAGTAGTAGTAGGAGTAGGTAGTAGTAGTAGTAGTAGTAGTAGTAGTAGTAGTAGTAGTAGTAGTAGTAGTAGTAGTAGTAGTAGTAGTAGTAGTAGTAGTAGTAGTAGTAGTAGTAGTAGTAGTAGTAGTAGTAGTAGTAGTAGTAGTAGTAGTAGTAGTAGTAGTAGTAGTAGTAGTAGTAGTAGTAGTAGTAGTAGTAGTAGTAGTAGTATATAGTAGTAGTTTAGTAGTAGTAGTAGTATAGTAGTAGTAGTAGTAGTAGTAGTAGTAGTAGTAGTAGTAGTAGTAGTAGTAGTAGTAGTAGTAGTAGTAGTAGTTAGTAGTAGTAGTAGTAGTAGTAGTAGTAGTAGTAGTATATTGAGTAGTAGTAGTAGTATAGTAGTAGTAGTATAGTTAGTTAGTAGTATAGTATAGTAGTATAGTAGTTAGTATATATAGTATAGTAGTTAGTTAGTAGTATAGTAGTATAATATTAGTAGTAGTAGTAGTGTAGTATAGTAGTAGTAAATAATAATAATAATAATAATAATACACATTTATATAGCGCTCATTCTCGTGTAAAACACAAGCTCTGGGCACTTTACAATATAAATATCAATTTTAAGTGAAAAAAATAAAAAAAAAAATAAAATAATAACAACAATAACAATTCATAGCCAAATCAAGGATTCATATAGAGTCAAGAAAAACAAATACAGTAAAAATGTGTCTTGAGATTCTTTTTAAAAGTAGGTAAAGACTTGCACTCCCTCAGACCACGTGGTAGTTCATTCCAAATCTTGGGGCCGAAACAAGCAAACGATCTATCACCAAATTTTGTTCTTGATCTTTTTTCCGAAATTTTCGTTTGGTCATTACATGATCTTAAAGTGTAATTTTCAAATTTACACATGACCACGTGATCTGTGAGATATGCCGGTGCTATACCAGCCAAACACTTATAAACAAGACACGCTGCTTTGTAATATGTGCGCTTTTCAATGGGCAACCAGTGGAGAGAGGCCAACAAAGGGGTTGCATGATCAAATTTTTTTTTGCCAAAAACTAATCTTGCTGCACTTTTTTGCAGTAGTTGCAATTGTTTAATAGAAGCCTGAGGCAAGTTGACAAGCAGCGAGTTACAATAGTCTAGTTTCGAAAAAATGAGGGAAACAACCAATGTTTTACATGTTCCAATTGCAATATACTGACGGATCGAACTGATTTTCTTCAATTGAAAGTATAAAGATTTACAGAGAGCAGAAATGTGAGCTGACATTTTCATTTCTGAATCAAAATAGACACCCAAATTTTTCACAGTCTTTGAAACTTTGATCTTTTCACCCCCAATCAACACCTCAAGACCATCATTCACCTTCAACTGCCCTCTATTTCCCACAATCATCACTTCTGTTTTTGACTCATTCATTTTCAACTTGTTTGCATCCATCCACTCTTTCACATCCGTCACACATTCTTCCACACGTTTCACAATATTTTCGAGATTTTTAGTTTTATCAGTAGCATAAAGTTGCGTATCATCTGCATAGAGATGATAGCGCAGCCCATGACCAGTGATGACATTAGATAATGGAGAAGTATACAAAACAAAAAGAATTGGACCCAAAACAGAGCCTTGAGGAACACCAAAAGACAATGTATGTTGACGAGAAAGTTTATCTAAAATCATAACCTGTTGCTTTCTGCCATCTAAATAAGATTCAAACCACTGCAAGACAGTCCCAGACAAGCCAAAGGTTATATTAAGTCGTTTAATGAGAATACCGTGATCAATAGTATCAAACGCCGCCGAAAGGTCTAACAATGTCAGAAGAGAAACAGAACCTTTATCTAAAACATCAAGCAAATCACTCGCAACACAGCACAGAGCAGTTTCTGTGCTGTGGTAAGAACGATAAGCTGACTGAAATTTTTCCCATAGATTGTTTTCATGGAGATGTTGTGAAAGACGTCTGAGTACAACTTTTTCAAGGATTTTAGAAAGAAATGGCAGATTTGAGACGGGACGGTAGTTACTAAGGTCATTTACATTGAGATTTTGCTTTTTTATGAGAGGCTTTACAATTGCATGTTTATAGATATCTGGGACTTGTCCTGAGATAAGTGACTGATTTATAATATAAGTTATGCAAGGTAACAATTCAGGAAGACATAATTTCAAAATATTAGTTGGTAAAGGATCTAAATCACATGACTTCGAGGAAGATGAAAAAATTATTTTAGAAATTTCTTCTTCAGTTGTAGTAGTAGTAGTAGTAGTAGTAGTAGTAGTAGTATCAGTAGTAGTAGTAGTAGTAGTAGTAGTAGTAGTAGTAGTAGTCGTCGTCGTGGTAGTAGTAGTAGTAGTAGTAGTAGTAGTAGTAGTAGTAGTAGTAGTAGTAGTAGTAGTAGTAGTAGTAGTAGTAGTAGTAGTAGTAGTAGTAGTAGTAGTAGTAGTAGTAGTAGTAGTAGTAGTAGTAGTAGTAGTAGTAGTAGTAGTAGTAGCAACAGTAGTAATATCAATGTTTGTGGTGGTGGCACTTGTATTGATAGCATCATCACCATCATCATCATTAGCATTATCATTATCAGTACCATCATCATTTTCATCATCATTGCATTGTACTATGCCGTTGCCCCAGAAGCCAACACAAAGATGCAATAAAATATTGATGACGTCCTGTTTTGAACCTTATTATTTCAACCACACTCTATTCACTTCTCTCCCTCTACTATCGATATCAAAGGCTAATTTCATGAATAATTTCACCAATATCTCCGTGCACTAAATTAACGGGCTTTGCTTACAGGCAATTGTTTTGGATTGTTTGTTAGTTCCAATAGCAACCTTTTTTTCAACTTATCAAAATAACAGAAATGAAGAATCCTACATATTTAATGTCAGCGTCTATTTGTCTTTATGTAGAGCACAAACTGTAAATGAATGAAAAATACGAATATGTATCCCAACACTTCAAACCTGTATTGCCTGCGTAAACTTTATAGCAGATCTGATAACCAAATTGTTATGAGCCATGAACGTAAAAGAAAGGACCTTAAGCAAAGTGGGCGCCGTCTTCTTTTCCTTCTTTTCATACCATGACTTCCGTTATGCGCAGGGACCATTTCCATTTTATTTGGATATTGGGTCTCAATCTCAAGTGTTTACCTTAGATACCTCTTAATCCTCTATAAAATACTATCGGACGTCTTTGCAATTTTTGCAATCATAAAGGTTGCTATGATATAAATCTTTATCTCAATGATAATGGTTAACTTTAGGCTTATAAAATTCACACTACTTTTCCCTTATAAACGTTCAATTAGTTAAACTTTTAAGGAAGTCAATTTTAAAAGTTTAATTTCAAACTTATTTTTATGATCTGTAGGATTACTAATAATAATAATAATAATAATAATAATAATAATAATAATAATAATAATAATAATAATAATAATAATAATAATAATAATAATAATAATAATAATAATTATTATTATTATTATTATTATTATTATTATTATTATTATTATTATTATTATTATTATTATTATTATTATTATTATTATTATTATTATTATTATTATAATAGCTGGTATTTGTA
>NC_088360.1:102292087-102329587 GCF_034508935.2 Berghia stephanieae
GAAATGGCTCTTTACTTACATCTTCTCACAGCACTCAGATGTAAAATATGTACATTGTCATTAACAAGCTTAGCGTCTTTCGCCTCCTGATCATACGATTGGGACGCCTGGCCTCTTGTATCCTCTTACCTTTCACGATCTTCTGCCAGAAGTGTTAGTGACAGTTTTGTTGGATTTTGTTTTTGTTGTTGTTGTTTTTGTTTTTTGTTTGTTTGTTTTTTGTTTGTTTTTTTTTTTTTGGGGGGGGGGGGGGAGGGGGGGGGGGGTATATCTTGTGTTTTTATTGAGGCCGTTGTGTACCTTTTTCTTTTTGCCGTTATTACCATTGTGATATATATTTTTTGTTTATAAATGGTTTCATTTTACTACTATTATTTGTATTGTTTTGTTGGTTTCGTTTACCTGTTTTCTTTTCTCTTTCTTTTTCTCTTTGATGTATGTTGCAATTATATTTTGTAATTTATTGACGAAAGCCTCAAGGTAAATAAGCTTAAAATTGAAAACTTGTTTTCTTTGAAATGAAAGACGTCGATGTTAAATTTCAGTCAATACAAATTTCTAACTATTTTGTTATATCTAATCCTATTATTATCTCTTAGGACCTTTTGTCAATCGGTCTGAATATTGCGTAAATTATCAGTGATACTAAGCTGCTAAAAGCTGTGAACTCTAAAAAGTAATAAACAAAAACGAATATAACAGATTTTTAAAAAAAAAGAATAAAATTCCTAACAAAACTCTTCTTCACCCAACAACAACAACAACAACAACAACAACAACAACAACAACAACAACAATAACAACAACAAAAAAACGACAAAAAACACAATGAAAACATAAATACATTTCTAAAAAACGAGACACACATCAGAGAACTTTTTTTTTCACATCAGAATAGTGTGCCGAATAGGGCCACATCTCATCTCATCTCATGTAGTTCCATATCTGAAGCAGACGTCGGAGGTCATCTTCCGCCAAGCTGATCTATCTCTTGCCAGTTCTATTAAAGCAGCGCCACCTTTCTCAGCTTCATCTGTCCAAGTTCTTATCCCTTTCAAATACGTTATTCTTTGTCTTCCTCTTATTCTTTTTCCATTCATCTTTCCAGTCAAGGCGAGTATTTCCAAACCAGGGTGGCGGATAATGTGTCCTAAAAATTCCATTTGGCGTTTGATGATTTTTGTTATCAGTGATCTTTTTCTGTTTGCCATTTCTAAAATTTCTTCATTTCTTTTCCTTTCCATCCATGACACCCTCATCATTCTTCTGTAAAACCACATTTCCACTGCCTCCAGTCTTTTAACCATGGTCTTGTTTATGGTCCAGCTCTCACAACCATATAGCAGCACAGACAGTACATAGCAATCCAGGACTTTGATTTTTGTTTTCATGCTAATATTCCTGTTTTTCATAATTGTATGCAGCTGGTTGAATGCATTCTTCACCATACCTATTCTTTTCTTTATTTCACAATCTGATTTTCCATTGGATGTTACATTGAAGCCTAAATATTTGAAACATTCAACTTGTTGTATTGTTTGTCCTCTGCTTGTTATTACACAGGCTGGTGGGTTATTATTTTTAGATACCGTCATACATTCTGTTTTAGATATATTCAGTTCCAGTCCCATATTTTCACTACTCCTGACTACAACATCCAGTAATTCTTGTAGTTCATGTTCAGATTCTGCCAGTAGAACCGTATCATCTGCATACCTCAGATTTGTTACATTCTTTCCTCCAATACACACCCCCTTCTTATGTTCGATATCTCTTAATATCATTTCACTATAGAGGTTGAATAAATCTGGAGACAAAACACACCCCTGCCTAACTCCTCTTCTAATAGGTGTAAAACTGCTTAGTTCGTTGTCAACACGCATTGCTGCTTCTTGTTCCCAGTACAAATTCCGTAATATTCTTAAATCTTTACCATCAATGTCCAAGGATGATAGAATTTTGAATAGTTTTTCGTGTTGTACTTTATCAAAGGCTTTTGAATAGTCGATGAAACACATATACAGATCTTTATTTACTTCAATACATCTTTCCATCAGCATTGATAATGTGAATATTCCATTTCTGGTACCCTTGTCCTCAACAAAACCAAATTGCATCTCCCCAATTTCAGGTCGTATTTTATTTCTTATTCTTAGTAAAATTATCTTCAAAAGAATTTTTGTGAGGTGGCTCATTAGGCTAATAGTTCTGTGTTGTTCACAATCAACTGCCCCTGGCTTTTTTGGTAGTGCTATAAAAATGGATCGTTTCATATCAGTTGGCATTTTTCCTGTGTCATACACTTGATTTAGAAGGTTTGTGATGAATTCAATCCCCATTCACCCAGGCCAGTCAAGGCTTCAATTGTTATGGCATCAGGTCCTGCAGCTTTTCCATTTTTCATGCTTTTCATGACGTTCCTAACTTCATCTTTCATTATAGAAGGCCCTTCCAGTTCTTTTATCATAGGCATTTCTCCTCGATTATCAAAAAAAAGTTCTTCAATATATTCTGACCATCTGTTTAGAATGCAGTCTTTGTCCATGATGGTGTTTCCACGCTTGTCTTTGATGCATCCACTTTTAGCACCTGATTTAGTTTTGTTTGTCACTTCTTTGATTTTCTGATGGAAGAATTTGCCATTTTTTTCTTTGCAGGACATTATATAGTGACATTGTTCATTTATCCAGTCTTCTTTAGCTTCGTTGCATTTTCTTTTTATCTGCCTGTTCAGAGTCTTGTATTTTTCTTCCTGATTTTTGGCCTTTCTTCTCTCATTCATTAGTTCTAATATCTCTGGAGTAATCCATTTCTTCTTCTGCAACTTAAGTGTGGTTGGAACATTTTCTTCTAATGATGCAGCAACACTGTCTTTAAACTGCTCATATTTCTCTTCTATATCTGTTAGTTCTCCAAGCACTTCAAACTTGTTTCTTACTGATAGTTCAAATTTTTCTTGTATCTTCTGTTCCTCCCGGAGAATGTCTAGTTGGTATTTAGGTTTAGCCTTTGCTCTTTTGCAGATTTTCAATTTAACTCGTATGGGGCATAGCACATATGATTGCTGTTACAGTCAGCCCCCGGCATAGATTTGGCATACAAAACCGAGTTTCGGAAACGTTTGCTGATGAGTATGTAATCTATTTGGTTTCTCACTCCATCTCCAGGACTTTTCCATGTCCACTTCCTTCTATTGTGGTTTGTTGACCAAGTATTTGTGATTGTCAGATCATGTTGACGGCACCATTGAATAAGACGATCACCTCTGTCATTTTTGTCTCCCAGACCATGTGGGCCCACAATATCTTCTATTCTTTCTCGGCCCACCTTGGCATTAAAATCGCCCATGATGAGTTTTATGTCTGAAGACTTAAACTGATGCATTGCTTTATCTATTTGTTGATAGAAATTTTCCACTTCTTCATCATCGTGACTGGTGGTTGGGGCGTATATTTGTAAAATATCAAAATCAAAAGGTTTTGCTTGTAGTTTGATTGCCATTACTCTGTCTGATATGGGCCAGAATCCTTTGACTGCTCGCGCCGTTTTATTATCTAGTATAATTCCAACTCCCCTTTGGTGTTCTCCTCCTCCTGAGTATATAATTTTACAGTCATCATAATTAAGTTCTCCTGCTCCTTTCCATCTAACTTCTGATAATCCTAAAACATTAATATTCAATCTCTTCATTTCCATAACTACATTTGCTAATTTTCCTTTCTGGTACAGACTTCTTACATTCCATGTTGCTGTTCGTAATGTTTGGTGGTGCACAGTAGCTGGATGACGGTCGAGAGTCACCTGTTCACCTGCATGACTATCTCTACCGGACGAGGCTGTAATCGAGTTGCTCGAAAAACATCCATTGACGTCGTTGACTAGATTCGCTTGGACGGACATCATGACGATCTTGGGATGATACGTCAGTGGTTTCCCGTTGCCTTCTGACGGATTTTTATCTGGTTTACTCCATAGCCTTTTGACCTCCCGGTCATAACCCACTAGGGCCACATCAGAGAACTATTATTCGTCACCACCTTTCTGTACAAAAATCCTGGGAAGGAAACAAAAAGAAGCTGGTTATTAAGGAGTGTCAAATTGAGCGGAATATTAAACAACGCATGAGATATGGTGCGTAAAACAAACTCGAGTAGAATTTAAATTAAATACTTGTCGAAAAATTATCATTTATTTTTTATGGCGTAAAAGGGGAGAAAAGAAGAACAAAGCAATCCATTTTATCCGGCCCAACTATTGTTATTCATCTGATCAAAGTAATGTTGTTTTTGGATTACCTGATAATAAACCCTTTGAAAAATGCATAAAGCAGAATAAACAATGTGATGGGAATATTGTCTAAAACTACTAGCGCGTGTTATTATCATAAATATTTAATAAGTGTAAGGTTTTGCGACTGTATGCATCTTAGATGTGAATCAATTTGCGTAGAAAGCGGATTCAATGCTTGGACAAATTCGTTGCGTTAATTATTGCATGCATGAATCAAATCAAACGACGTGTTGTCCGATCTTGAATTTTATTGAAAACTCGAATAGCTTAAGGACCTAGAATATTACAATGGAAACAATTGGCTCCGATCGTAAGTCGATTGGAATAAATGAAGTCACACTTATTTATTAACAATTTGCAAGATTTTGGCCTTAGTTAAATAAACAATAATCCAACCAGGGGTACAAATATCCTCGACTTATTTATCACAATAGACCAAATTTAATTGTCAAGTGTACAACCATTCCAGGCATTAGTGACCATGACATCCTCATTACAGAAAGCATTAAGAAAGCAAACAAAACGACTAAAAAATAACACCCTATTACTTTCGGAAAAAGGCAAATATCGCCGAAATGCGGGCAGAAACACTCAACATCTTAAAAACACTGAGGACGTTTGGATTGCAATCAATGACCACCTAAACCAATGATGTCCAACATATACCAACGACGGAAAACTGTCAAGCGGTTATCCAGACGGAAACAAAAGGCATGGAGCCGACATGTACATATATACAGGTATAACATCCAAACCCACTTATGGACCTTGTTTAACATTGTTGTAATGGACAATATTTTGTGTCATTTTTTAGACTTCCATTATAACAATGAGCCCATAAGGAATTGGGTAATCAGACCTGCAAATAAGTGCACGTCGCATGGAGCAGAGCCAGAAAGTCCAACAGTAAGAAAGACTGGTACAATTACGCCCAACTGAAAAAAGAAACGCAAAGAGAGAGGAGAAGAGCCTATCATGATTATGTTAAGGAATTTGTGAGTGGAGATTCAAACACAAACCTTTGGAAATTTATAAAAAGTAGGAGTAGCAATTCGGTCGATATAGCGCCCTTGACCATGATCATGTATAATACTCTAACGCAAAGAAAGAAGCAGACATACTTCACAACCAATTCTGTTCTTTTTTTTTTTTATTCATAAACTCAAGTCAAAATTTCCACTCAACAAACTACAAAGCGTAGAAAACGATCACAGCTCTAATGTCGAAATCAATGTGACAGTTAAGGACGTTTCAAAAATCCAAGGAAAGTATGTGGCCCTGACAAAATACCATCCCGCCTCTTAAATATATTTAGCAACGAATTTACACGTGCCTCACACACTTGTTTAAACTATCTCTTGAAACGGGAGACATACCAACAATTGTTTGGAAGCACGCTCTTGTCCAACCCATCTACAAGAAAGTTGATCGAAGCAGAGCTCAAAACTACCGTCCCATTTCCTTAACTTGCATCTGCTGCAAACTGTTAGAGCATATAGTGAGATCCTCAATAACTGAATATCTCGTAGCTTATAATATTTATTTGTGATGAACTGCGCGGTTTTAGAAAGCATCGCTCATGTCAAATACAACTCATATCATTAACACATGATCTGTCAGCCGCTATTGACAAAGGAGGTCAAATTGATCTAGTGCTATTGGACTTTGCCAAGGCTTTCGACAAAGTTCCTCACCACCGGTTAATCCAGAAATTGTATGATGTTCGCATCAATAACAAAACGTTACATTGAGGTATAAGGTCAAAAGTCCGTTTCTTCGATGACGACATAGCATTATATAATCAGATAAGAACAACAGACGACTGTAAACACTGAATGACGACCTAGCTACATTACAAGAATGGGAAACAATAAATCAAATGGAATTCAACGTATCAAAGTGCAATGATCTAACCATCACAAATAAGAAAGCACCGATTACATTTAAAAACCAACTTCATGGTCAAAACCTGGAACGTGTAAAGACAGCAAAATACCTTGGCATTGAGTTTGCTAAAAAAAATAATGGAACGATCACATATGTCACGTGGCTTCTAAGGGAAATCAAACAAGAGCTTACATCAACTGCAATTTAAAATGATGCCCAATTTCAACTCAAACTCTAGCTTTTAAAAGTATTGTTAGACCGGTTTTGGAGTATAGCAGCCCAAATTGGGACCCATAAATAAAGAAAAACATCGACCCTTTAGAAAACATCCAAAAACAAACAGCAAGACGCACCACAAACACCTTCGATCCTTTTCTCAAGCGCATCTGAAATAACACAGCGAATTGGCCTTGAGCTTCTAGATAAAGAAGAAAACAGAAGAATAATAGATAAAAGTAAAATGTTCCACAAGATCTACTACAAAAAGTCGTGCCTCAAACTTCCTAAAGACTTCACAGACATATCGGCAAAAGAACAACGAGGGCACACGCAAGCAGGAGTAACCAATGACGATCGACCCAATCAGCAAATTCTTCACAGCATTCGTGCACCGTCGCAAACCGGCTCCGAAGCTTCGACACAACACACTGTTCAACTAGATGCTCTGCGGTTTCGGGTTCTATCCCACATCGGGTACATGTTGGACAGGTGGAATGTCCCCACTGATCAAGCGATCTTGCAGTGAGGCAAGTTCTCGACCGAAGCCGATTCGCTACCTAGTAGTAGTAGTAGTAGTAATAGTAGTTGTAGTAGTAGTAGTAGTAGTAGTAGTAGTAGTAGTAGTAGTAGTAGTAGTAGTAGTAGTAGTTGTAGTAGTAGTAGCAGTCTTGTTTATTTTTGTAATCCATCGGGACTACAAACTATACACACAACTTATTTCCCTTTTTTTTTTCAGTATCTTCCAAAGCTGTTGATGACAACAGAGCTACCAACTACAAGTTCTGTACACACACCACTAGCGGATCTAACCTATGGTGGGCCGTCGACCTCCTGGAATCACATTCCATTCACTCCATCGCCATCACAAACAGGGATGCGTTTGCAACTAGACTAAGCGACTTTGACGTATACGTTTCGGAAATGTACCCTCTCCCAATTCCTTCCTCTGATGGTAGTTTAAGGGGCGAATTGTGTTTTAGTCACCCGGGTTCTTTGGCTGCTCGCGGACCTCATTCCTTCCCATGCTCAAGCGTGAAAAACGGGAGGTATGTTTACTTGTATATGACTAGTGGCATTGCTTTAACAATTTGTGAATTTGAAGTCATGGGAACAATAGATTTTGATTGGCCACAGAAAACATTCGACGTGCGATTAGGAAAGAAAAGTCTTTTATCCCCTTTTTATTCAATAACTAAAAATAATTGGTGGAAACTTCAGTGTGTTGCGATGTGTTTATCCAATGATGCTGGGATTGCGACTGTTGTGCAATTTAAAGAATCAACAGGCAGGTGTGAGTGTGTCCAGGAAAGCGGATTGTTAGATTCAGGCAGAGATTATATCTCGGAAACTTGCTGGGTTTTGATTGAAATTTATAACAATGTGTAATATGATGTATATAATTTCGTAATAATTGGAATAACAGAGGAGATAATAAATCATTAAAATAATATATTTATCTTTATTGGCTGTATGTTTAATTTTTACATCAGTTCAGACTGAGACATGAGACTGAGAATGAAGGATGCTCCAAATGTGAAAAGGTTCTAATGTCATCTTTAACCAGTTAACTGTCGTACTCATGAATGACACGTATTCAAAAATTTGGCCAGAAAACTTTTCCTTCAAATATCTTGATCACTGATTTGTGTTTAAGCTTAAGGAATTATTCTATTTTCATGAAAAATGAACTTGAAAGATAGAATAAGGTGAAATATCATCCGTTCTAATGATATTCTTTTTTCTGTTATGACTTAGGTTCACCCGACCGAGTTTTCCGCGTTACTTACAGATATTGACAAGTAGGGACGGCCGAATTTATATTTGAAGACAGCCACATATGACGACTTGCACGATATCACTTTTTGTGTCACTTTATTTCCGATCCATTATATTGCTTATGTGAAATAAAGGCGTACCTTGAACATTCAATTTTGTAAAAGGTTCTTTACCTTATAGATAGTGTGCGCTTGGCTAAGAAACTCACAACATTGACATCCGGCAATATAATGGACCAACACACAAATCTATGGGTAATCTTGGTCGTTTAAAGTCTGGTTAATACAGTTAAGTGAGAATTGGATTCAATAGCCTGATATCACGTCGCCCAGCAACGGCGGCCATCGTGGTTCTAAACAAAGAAAATCGGTACTTTTTATTCTTCATGCTGGCTAGAACTTTTCATATGTCTTGTGATCAGAATGTGTAAAAGTCAAAACATGATCAGATTGATAATGTTTTTTTCCTCTGGATATGCTTTTATGCTCGTCGGATAAATATCTCATAAGGGCGTCCGCCATTGCTCCGATAGTTTAGAGCCAGTCACTAAGTTACTGTGCGTCATTACGAGGGAAGTGACGTTACGACTGTTGAAGCGTATTACTCATTAACGTGGATGGCAAAAACACTAATCAAGACCTTAGTGACGCATCTTCATTCTATCTATGCCATGATATCTTATTGTAGGTTGCACTGATTTTGTATCGCATTCCTCTTTCATTGCATGACACAGACGAAACTAAATTTATCAGCATTACTGCCATTCGTTCTGAATTTTACATACGTAATTTCTGCTAGTACCCCAATATACAACAAAAGACAGCATTTCATGTTTAAAACATTGTCATTTATTCTGTCCAATTAATTGGCCATCTGGCGCAATAGGCTTCAACAGTCTTTAAGTCACTTCCCTTGTAATGACGCATAGTAACAATAACTGATTCTAAACCATCGGAACAGTGGCGGACGCCCTTTTGAAATACTTCTTCGACTAACATCAAAGTGTGCTCAGAGGAGAAAAACATTATAAATCTGATCATGTTTTGACTTTTATACATTCTGATCACATGCCATGTGAAAAAATTCTAGCCAGCCTGAATAATATAAAGTACCGAATTTCTTTGTATAGTAGAACCAAGCTGCTCGTTGCTGGGTGAACGTGACATCAGATTATTGAATCCTATTATCATGTGTGTGTGTGTGTGTATGTGTGTGTGTGTGTGTGTGTGTGTGTGTGATCGTGTAAGCGGTAAATGTCTCGCGTTGACAGTGATGGTTAGTCACCTTTACTTAAACTGATAATGTTACATTAATAGGGAATAAAACTGTGATGTCAAAAACCTGGTTCCAATCTCATTGCAAGTGTAAAATCATTCATTCGGAGAACTGGATACATACCTTGTGTAATACATCTTATGTTTTCATAGTGATAGCATCTTATTTTCTCGTCTCAATTTATGCTGGTCGTCAATAAAGATCATCCATATGCATCCTCACTCTTTTACACCCCGTAATCAAAAGAATCTGCCTATACATCCTGCTACTAAAATAGCTACGCCAACTTTTGATCCAATGAGTTTGGAACCGGAAGAGCAGAAGGTGTGACGTCATGAATTATCTGCCCTATTACTACTAAAGTTTAAGACGAACGTGGTGATATGAAGTATGCCGATCAAACCATGTGTAATAATTTGTTTCGAGTTACCTTTTGACAGCATAATATACTAAATCGAGGTCTGCATTTACTCCAAAATCAACTGATACAATCAATATAAAATTATGGTTATGAATTTTTTGTCCGATGATAGGCAAACTAAGCCAATCATGGAATGTGCACTAGGGCTTCTGAAGTGAATAAAGTGTCTGGAGAAAAATATGAAATTAAGAATATTTTACTCACTATTTGTTTTCGAATAATGATATAATCTAATTAAATGAAAACTTGTGCTGACCAACACAATACTTATTCAGAGATTGTCACAATGGCAAAATAATTTTCAATGACATAATGGATCAAACTAGGAACATTTGGAGTGCCCTACCAAAACTAAACGAGGTTACTGATCTCAGCAGGCGCTTAATACTCTAGAAATGTCCTTTCCTATAAATAAAGGCATTAGGCAAAGCAGTCAAGAAGAACAAGATGCACTGGATATAGACAATGGAGCTTAATGTGGTCTAGTGGTATGATACTCGCTTTCGGATCGGAAGGTCCTGGGTTCGAGCCTCGCTCGGCGCATAGTTGAGTCACATTCTCTCACCGTACTCAGGTGTAAAATGAGTACCTGGCGTTAGCAGCGTTGTCCTTGTCCGAAAAATTGTAATGTAATATCGCCTAGCGGCGTCATGTCCCGTTCTACATGTTAAATGTTGCTGTTGGCCAGGGACCACTTGTAAAGCGCTTTGAGCACGTTAGTGGATACTGTCCTATATGTAAGCTCAATTTTAATTTTTAAGTAAAACTGGTTGCGGAAAGAATTGCGGATGCAGTCCTACAATCAAAATTTATTTCGTGCTGGAGGCATATTATCAATACCACGGTAATTAATTTATTGTCCTTTTGCCAATGTTTAAGAGAAGAGTCTACAAGATGGAAGCAGGGACATGAATCGGGTCACTCAGAAAATACCGTGATGGTGAAACCGTTTCCTATCTTGGAAAAAGAGTCACTGGAAAGCAACCCAGGATATATAAGTTGAGAGAGATTGGGCAATTTTACCTGGCCTCAAGCTGTTTTGTGGAATCGGGAATGTTGTTTGTTTTCATGTTTTTAATGGTTTTGCGGCGCTTGCAACACATTTAGGTTATATCAGCGCCAGTAAAAAAGAAGAAAATGGGATAGTAAAAAGTTCTAGAATTACAATTAAAGCACCCAAGAAAAAGTAAGACTTAGAGGAACTGGGAACAAATAGGAATCAGATGTAGATTTCAAGAGCATACCACCAATGTACTTAGTTTGAGATCACCGGACACAAGCACAAGACCCAACAAAGAGGAATACTCTCAAATGCTTACATTATACATTTTAAATAACAAATATAATCACACAAAACAGAGAGGTGAATTACAAGGAAGAAAATTCATGTCCCGAAACAATAACTATACATTTGACTGTTTCCCTCCCAGCCAGGATAAAAACCAAGTAATCTCATTCCAAAACAAAGACAGAAAGCAAGTTGGAAAACAGATATAAGGGAATAGAAGACACCGTATGTACCTCCCTGCCCACGATGGGAGGTCAGGTTTTATAGAATAAAGGTTTATGGAATAAATTGACAATGAAAAAGGTCATACAACCAGGTTGAAATATAGATTGTATAAACAATTTGTTATTCTTGTAAATCTTCTAAAGGAGGGCATTCCTTTTTTTTTAAATAGGATATTTCCAGTCTATTAAACTCACCTCTGTGAGGACAGGGGGCTATGAATATAACGGGTTATCTAAAATTAATAAGACAAGATTGGGCAACAAGCATAACCCTTTGAGGGCAGTTTTGGAGCCATGTCAGATGCCATGCTCCACATCTCTCTCACGCTCAAATGATTATTGTGCGTAGCTATATTGATTACGACACCAATGTTAGCCGTAATGAATGCATAACGGTCAGTCAACTCGTATTCAATTAGAAATATACCAGGTAAGGTCACCGGACGCTAAAGTTACCATTACCACTTATAGTGTGTTTTTTATTATTGATACATTTCAGATTTGAATAACTCCAAAGCTTTGTAAGATTTCATCAAACGCTTTTTTGCATTGGTGCAGATTTTATTAATGTTTTGATTGATATAAGTTTTAATACTGTGCGCCCTTTGGCAACTGAGTTATGATGCCATGAGAAAAAAAGGGTAATTTTTAAATAAAGCGTAATTTACATGGTGTTGGTTTATAATTCATGACACATTTCAGGTTTGAATACCTCAAGATTAGCTGCAACGACATCAATTTTGTTTTCAACATATTAATTTAAATTTATGAACGTTTTTGTTTCTGATATCTTATTTGTGGTCGTAAGTTTCTCCAATTGCCGATCTAACGCTCCACGTTACCACCACCCTTTTTTAAAATGACAAGCCGCAAGCGTCTCTCCAGTTCTCCCCACGAGTATTGCAGCATGTGTAATGTGACTGAGCAAACGGCTTCTCTTATTTTTGTCTTCAGGTGACGTCATATACAAAAAAATTTTACAGTGTCAAGGCAATGTTCCAAGTTGATATCCTTAGATTAACATGCTAAATGAAATAAACTTTCGAGAATCATGTCGGACAAAGCCAAAATAAATTACGATTTATGTCAAAATTTCCATTTTCTACTCATGACGTCATAACTCAGTCACCAAAGGACACACAGTGTTAAATAACGATCAAAACGTGAATAAATTCTACACATATGGCAAAAATCACTTTGATGTAATCTTACATAGCTCTCTAGTTATTGAAACCTGAAATGTGTCAATAATAATAAAGCAAACTGTATACTGGAGTTAAAGTGAAGTTTTAACCTATTCAAAAGGTGTAGGCATCACTTCACATAATTTGGGAATTCGAATTTCCTTCCACCGAGTAATTGATCTGTCAAAAGATATTGCCAACTCAAGTTTGTTCTAAAATTGAAATAGAATATGTGACGTGTTTGAAAGATTTCACTTTTAAAAAACAACAGCTTCCACAGGATAGTTTTCAGGTACGTATTTCTTCCAGCATCCCACCAAAGATACTCTTGGCACCGTCATAGATCATTTTCCTATTCTTCACACCAGAAATTGAGGTAGGTATGTATAACTATTGCCCAATGCATTTTTGGACGTAATAATAATAATAATAATAATAATAATAATAATAATAATAATAATAATAATATAATAATAATACTTTATTGCATCCCAAAAAGGAAATTTTTTGTACAGACGTGTTATAATTTACACATAAGATAAAAATACAATGGAAATAGGATGTATATATATAAAAAAGGAGCAGCTCTATAACCAGAGCTGCGCTTTATAATATGAATAATTTCAACACTGTAAAATAGTTAAAACTGTCACTATAAATTGAAAATTGAAAAGATTGCAAAACAAATAAATTAATAAATTAATATTTATATTTTTAAAAAGTAAAAATGAGAAATAATTATATAAAATGATTATTGCTTGTTGTTATAAAGCCTAATACTGGACGGCAGAAAAGATTTTCGGTGTCTCTCTGTTTTCGTTGAAATAGAGAAAGGGCGA
This sequence comes from Berghia stephanieae, assembly GCF_034508935.2. Lineage (NCBI taxonomy): Eukaryota > Metazoa > Mollusca > Gastropoda > Nudibranchia > Aeolidiidae > Berghia > Berghia stephanieae. Next base: position 102,305,491 of record NC_088360.1, read on the forward strand.
CCACTTCTTTCTGACATAATAATTGATGGTCTTAGTGGATGATACTGGTCATTTAATATTTTAGTTATTTTATTTATACAAAATTTCTCGTATAAAAGATCTACATCGTCAACATCATTTATATAGCGTTTAATGGATTTTTTAATATTTGAATTTATTTTGTTCCTTTCCACTGCTAAGCAATTGCCTCCCCAAGCTGTTATACAAAATGACAAAACACTTTCGATTACTGCTCTATAAAATAATGTGCAGAGGGTTTTATCTATTCTAAACTGAGAGAGTTTTGATAAAAAATATGTACGTCTGCACATCTTATGCCTAATTATTTTCAAGTGTTCATCCCACTTGAGCCTGTCATCAATCGTTACACCAAGGTATTTGTAGTGAGGAACTCGCTGGACGAATTGGTCCTTTAATTTTAACGGTTCTATCGGTTCCTTCACTCTCCTAAAGTCAATCACTAGCTCCTTTGTCTTGCTTATGTTAAGCTCTAGGTGGTGGGCATCACACCAAGACACAAATCTATCAATTTCTTGCCTATAAGCCACTTCGTTGCCATTTGTTATGAGGCCTTGAAGAGCGGTGTCATCTGCAAACTTTATTAAAGGTACACTCAGGTTTTGACTTCTACAGTCATTCGTGTATATTGTGAATAATACAGGGGACAATACACAACCTTGAGGAGCGCCAGTATTTGTAGTTATACAGGAAGATTTGTTTTGCCCTAATTGAACATATTGTGCTCTCTCCGTAAGAAATTCGAGCACCCAAGCAATTATATACTTGTTTAAATTCAGACTAGTCAATTTTTGAACAACCAACTGGGGTTGCATTGTATTGAACGCTGAAGAAAAATCTGCAAAAAGCAATCTGCAATAGCTCCTAGCGTGATCTAGATGCCTGTAGATTGTTTTGTAAACAGCAAAATGGCATCCTCTACGCCACGTCCTGGTTTGTAAGCAAATTGATGACTATCACTCAATGGCATAAACTGATTCCTAATTTTAATAAGAACAAGTTTTTCTAAAGATTTCATGACTATTGAAGTCAGTGCAACAGGTCTGAGATCGTTCATAGTTTCAAGTTTTTCTTTTTTTGGAACAGGAATAATTTTCGAAGTTTTCCAAATTTCAGGATTGAAACGCATTGGAGGGACCAGTTAAAAATATGTGTATAAATGGGGGAAAGCTGGTGGGCACATTCTTTTAATAGTTTTCCTTTCAATCCATCCGGCCCAGCAGCCTTCCTCTCGTTTAGTTTCGAAAATACGAATCTCGTTTCCTCTTCACTGACCTCAACAGCCATTTCATCTTCCAAAGCCCTGTCTAATTTATGTTTTTCATTTTCAATATCAAATTTGTTTGCTGTGTCGAAACGTGAATAAAATTTATTTAAAGTTTCAATTTCGATATCTTCTGATATAATCGTGGGCTTTGTATTATAGTTAACAGCAGTTTTAAGCCCCCGCCACGTGTCCCGTATATCCCCAAAAGAAAAGCATTTTTCAATTTTATTTTTGTACTTGTCTCTACAACTAGATATTACCCTCTTTATCTCTTTTTGTTTTGTTTTCAGATCTTTTTTGTTTCCACTAGTATAGAGAGTTTTCTTTTGGTTCAATAAAAGTTTTAGATCTTTTGTTATCCAAGGCTTATTGTTAGGATAATATTTTATTTCTTTTTTACAAGACACTAGCTGTTCACAGAATTTTAAATACTCACTCACACAGTCATTCAGCTCATCCACACTATCACATGATTCGATAAAAACATTCCAGTCAGTGCATTCAAAACAACCACGCAAATCTTCACACACACTTCCGTTCCAGATCTGTACACTTTTCCTTTACTGGTTTTACACGTTTAAAAACAGGGCGGTAGGTGGGGAGTAGCAAGAGCATGCAGTGGTCAGATAAACCTAATGGGGCACGGGGTAAACATTTATAACTATTTTTAATATTACACAGGAATAAATCTAATGTTTTTTTGTCCCTTGTCTCGCAGTCCACGTATTGATGAAGTCCCGGGAGAGTAAAATCGTTACATTGGTTAAAATCGCCAGTGACCATCAATACGGCATCGGGTGACTTAATTTGAATGTCCTGTATTTCTTTCCTCAAAATATTTTTCGCTGTGGTGTTGTCTGATGATGGTGGAATGTAGACGTTGACGATGATGACATGAGTATATTCCCGGGGTAGGTAATATGGTCGTGACGAAACAGTAATAAATTCAATATAATCGTCACAATACATTTTCTTTATCTGACAGTTATTGGGGTGGCACCATTTGTTGTTAATATATGTGCACACCCCACCCCCAGTTCGTTTATTTACATTAGTCCGATCTCCTCGAAATAGTGAATATTGTTCAATATTAAAACATGATGATGGTATGTGAGGAGATAGCCAAGTCTCTGTTAACGCTATTATGGAGGCTTGACGATAGTCACTATTAAAACGACACAGTGAAAACAGTTCATCAATTTTATTTTTCAGTGATCTTACATTACCTGTCACTACACAGGGTAAAAATGGACGAAAAGGCCGTCTGTTAAATTTTGTTTTTATTCCTCCCTTTCTCCCCCTCTTTCTTACTTTAATAAACGATGTGTCAATAGTGGGTGGTGGGGGTGACACGGGTTGGAGGGATCGGAGAGTCTCTGGAGTATAAGTTATCGATAGGCTTATTTTGGCAGTAAAATCACAGGCTAAAACACCATTTATGCTTATAAATATACTAATAAATATAAAAATCAGGAACAATATATACTTCACATCCATTTTGAATAAAAATTAGGCTTAAATTCCGACGATTGAATGATAAATGAATAAAAATATGTGTAGAAAATAGGTAAATATTCACAACACGTCTGTTGTCGCCGGAAGCCAGCGCCATGAATATGAGTATGAGAATATGAGTGTACGTGATAACGCATAATTTGCCCAACTTGTTGCTTGCTGATTCCATGAGCTTTGAATCAAAATCCCTTGAGCTCATTTTCAAATTGGTGGCTCAAACAAATGCAGAAAGAAATGTAATCTGGATCTAACAACCTCACATTCTTAGCTTTCAATGCCAGATGAGTGGACAATGTGTCTTTTATCATATCCCATGTCAGCATGTTGCCACTTTTGTTAGACGACAACATGGTCACCACCCAAAAAATTATGGATTAAAGAAGGTAATTCAAAGTTGCAATCCTAAACAAGCACATGAGATAAAAGTTGACTAACCGTTTTTTTAAAACGAAAAACACATTCGAGATGGGAATGGTGGAACACTGACTCAAAATGACCAATGCTTTGCTAGATATCATTCAACGAGTTTTGCCAATGTTTGAGTTAAGTGTTCGGTCTTTAAAAACTAAAGGGATGATGAAGTTCAGCTTACTTGATCAATTTTGTTTGAAAATATGATTTTATTATTAATTGTTCATGTTGTTTTTCGTAGTGAGTGAATGTATTATCTATCAAATTCAGCCCCTGGATTAGTGGACAAAGAATAATTACAAAGACTTGTCCATAAGGTATTGGGATTTCAGTGTTAAGTCTTGTTCTTTTATGAATCGTGTGTTTTTGTGTGTTTTGCTCACTCGTATAAACCATCGTGCCCCAAACAGTCTTGTTTACATGTGTTTTTTCCTCATAATAGTCTTTGCTGTGTTGGACACAACTTAAATGACAGAACCCGTGCCAAAGACATATCCCAAATTATACCCTTTTAAGCAAATGTGTTCTTGAATAATGCACGATGAATCGTAAGGCCTGATGTTTTCAGCAGTCTTTCTGCTCTCCGACACTTCGTTTTAGCTTCTTTAACGTCCGACGTATACCACGGAGCATACTTGCGGTTGGTGACGGTCCTTGTTGGAATGGCACATGTTTATCAAGCGTTTCGATGAGACCTCTATTCCACTGGTCTGGAGAAATCATTGAATTTTGAGTGTTTTGTTTCTAAATCGCCTCTGACATTGTCCAAATTAATGCCTTTAATGTTTTGGTTGATGTGGTGGTGGTTTCTTGGCATAGTTTTGAAACGTCAAGATTAAAAGAAATGAGGGAGTGGTCCGAAAAAGGGAAATAATCGACGATGGCGTTGGTTTTTTGGGACTCTGAATTTTCTACAATTACCCAATCTAAAATATGACCAGCAGAGTGAATCACCCGATAAAATTGATTTGTGCACTATATAAAAGCTCATTTTTTTCTTAGATAGATAGATAGATAAATAGATCGATAGATAGATAGATAGATAGATAGATAGATAGATAGATAGATAGATAGATAGATAGATAGATAGATAGATAGATAGATAAATAGAGACTAGAGACTGGAGTTATAGAAAGAAAAAGAAAGAGAGAGAATTAGAGAGAGAGAGAGATGGAGAAGAGAAAAAGAAAAAAAAATAAGAGAGAGAGAAAGAGAGAGGGAGAGAGAGAGAGAGAGAGAGAGAGAGAGAGAGACAACACAAATTAAATATTTTAAGACCGCGTCCCGTTAGCCTCGACTCAAATCTATGTTATTGTTAACGATGTCTTGTGAATGATATAAGTATCAATTTTTAAATACCCGTTTTTCCAGAGTACGGCGTTTAACTGGTTTAAGAATTAAAATATACTCTAAGCCTATTATGTGTATAGATACTGACAAGCCAAAGGCAGCCAAACATCCCGTTATCCAGGTCTTTTATTTTTCCAAACAATTACTTCTTACAACGTGATTGGTCAACCAAAAGGTAAGAACAATATTATGGCATTTGAACGTAATTAGAACATGCGATAAAAACACGGACTAGTAATTAATATGTAATTACTTTAAATATGTGGCCTGCCGCCTCAAACCTGTAGTATTTTGAACTGAATCGGATGACAAAAAGTGGATTTAAGGTTAAAATAATTGGAAACATGAAATTTTTGGTTATCTCACGTTATGTAACTATGATTCAGGCAGAGGCGTGGCTACATTGGCACCGAATAGATCTTTTAAAAATGGATTTAAAAAATAAAACTGAGAAATGATATATACCGCCTCTTACTTCTTTGAGTAAGTCTTTTCTTTAATTTTATTTCTTTCTTTCATATTTACAAATATAGCATGTTTTAAGTCATTTTATTCTGATTCTGGTACCACCTTAAACTGTAAGCATTCCACGCCACTGGATTCAGGGTCCTCTATTTACAGCATAGTGAAAAATTTGGAAGCAGGCATGGTGTTTGATAAAGATCTAAAAAAGTATGTATGAAACACTGCCTGACAAAGCAGAGAGAAAAATACAAGAAATAAACAAAAAACACGAAGATCTGAACAATCGTGTTTGAAAGGTGCCAGACAAAGCAGGAAAGAAAATACAAGAAAAACAGCCATCCCCAAAAAAATCAGTCTATATCGACTGGGAATCGAACCTCAGACCTTCAGATTACCGGTCAGACGTGTTACCATTTTATCTTACATCTGTGCCTCTACCTAGTTTCTTAATTTTCTTGATATTATGGGATGTTTTCTTTTTCTTGTATTTTTCTCTGTGTTTTGTCTGGCACTGTTTCGTACATACTTTTTTATAAATTTATCAAAACAACAAATAGTTTTAAACATAAATTCAATTTTCAGCTTCTAAGCCAGTCCAACATATTGCCGCGTCGAGACGATAGGTCACACATTTCTGTTTCTCAGAGTCAAACAGTGGCAGTCGTGTAAACTATTATAAGTATTTCTTCAATTATTTACGAGGGTTTCTTCTGACAAAGGTTCCAAGAGATTAATAAATTTTCACGCATATCAGTCATGGACAAGCAAGCACAGTACTAGAAACATGTTTATTCCACCCGCCCTCCCATGGGAAAACCCTATCATTTCTTAGCAAAAATGTAATCGTTGAATATTGCTTCGAACCCGTTTAATAAAAAAATTATTCGAAAATTCCAGAATATTTTCACTCATTTTATTGGCTTAAATACAGGTTGAACAATCCGCTGATTGGCCATCTGAAATAATCTTTTGGTGCGTATGAATATAAATCCTACTTTTTTCTTTTTTTGGGTCAAAGTGTCATTCAAGTAGACGTAGAAAAATACAAATGGGGAATCGAAGTTACTAAAGCCATGCATCCAAACCATTACACCCCCGGCCACACACACACACACACACACACACACACACACACACACACACACACATTTTCGCGTATATTGTTATGACAATCTAATATATATATATATATATATATATATATATATATATATATATATATATATATATATATATATATATTGTGTTTACTTGAAAAAGGCCAAAGGTCGAAACGTCGTTTGTTTTGTGGTGTTCATTCATGAGTCAGATTTACTCCCTTTATCTTTATCTCCATAATTGTTGGTAGCATTACACACAAAACCGCATCAATATGATCTACTTGTACGAGATTGTTTTACTGTAAAATATTTTATTATATTATCTGTATCTTGGATACAAAATAAAAAGAATAAAAAAACTGATATTATCATACCTCTTTGATCTTTCGGAAAATCTGATTTTTCTCAAGTGTAGTAGACGAAATAATATGAGCCGTCCCTATTATCCTTTGGGGCAGCGTGGCTCAGCGGTACGATCTTTGCTTCGTACCTGAAAGGTACCTAATTTGATCACCTGCCGCTGTGCTGTGTGCCCTTGAGCAAATCACATCGCCCTAGCTCGATTTGCGATGCTGCACTGCGGCTGACGCCTGGGTTATTCCAGTTTTCCCTTGGAATATACCATAGAGACAAATTTCCCCTATGGGAAGAATAAAGGGAATTTTATTATTTATTTTTTCAAAGGTAGCTTTTCAAGATGTTTTTCTCCTGCACGCATCCGGTGCTGCTATGCGGTCTTGTGGCATGACGCTCGTTTTCGGATCGGAAGGTCCTGGGTTCGAGCCTCGCGCTCGGCGCATAGTTGAGTTCTTGGAAAAGGCTCTTTACTCACTTTCTCTCACCGTACTCAGGTGTAAAATGAGTACCCGGCGTTAACAGCGTTGTCTTTGTCCGAAAAATTGTAATATCGCCTAACAGGCGGAATGTCCCGTCCTACATGTTAAATGTTGCTGTTGGCCAGGGACCCCTTGTAAAGCGCTTTGAGCACATTTAGTTGATATCGCGCTATATATAAAGCTCAATTTATTATTTATTATTTATTTTACTTTAAAAAATAAAAAGATGACATCCTGAAAATAAATGATAATTATTAACGCCAAATAATTAAATTCGAGATTAAACTATTTTAAATTAAAGGATACATTTTGATAAGAAATTATATTGGTAACGTCATTGGAGGGGTAAAGCAATAAGATTCTTGAACTCCCATTTTGAAATTTTGAAGTTGTTCCCAATATAATATGCTCTCAATAGCTCACAGCTGCATGGGAAATGTGCGGCTATGTGGTCTAGTGGTATGACACTCGCTTTCGGATCGGAAGGTCCTGGGTTCGAGCCTCGTGCTCGGCGCATAGTTGAGTCCTTGGAAAAGGCTCTTTACTCACATTCTCTCACCGTACTCAGGTGTAAAATGAGTTCCTGGCCGTTAACAGCGTTGTCTTTGTCCGAAAAATTGTAATATCGCCTAACAGGCGTCATGTCCCGTCCTACATGTTAAATGTTGCTGTTGACCAGGGACCCCTTGTAAAGCGCTTTGAGCACATTTAGTGGATATTGCGCTATATAAAAAAGCTCAAAAAAAAAAAAAGAATCAGTCTGAATTTTAAAAGCAAGTGTTCAAGACTATTATAGTCTAGAGCCAAAGTAATAGCAGAAATAGCTCATTTACTCTCGCCCTCCCAACTATAGGAAAATCGTCACTTTCATTACTATACAACCAACGTTTTTCTCATTCAGATTTCTTTTGCACATAATTAAATATAAAGAAAATGAACAGTGTGTTGTAGAGCATGTTTTGCAAAGAAATGTATGGCAAGAACTTTACTACAATTGTGTTTAAGTGATAAAAATGTATATTGTGTTAGTCGGGTGTGAAGTTTTAGGGATAATCTGAAAATGACTGCTAAGGAGAGAGTTATAGTGTCAAAAAAAAAGTTTAGTATCAGATATTATTACAAAAATGACCTTTTGCACAACCTCAACTCTTTGCTCTGTAGTCACAGTTATTTATAAATATCGATGATGATGGGTGATTGTGTGGACGTCATACACACTACATCAGTGCTTTATGAATCCTGTAAGCTCGTTGAGGTATAGAAGATTACCTACTTGTATCGATAATGATGAAATATAGGGTATGGAGAAGTACCAGATAAAAGCAGAGAATTAAAAAGTCACTGGGTCGGTGCCAAACTTAGGAGAGAGAGAGAGAGAGAGAGAGAGAGAGAGAGAGAGAGAGAGAGAGAGAGAGAGAGCGAGAGATCGACTAGCGGTCGTACTGGAAACCGAGTCATCCAGCCACACAAAAATATGGCTATCACAATCAGTACCTCTCTCTCTCTCTCTCTCTCTCTCTCTCTCTCTCTCTCTCTCTCTCTCTCTCTCTCTCTGGGTGTGTCTCTCTCTCTCGCTCTCTCACTCTCTCTCTCTCTGGGTTTCTCTCTCTCTCTCTCTCTCTCTCTCTCTCTCTACTATCGACTTCTTAGGGGATCACAAACGAAAATTTCTCACTGAGGGAGCAATTAAGCTTTGACCAGAGAAAAAGGACCAAAACCGGATGCGTAAGCAGGATGACGTCAATGTTATAAGGCTCGAACAGGAAACATCAAAAGGGTTGAGAAAAAAAACTAATCAGAAATTTGAAAAGATATTTTAAATTTACAATTAGGTATCTACTAAAAAAATGTTTCAAGTCAAATCTATTCATTGATAAAAGTCAAACAATTAACTAAATGTTAAAACATTTTTGTTTTAAAAATCAAAATATACATTGGAAAAAGGGAACATTTAATACATCTACCACACGCGCTGTGCCCTTAAGATAAAATATCAAGACACAGTTTTAATTTCGAGAGGTATCTACGTGACAAAGGAGACTCAAAAATGAAAAAAAAAAAAAAGGTATTATTGAGAACAATTTATTTCTGTTAAATATAATTTAAATCACTTAATGGCTATACATTTGATGTTGCTAACTTTTGAAGTTTGATACATAGTTCATGATCAATGGAATATATTGTTACCAAAAATCTATCAAAGTAAAATATAACATCTTCTTTCTGTTATCGATTTCAAGATTACCGGATAGTACTTTTAATTGATTGGACCTAGAATTCTCCTTATTCAATTCCTACAATTTAATTCTAAAGTCGTTGATTGACATAAACTGAAAATTAAACACGGGTCTATAGATTTGATTTCGATTTTCATCGAGTTTTACTTTTTAACAATGGTTTTATTGAATGTCTTTCAGATCCACTCGGTGAAAACGTTTTAATCGATAAGAATTATTCAAAAGTCCCGTGATAAAAGACACAACAACATCAAAACATTCCTTCAATAAAAAATAATAAATGGGCCAGTCTCTCTGCAGAGGTCAATGCCATGTAATTTACAGGAAATGCCCATGTCTATAGCACAAACTTGCACTGATGTGAAATGTAAATGTTGGATCATGAATCCTTGAAACGAATCAAAATTAAAAGGTTAAGAGATATTAGTAAAATCTAGTTTTTCAATGGTTTTATCAATTCTGACAAATTCTTTTATTTTAATTCTGTCTGATTTGTTGGAGGATATTTTTCATGTTTGTTTTGATATAACTTTTGGGTGTTTTAAATATCAATCTATCTGTTTATTTGTTTACAATGTGCTGTAAAAGAGTAACTAAGTAACAAAGAGGGACTACTTAGGGGACTAAGTAGTCCCTCGTTGTTACTTAGTTACTCTTTTACAGCACATCGTAAACAAATAAACAGATAGATTGATATTCTTATATATCTACCATAAGCGTCTAATGACCCTTTACATTACGGTATACTTAAATAAAATGAAATAAATAAATATGAACATTTATATAGCGGGTTTCCATCCACAGATTTATAATGCTCAATACACTCTCAATGTTTCCTTTACTTCCCTATAAGGAACAATATTTTCATTTCATACTCTGCCAGTCGCCAGTTAGGTGTCTTTTTTGCACTAACAAAATTACAATATCCGTAAATGTCTAAAGCCATGAGTTGACTGCAATAATGTACGTAATGTATGTAAAGTGTTTTACCCAAGACCATGCCTAAGACACATCATTAGGACCAGAATTTTCCACGATCACTGCCATCCATCCGGTTACTGACTATGCCTGACATGGCTTGACTTTTGTGACAAGATGAAACACCGTCCCCTGAGCCACACACTTGAGATACTGATATAAGTCGGTGCATGACCTCCAAATCCAAGCATCAGCAACACACTTTATAGTCACCTGGAACAACTATAAAAGACGTCTAACTTCTACGCAATAGCACAAGACCGAAGGGCTAGAGCTCAGGTGGTCGCTTGTTCGGATAAGTAAGTAAGTAAGTAAGTAAGTAAGTAAGTAAGTAAGTAAGTAAGTAAGTGCATAACATAATCAGTCGGAAGGTAAAAGTTTTGGATTTGCATTTTTTTTTTCATTTTTTGAAAGAATATACTCTCCATTTTAATCCTTATTTGAGGTAAATCGGGTGATTTTTCAGGAAGTTATGGTCAGTTATGGGAAAGGTAGTTTCCTCAAATTTCATACTTTTTCAACATGACTAGCTGTAAAAAATATTCAGAAGTGAAATTAAGATTTGATATTTCCCAAAGATGTGCAAAAAAGGTTGATTTAATCATTTATGACAAGAACTCATTTTTAAGATAAAAATTGACCTTCAAACTAAACTTGGCAATATCTCAGTTCTCAGGTTTCACCGTCCGATTGATTATGCCGTTCTCTGTAACATATAAGTGCTGGAATTTGAATTTATAGCCATAATATGTAAATTTGGTAAATCTGATTGGTTTCGTAAAGGGGCAAGAATAAAGGGTCTTACAGAGTCAAAAACTAAAACGTCTTATTTTTATCATTTTACATAACACTTGGTCCACTACAACCTAATTGATGCTATGCGTTTTGGTAAAATGCTCACATACTTACTTACTTACTTACTTATCCGAACCAGCGACCACCTGAGCTCTAGCCCTTCAGTCTTGTGCCATGACGTAGAAGTTAGATGTCTTTTGTAGTTGTTCCAGGTGACTATAAAGTGTGTTACTGATGTTTGGATTTGGTGGGAGGAATGTGCATCTCAGGTCTTCAAGAGGTTGACATTCAAGCAAGTGGTGTGTTGCTGTTTCATTGGGGTGTTGACATAGGGGGCAGGAAGGGGATGTGTCTTTTGTAATTTTGCTTAAATGGTTGTTGAGCGGTATGTGTTGTGTTCTTAGTGGAAAGATGATGCTTTGCTGGTGTCTTCTGAGCTTATTTAGGCAATCAGTCTTTACAGGAGTGATCATATGGGAAAACATACATCTACCCGTGGTGCTCATTGCCCAACTGTTCATCCATTCTTCTCTCTTATTTGTTTTGATTATTTGTTTCGCTGTGTCTAAGGAAACTGGAATTGATGGTTGTAAAAGTGTTGATCCGAGTTTGGCTAGTCTGTCTGCATTGTCATTTCCTGGTATATTTGAATGTCCCGGTATCCACTGGAGAGATAAGTCTACTCTGTGTGTTGTAAGGAATTCATCTAGTTGAGATCTTAAACTATTGAACGTTGAGGAGAGTTTATCTAAATCGAGAGCTTGGAGAACCGATTTTTTAATTCAGAAAAGTGAGTGGAGCAGGCACTTATGTTGGTAACACAAAAGATATGAAGTGAGTAGAAAAGTGCCAGAAGACAATAGAGAATAAAAATTTTTTTCGCGGCGGTGGTGGGGTTTGAACCTGCGACCTTATTGGTACGACAACTCCGCCTGGCAGGTGAGAGCGTGGCTCTACCGTGTGAGCTATCCACGAACACAAAAAATATTCGTTTCAAACCCAAAGTCATTTCTAGATCCCTCTCTCACCCACTTCTTGAGATCGCCGATTCGTTCGCCACCATCGCGAAGTAATTTTGACCAGCAGTTAAGCTTAATAGCCAATATTCTCATCACAAACATATAACATAGAAAACGATTGAGACATTGAGTATGCTCCGGTGTATGGGGTGAATTTTTAATTCAGAAAAGTGAGTGGAGCAGGCACTTATGTTGGTAACAACAAGATATGAAGTGAGTAGAAAAGTGCCAGAAGACAATAGAGAATAAAAATTTTTTTCGCGGCGGTGGTGGGGTTTGAACCTGCGACCTTATTGGTACGACAACTCCGCCTGGCAGGTGAGAGCGTGGCTCTACCGTGTGAGCTATCCACGAACACAAAAAATATTCGTTTCAAACCCAAAGTCATTTCTAGATCCCTCTCTCACCCACTTCTTGAGATCGCCGATTCGTTCGCGGAGTTGTCGTACCAATAAGGTCGCAGGTTCAAACCCCACCACCGCCGCGAAAAAAATTTTTATTCTCTATTGTCTTCTGGCACTTTTCTACTCACTTCATATCTTGTTGTTACCAACATAAGTGCCTGCTCCACTCACTTTTCTGAATTAAAAATTCACCCCATACACCGGAGCATACTCAATGTCTCAATCGTTTCTATGTTATATGTTTGTGATGAGAATATTGGCTATTAAGCTTAACTGCTGGTCAAAATTACTTCGCGATGGTGGCGAACGAATCGGCGATCTCAAGAAGTGGGTGAGAGAGGGATCTAGAAATGACTTTGGGTTTGAAACGAATATTTTTTGTGTTCGTGGATAGCTCACACGGTAGAGCCACGCTCTCACCTGCCAGGCGGAGTTGTCGTACCAATAAGGTCGCAGGTTCAAACCCCACCACCGCCGCGAAAAAAATTTTTATTCTCTATTGTCTTCTGGCACTTTTCTACTCACTTCATATCTTGTTGTTACCAACATAAGTGCCTGCTCCACTCACTTTTCTGAATTAAAAATTCACCCCATACACCGGAGCATACTCAATGTCTCAATCGTTTCTATGTTATATGTTTGTGATGAGAATATTGGCTATTAAGCTTAACTGCTGGTCAAAATTACTTCGCGATGGTGGCGAACGAATCGGCGATCTCAAGAAGTGGGTGAGAGAGGGATCTAGAAATGACTTTGGGTTTGAAACGAATATTTTTTGTGTTCGTGGATAGCTCACACGGTAGAGCCACGCTCTCACCTGCCAGGCGGAGTTGTCGTACCAATAAGGTCGCAGGTTCAAACCCCACCACCGCCGCGAAAAAATTTTTTATTCTCTATTGTCTTCTGGCACTTTTCTACTCACTTCATATCTTGTTGTTACCAACATAAGTGCCTGCTCCACTCACTTTTCTGAATTAAAAATTCACCCCATACACCGGAGCATACTCAATGTCTCAATCGTTTCTATGTTATATGTTTGTGATGAGAATATTGGCTATTAAGCTTAACTGCTGGTCAAAATTACTTCGCGATGGTGGCGAACGAATCGGCGATCTCAAGAAGTGGGTGAGAGAGGGATCTAGAAATGACTTTGGGTTTGAAACGAATATTTTTTGTGTTCGTGGATAGCTCACACGGTAGAGCCACGCTCTCACCTGCCAGGCGGAGTTGTCGTACCAATAAGGTCGCAGGTTCAAACCCCACCACCGCCGCGAAAAAAATTTTTATTCTCTATTGTCTTCTGGCACTTTTCTACTCACTTCATATCTTGTTGTTACCAACATAAGTGCCTGCTCCACTCACTTTTCTGAATTAAAAATTCACCCCATACACCGGAGCATACTCAATGTCTCAATCGTTTCTATGTTATATGTTTGTGATGAGAATATTGGCTATTAAGCTTAACTGCTGGTCAAAATTACTTCGCGATGGTGGCGAACGAATCGGCGATCTCAAGAAGTGGGTGAGAGAGGGATCTAGAAATGACTTTGGGTTTGAAACGAATATTTTTTGTGTTCGTGGATAGCTCACACGGTAGAGCCACGCTCTCACCTGCCAGGCGGAGTTGTCGTACCAATAAGGTCGCAGGTTCAAACCCCACCACCGCCGCGAAAAAAATTTTTATTCTCTATTGTCTTCTGGCACTTTTCTACTCACTTCATATCTTGTTGTTACCAACATAAGTGCCTGCTCCACTCACTTTTCTGAATTAAAAATTCACCCCATACACCGGAGCATACTCAATGTCTCAATCGTTTCTATGTTATATGTTTGTGATGAGAATATTGGCTATTAAGCTTAACTGCTGGTCAAAATTACTTCGCGATGGTGGCGAACGAATCGGCGATCTCAAGAAGTGGGTGAGAGAGGGATCTAGAAATGACTTTGGGTTTGAAACGAATATTTTTTGTGTTCGTGGATAGCTCACACGGTAGAGCCACGCTCTCACCTGCCAGGCGGAGTTGTCGTACCAATAAGGTCGCAGGTTCAAACCCCACCACCGCCGCGAAAAAAATTTTTATTCTCTATTGTCTTCTGGCACTTTTCTACTCACTTCATATCTTGGAGAACCGATTTGGAGTCTGTGAAGATGACAGTGTTTTGAAGTTTTGAAAGGTTTAGATGGAAAACAGAAGAGAGGTGTCGCAGTGAGGCTTCTATTGCAACTGCCTCTGCCTCGTAGTTTGAGCAGGAGCTTCCGCAAGAATTGTGGATTTTATCACATGTTTTATCTGGGTATTCTACTACAAACCCATACCCAGCATTTTTAGTTCCTTTGTGGGCAGATCCATCTGTGTAAACATGTATCCAGTTGTCTGGGTATTCTTGTATTGTCTTCATTGCTAATGTTTGTATATCTGATTTTTTTTTATTTCTTGTTGTTTCTTCTACGAGGTTAGTCTTTATTTTTGGAAGTTTTAGTTCGGCGTATGGAGGTTTTTGACTGATTAAAATAGATTTTTCTCTGTTTTCTGGGAGTCTGTGTCTTTCATTCAAGTTGTTAGCAATGTGTAGCAGGGATTTTTGTTTTAATCTTGTTCTTGGTTTCCATTTCTCTGCCAGAATTCTGTTTGGGTGGTTTTCCTCTTTTCGTTTGTATCTTTCAACCATTTCAAGCACTGCTGATTCTCTGCGAAGTCCAAGTGGTTCCACATTAGTATGTATTTCACATGCTGCTGTGGGTGTCGATCTCAGGGCACCGGAGATGAAGCGAAGGCTTGGTTTTGTACTCTGTCCAAGGTTTTGTGTGTGTTTTTACTACCTACATTTTGGAGGGCTAAATTGTAGTCCATGACGGAACGCACATAGCCTAAATAGAGTTGTCGAAGCGAGTTTTTGTCTGCTCCCCAATTAGTACTGGCTAGTCGTTTTAGTAACTGGAGTCTCTTTGTGGCTTTGATTTTTACATTCTGAGTGTGCTTGTTCAGAGATAGTTGTCTGTCTAACTGTATGCCCAAATATGTGGGGTTTTCTTCTTTCGCGAGTCGATGGCCTTGGATGGAGAGTGTTATTTCTTTCTTGGAAACAGGATGGCTCTTAGTAAATATAGAGTAGACTGTTTTATTGCGATTAACTTTTAATTTCCATTTATCACAGAAGGTGTTTAAGCTTTCTAAATCTTCATTTATTCTATTGGAGGCTATTGGTAGGTGCTTCGTAGTATACCACATAACCAAATCGTCAGCATATAGGGCCTTTTCTGTTTGTAATACTTCTGGTAGATCATTTATAAAAATAAGAAAGAGAGTACAGCTGAGGCAGGATCCTTGTGGGAGACCTTCCTCTAATACTTCTCTGTTTGACAGTACGTTATTAATTTTTGTTTGGATTGTTCTGTTACTGAGAAATTGTTTAATCCAGAAGTAGAGATTTCCATCAATTCCGTAGTCCATCATTTTTGATAACAACCCTTTCCTCCATACTTTGTCATAGGCTTGTTGGAGATCAACAAAAACCGCGACTGTATGTTTTCCATCTTGAAAGCCATCAATTATTTTTTGACTTAATCTAAACAATTGGTCTTCTGTTCTTTGCCCTATCCTAAAGCCTGCCTGATATTTATTTAGTAGGCCACATGTCTCCAGCCACCAGTATAATCGGTTATTTACCATTCTCTCAGCGATCTTTCCAACACATGAGGTGAGAGATATTGGTCGGTAACTTTTTGTTTCGTCGGGTGGTTTATCTTTCTTTAAGATTGGAATTATAATAGCATTTTTCCATCCCCTTGGGACTATTCCTGTCTCCCATGTTAGATTTATAAGTTTGAGAAGCATCTGTTTACCTCTCACGCTAAGATGCAAGAGCATTTCATTGTGTATCTTATCTGGTCCAGGGGATTTCCTTAACTTGAGTTTTTTCATAGCTCTGTGAAGTTCTGACATGGTAAAGTCCTCTTTGAACAGGTATGAGATAGCTTTTGGGGCCTTTTCTTGATGTTTAAGGTCTTTAATCAATTTTTTGTCCTTTTCACTTCTTTTTGATGCCTTGTTTACTGAAGCAAAATGTTTGTTGAAGATCATGGCTTTTTTTGGTCATCTACGATTGTTCCTTCTGTAGTTTTCATGGGCTTTGTGTTGGTTTTCGGGGTTTCATTGTTAAGATTATTAAGTAAGGCCCATGCTTTTTTCCCATTTTGATTGAGGTCAATACTAGCGCATGTGTCTGCCCATTTCTTTCTTTTAGCATTGTTAATAGTTCTTTTGACAATTGCCGATGCTTTATTGTACTCAATCTTGTTTTTAATGGTTTTGTTTTCCTCTAAGTTTTTCCTTGTTTCCTTTCTTGCATTTACTGCTTTTTCAATTTCTTTGCTCCAGAAGGGTTTGTAATTTTGTCGACTACCTCTTGGAATTCCTGCTTTTGCAGCTGCAAGAATGGCTTTAGTGAGGGCTTCGTTTAAATGTTCTACACTTGATGTATCTGTAATTTTTGGAAGTTGGTTATCTAATGTTGCTGTGAAAACATCCCAGTTTGCTTTCTTGAAATTCCATTTGGATTTCTGCTCAAATGTTTTCTTCTGTGTTTGAACTGTCATTTGTGTTAAAATTGGTTTATGGTCACTGCCTATTTCATCCAGGACTTTAATGTGACAAGAATTCAGAAGGTCAGAGGAGATGATGGTTAGATCGGGATGACTCAGGGACATATGAGCTCTGTGAAGAAGGGTGGGGGCTGAGTCTGCATTTTGTAAAATGGTGAGGTTGGTTGTATTGCAAAGCTTTTCTAGTTCTTTTCTTGTGTTGTTTAAATTTTTGTATCCCCATAGTGGAGAGTGGCCATTGAAGTCACCAGCAATTATTGTGTTGTTGTATTGGGAACTGTTTAGATCTGTTAGGTTTATAGTACACCGTGGAGGGTTGTAAATGTTGTAAATGGTAAATTTCTTATTTAGGTGCCATAAGGTGACTTTCTGTACATCGGTTGAGTTCTGTGATGGTTTAGAAGTAACATCTCCCGTGATGTCATTTCTTATATAAGTAATAACACCAGGGCAGTCGTCACATTTGCAGGTATAGTATGTATAACCAGCAATATATGTATCGCTATTTTTATACAGGGTTTCCTGAAGTAAAGCAATGTGAACTTCCTTTTCATTTAATAATTTCTTCAGCTCTGTCTTTTTATTCCTGATTCCACAAATGTTAATTTGTAAAATATTCAAATGTTTGTGGAATCTATTTGTCCCAGTAGCTGACTTTTCGCGCAGATCAGCCTGGGTACTCACTGTCTGGCGCGGACCTTTTTCGAGGCGACGTCCGAGCTCGTATGCTTTCCTTTTGTTTGTCATGGCATGCTGGGGAGTCTCTGGTCTGTCTTCCCACCCTAACCTGTATTCCTTGTCAGCTGCATAACATTAGGAGTTGAGCTGCAGATGCATGTTCCTCATATAATTAATTTTTTATAGGGTTTAGTCAAGTAGCCTTCATTTTGTCTTTCCCACAGTCTCTTTCATGATTGACGGTCGCCCATTCCCCGCCACCTACTGTTTCCTGGCTTGCAGTTATCAATTTCAGTTATTCTTTCTGCTTAAAGGGCCATATTTCATAAACAGAGGATCGTCACGTCATGGGTCATTTGTGTCGATGAGAGATTCTGTGGGCCTTAAACAAAGGGATACCAGCCCTTTCCCCTAAAAATCTCAATTTTTTAAGAAGGATACATGATTACAATCAATCACAGATAGTCATGCAGAAGACATGGGCCACAGGCCGACCAAAGAGGGAGTATAGAAGTGTTAAAGTTACAGCACTAGGAAACAAGTATGAGCTATAGGGGTAGATTAAGAAAAGTAAGGACATACAGAGGACACCACACTACAGAATGAGTGTGAGGTGGGTGGGTGAGGAGCAGAGCGTGTACCACTCATCGGTGGGTTCTGTCTCCTGCACCTTAAGAGGAAGGGGTCCCACCTACTCCCTAGCCCGGTTATACCGCCGGGGACTCGGTCGCGCCCATAACAAACTCAGTAGAAACGGGGAACACCACGGGGAAGGTGCTGTTATGGACACAATAATGCATGAGAGGCCATATGCAATAATCTCTGTCAGACAGGATTACGCGGCAATCAATGCACCTGGAAATGAGAGGTGTTTGGTTCGAAATGCACATCAATTTCCTTTCAGCAAGCGGGACGTCCGGCCCAGACCTTGCAGCTCCCCGGTAAAATGCTCACAACATCCGGATATAACGTTCCAACACACAAAACTATGTTTAACCTTAAACGTTTATAGATAGTATTCGTATGCGTTTGGCTAAGACGCTTACAACATTGCCATCCGGATGTATAACGGATCAACACACATAACTATGTGTACCCTTGAACGTTTATAGTCTGGTAAATGCAGTTTAGTGAGACCCACTCATAATCGGGGATGGCAAAAAGCAATAACAAAGACCTGAGTGATGTCAACTTCAATCTATCTATATCGTTCAGTTACCAAAATGTGTACTTTTATGGCCCAATTAGACATACAGACTTTTGGTACACATCCGACGGATTTCCACAAATTGTGGATAATGGACCAAACTCATGAAAACTGAGCATGTAAACGAGGGATTTTAATCTTGTCCGCCGGATGTCCACCTGAAATTTTCCTGTCTTTGTGTTAACGGATCATCGCGGGTGATTAGTTTTCACTGAAGCCCCTCTTATTTCAAACTTTGTACAGGGGTCTCTCTCTATTGAGTGAGTGAAGTCCATTCATTTATTTGTGTCCACGTGTCTGTGTGGTGTGGGTGTGGCGGTGGTGTGATGGTGGTGGTGTGTATGTGTGTGTATGTGTGTGTGTGTGTGTGTGTGTGTGTGTGTAGTCGCAGATCCGACGCGAAGCAATAGGATTCAATAGTCTGATGTCACGTCCCCCCAGCAACCAGCAGCTTTGTTCTAAACAAAGAAAATCGGTACTTTTTATTCATCATGCTGGCTAGAACTTTTTCACATGACATGTGATCACAATGTATAAAAGTCAAAACATGATTAAATTTATAATATTTTTCTCCTCTGGATACACGTTTATGCTCGTCGGAGAAGTATTTCCGATAGTTGAGAACCAGTTACTATGCGTCATTAAGAGTGAAGTGACCTCACGACTGTTGAACCCTATTAACTGTACGTCTAAACGGAACTTCTCTCGTCGACAGAGAATGTCAGTGTCGATTCACGGTGACCCACATCCACCGCGTCTAATCTATGTTCATCGGACCGTGTACGAAAAGTCTATATGTCTAAATGGGCCATTAGAAGTGTCATCAATGAATTCGCAGCAGCATTAACATTTGCTGGTAAACAATGGCTGCGAGAATTATGCCGTGTGATGACAAAACATGTTATATTGACTTTTATACCTTCATTGCAAATGATGATAACTTGAGCTGCTCGCAGCCTTCCTAAACTTATAACCTCACACTGATCGGAAAAGTTCGTCTCGACACAAATCCAGACCACAAAAAGAAAGCAAATCAATCGCTTCCTTGGGCACTATTTACGATAACTCACTAGGCGATGCACTAACCTACAAATGACGTCATAATACAAGTCTTGGTGAGTGGCCATCGTTAACTTATAGCCTAACACTAAGCGTAGTCATGGTTAACTTATAGCCTGACACTAAGCGTAGTCATGGTTAATTTATAGCCTGACACGAAGCGTAGTCATGGTTAACTTATAGCCTGACACTAAATCCCACGAAGACCCATATTTTGACGTCATTTTTAGGTTTGTGGACTGCCTAGTGAGTTGCCTTTAGTAGTGGTCAAGGAAACAAGAGATCCCATTGGTTGAACTGTTGAATACAACTCACAATTTGTTTTCTTTTGTGGCCAAAGACTTGTCTTTTGACGTCATTAGGGGGTTAGTATCGGGCCATGATCTCACGAAGGCCATGCTTGGTGCCGGATTATAATTTTACTATGGCCCCGAGCTGTCCGTATCCATCGTTAACTTATAGCCTGACACTAGAACCCAGCAGGACATACAGTTGGACGTCATTTTTTAGGTTCTAGAGAGTTGTCGTTAAAAGTGCTCAAGGAAACAAGTGATTCCATTGGTTGACCTATTAAATTCACCTCAAGGTTTGTTTTCTTTTGTGGCCAAAGACATGCCTTTTGACGTAATTTTTAGTCAGTGTCAGGCTATAAGTTAACGATGGTTACGAGTTGTCCCACAACATGTAAACACGTCATAACCACCAGTCCTCTTGATAAAACGGCAAAAAACTCGTGACGTCACACCTTCTACTTTTCCGGTTCCAAAATCATTGGAAGTGTGTATGTACCCAGCCTGCGGAGGGCTAATAATGAATAGGTTACATATTCAATCATAAGGTGGCACAACTATTTTAGTAGTGGGACGTGTAGGTAGGTTTGAAGAGATGAAATTAAATATTACCACGCAGAGTTATCATTTTGATTAAGATATTAATGTCTAAAATGGTATGAATTGTTTCATTTTACTGGACAGTGCAGTCTGTGGTCATGTAGTATGAAACTCGCCTTTAAACTTGCAGGTCCCTGGTTCGATTCCGTATCTGAGCAATTGCCCAAAATTAAGTCCATGAAAAAGGCTCAGTACTCACATTCTCTCATCGAACTCAGAGGAAAAAAATAGTACCTGACAGGTAACAGAACTGTTTCTGTCGAATTATTTTTAATATTGTTTTATCTAATATCGGGGTTATATTATGCCCTACATGTTAATTGTTGTCGTTGGCTTTGGATCTCTTGTAAAGCGCTTTGAGCACATTAAGCAGATATTGCGCTAAATAAAATCTCAAGAGGTTTTCGATTTATTCCATCACTGCTTATAGGAAAATCTACATTGAAAATTATAAAAAATTGTTGTTTCCTCGTTGCACGGTATAGTTGTTCATAGAAGAGAGAAAACATGGGGAGAAACAATGCCATTGGATGAAGGCTTTAATAAAGTCACAGCACAGAACATGACATGTAACAATTCAATGGAACGTAAAACAATCTAATCGCTGTGGTGATTGGTAGAATGGAGAACAGACCATAAGTGGAAGAATCGTGTGAGAGGCTGGTCAAATACATGATCCATGTCTTTATAGAGATGGAATTAACCAGTTATTTCCCGTACTCTAGAAAAATGAGTATTCTAAAATTTGTTCAGAAAACTTATCTTTCAAATATCCATCGATTTCAATGACCCTCATTTTGGGAAAAACTCTCAAACCTGTAACCTAGCGACGTTCCATGTTTGAGAGATTTTGGTCATTTAAATCGGTCGATATTTAAGGAACGATTTGTTTGTTGTTTTTTTTTTCCAAATTTTTGAATACATTTTTTCCAGAGCACGGCCGATAACTGTTTAAATATGACCATGTAAGATTATTATTATGAGTAAGATTGTTCTTTTACAATATGTATTGTTTCTTTTTACTGGACCATGCAACTGTGTGGCCATGTAGAATTAATCCAGCCTTTGGAACGGTATGAAGTCTAAAGTTGTTTTCGCCACAAAGCGTCAATATTAGGTCTTTTTCAGATAAATAAAATTCAAGTGTTGCTTTTAACACAATGCTTAAATACATTTTTTTTCTGGCTACGATTCCTGTCGTGAAACACATTTCCGACTACTTTATCAAGGTTGATACAGGAACAAGCCGGAATTCTATCCTTATGAACTTAGATATTGTAGTAATAGAATATAGTATAGAATTGCTCAGTTGATAGAGAACTCGTTTCACGCACAAAAGGACCTAAATTCGATCCCGGGTAAAGTCGAGATATTTTTTTTTCCGAAACCCTCCCTTCTCCACCTAAGAGTACTTGGGTAGCGGGTCTGTTAGATCTGGCAGGCTGTACTTGGAATAGACTAGCATCCTATCTAAAGGGTAGAACGCAATTTCACGCTATGGAAAGCAGGATAAACTGAGGCTCCACATGCCTAAAGCCTTTGAATGACTACTTCTGTATTATTGATACAAGATCTGCATCACTCATTTTTCTAAGTTTTTTATTTTGTTCTGATAAAATAAATTATAGTGGGTTCCGATAGCTCAGTTGGTAGAGCACTCGCTTCACACGTAAAAGGAAAAAGATCGATCTCGGGTAGAGTCTGTTAGATTTGGCGGAAAGTACTTTGCAAGAGACCAGCGTCCTATCCAAAGGATAGCAAGCAATTGCTGTAGTCTGTTTCACGCTATAGAAACCGAGATAAACTCCGGCTCTATGGACCCAATGGCTCTGCAAGACTACTACTAAAAGAAACTACAGTGTGTGTGTGTGTTTTTTGTTTTTGTTTTTTTTTTTTTTGTCTTTTGTTTTTTGTTGTTGTTATTGACACATTTCCGGTTTGAATAACTCAATAGCTATGTAAAATTTCATCAAACGGTTTTTTGGCATATTTGCAGAATTTATTCAAGTTTTGATTGATATAAATTTTAACACATGCGTCCTTTGGTGGCTGTGTTATGAAGTCATCAGTGAAATTGGTAATTTTGACATAAATCGTAATTTATTTTGGCTTTGTCCGACATAATTCTCGAACCTAGACAGACAACTCACTGAAAAAATTGCCTTCTCAGATGAAGCAACCTTTTACGAGTCCGGGCATATACACAAACACAATGTTTGACATTGGGGGAAGCAAAAACCAGATGAATATATAGAGTGTCGTCGCAAATCACCAAAAGCCAATGTCTGGTGTGAACTGACCAGGAAAAGAGCGGTCGGTCCTTTCTTTTTTGACGACTTTACAGTGACAACAGCAAATTATCGGGCCATGTTAGAATCATACGGTGCCCTCAATTTGATTATCTTTAACCTAACATCTTTTTCCCAACAGGAAGAAGCTCCCTCTCGGTGGAAATTAAATGTGGGGGAATTTTTAAATGAACAGTTCCCAAACCGATGAATCGACCGAGATGGTCCAATTTCCTGGCCTCCAAGATCACCTGATCTAACCTCACTTGACTTTTTAATGGGGATATGTGAAGAGCAGATTGTTTCGAACGTCCATGAGAGACATATATGGCCCGAAGACAAATATAAGAGAAGCAGTTCGCTGCGTCACATTACTCATGCTGCAAAAGACGTGGGACGAACAGTAGAGACCATTGCGGCTTGTCATTGAAAATGATGGTGGTCACGTGGAGCTTTAAATCGGATGATTTCGCAAACACACGATCACAAATAAGATGTCATAAAAAATGTTTTAATACAAGTGGATTACTCTGTTGAAAACCAAATCGATGTCGTTGTAGCTGTTCTTGAGTTATTTCAACCCGAAATGTGTCAATGATTTAAAACAAAGACACTGTACATTACGATTTATGTCAAAATAGCCATTTTCTATTGATGACGTCATAGCTCAGTTACCAGAAGTGGCACAGTGTTAAAGTTTATATCAATCAAAACTTAAATAAATTCTAGACCTATGGCAAAAAACCGTTTGATGAAATCTTACATAGCTTTGGAGCTATTCAAACCTGAAATGTTTCAATACTTTTTTTAAAATCCACACTGTATAACGACTATTCTCAGGAAAGGATTGAAATTAATATTTTCAAATGTTTAAAATGTCCAAATCAGTTTAAACACACATGCTCGTGCAGCGATTTGGGAACATGTCCGGAATTTCAAAAAGGGAATTGTGTAAGAATCGGGTTCGATCTACCATT
>NC_088360.1:102337087-102552087 GCF_034508935.2 Berghia stephanieae
CTTCCGGATGGCAATGTTGTGAACTCCTTGGCCAAGCGCATTCTATCTATACAGTTTAGTGAGAACAACTCACAAACGCGGATGGAAAAAACAATAACAAAGGCCTGAGTGACGTCATCTGCATACTATCTATAGATAGAATGAAGTTGACGTCACTCAGGTCTTTGTTATTGTTTTTTACCATCCGCGTTTATGAGTAATTCTTACTAAACTGTATTAAACAGACTATATACGTTCATGGTTACACATAGATTTGTGTGTTGGTCCGTTATACTTCCGTATGGCAATGTTATGAGCTTCTTAGACACGCGCAAACTATCTATTGATCAAACGGTAGAACATTGGATATTTTACTCAGAAACATACCATCGGAAGCAAAACCTGTGGAGTTTGCTATGTTGACCAACCGCTGCCCTTCTTTACATTATGGCTGCTGTCCGAGAGGCGTGGTTATCTAAGTGTCTGTAAATAGTATGCACTCGGCTAAGAAGCTCACAACATTGCCATCCGGAAGTATAACGGGTCAACACACAACACTCTGTGTAACCATGAACTTTTATAGATGGTATGCGCTGACTAAGAAGCTCACAACATTGCCATCCGGAAGTATAACGGACCAATACACAAAACTATATGTAACCTTGAATTGTTTTTGTCTAGATAATATTGTTAAGTAATAATTACTCATAGACGTGGATGGCAAAAAACAATAACAAAGACTCGATTGACGTCAACTTCATTCTATCTATAGATTATGAGTAATTCTCACTAAACTGGTTCTTATTAACCTGTAGATTTTTTACCAATCAAAACTTAAAATTTGTGACACAACCTTACACGTGCTCGGACAAACATATTTGGTTGTTTATAAACAGTAATGTGTATGAAATCGCCCTCTCTCTTTTCATTGTTATTGTTTTTATACCGTCAAATGGGTGACTAGTTATCACACAATTTTCTCGATCAGATTTTAAACGGTTACATGTATACATAATTTTCTATGTTAGTTCTATTGACCAAGCGGTTGAACAGTGGGTATTTAATTTAGACACATACCATCAATAGTAAAACCTGTGTAGTTTGCTGTGTCTACCAATCACTACCATTGTTTACATTATGACGATTGTCCGAGAGGCGTGGTTATCTACCTGTTAATACGCTTCAACAGTCGTAACGTCACTTCCCTCGCAATGACGCATGGTAACTTAGTAACTGGCTCTAAACTATCGGAACAATGGCGGATGCCCTTATGTAATATTTCTCCGACGAGCATTGAAAGCGTATCCAGAGGGGAAAAAACTCATTATAAATCTGATCACGTTTTGACTTTTACACATTCTGATCACAAGACATATGAAAAGTTCTAGCCGGCATGAAGAATAAAAAAGTACCGATTTTCTTTGTTTAGAACCACGATGGCTGCCGTTGCTGGGCGACGTGACATCAGACTATTGGATCCAATTGGCACCCGGTGTTGTAAGACAGCATGTCCCTGTGCTACCCAGGTATACAATGAGTACCTGGCCGTTAACAGTGTCCAAAAAAATTGTAATGTCGCTTAGCAGGCGTCATGTCACGTCCTACGTGTTACGTGTTGCTGTTGGCCGGGTACCCCTTGTAAAGTGGTGACGTGAATACATTAGAGAGATGGAGAGAGAGAGAGAGAGAGAGAGAGAGAGAGAGAGAGAGAGAGAGAGAGATTTTCAAATCAATTCAATGGGCATGATGTAAATTACATTTCCATGTGCTCGAGGTCATTGGTCACATTGGAATATGTTCTCAGAGTGACCCAGATAGTGAAAAGTGTTCACCATTTTTGAAATATCAAACATCACGATTGGTCATTTTGTTCCGCTTGACACATGTGTAAGTTTAGAACTTTCATAAACAAAGCAGCGTGTTTACATTTCTGAAGAAATATCCAATCGTTTGACCTCAACAAATCATGTGATTGATGACTTGGTTGGAAGAAAACATGAATATAGATCGCTCCCATTGGTTTGCTTTCACTCTTCTGAATTGTAACGAATTCCTTGTTATGTGAATGGTTTTGGATGAGATGAGGTGTGATAATAAGATTAAATCATGTTTATTGGAATGCAATCACTCGTTTTAATTAATGATTTTCAATTGACAAGAAACATGCTTTAATTCTATATTATGATAACTTATTTTCATATCTAAGAAAACTTAGGAGTGCAAAATGGTAAAATGTAATGGAATATTACATTACAAATTACTTGCTTGCTCGTCGCGCCATTAATCGGTCAGATGGCATTATTTATCTAACCCGTTGTTTAATAAGAACAAAGAAAAGAGAGGGTCATATTATAAAAACAATAATCTCTTGTTAGGTTTTTCCAAATGTTTGACACATATGTATTTACCCTTTCAATATTATCACTATTATCTTCAATCGATGTTAACATCTGATTTGGGCTTTTATTCAACCCACGCACTGGTATTCTTGACTGTTTATAGCGCAACTCAAATTCTTTCTTTATATCATAGCAATGACTATCCCGCACAAATCTTTGGGCCTCTTTTTCGCTCACGAAGTGCCCGAATTCACGTCAAAATATGGGACGAAGCCGTTTCGTATATGCTATTTTTAAAAATTAATTACGACGCTGTTTATCGATGAATATGACTGAAAGTTGCACACAGTTAGAAAAAAAGTCATTTTAGATTATGTCAAGCGACAAAACTCGTGCGATTACCAGAAGACCGTTAAAAATAGATTTTTACTCTTTGGAGTAAAATATTTCTAAAACTACCGGCGTGGAGGTTTTGTCGCTGAAAGGTAATACATGAACATTTCTTCTTTTTGGTTGTAAAATTTCATATGAATATGACGAGTACTTTTCCCGTATTTTACAATACACTATCCTAATTTTCTCTTCAAGTTTCAATCTTTTAATCCACTTATTAGGCAAGATACACCAAAGGTCGAAAAAAAATTCCGAAAAAGCGTCCCATATTTTCGCGTTTTTTTCCTCTTTGCGGGTCATCCAAATAAATGACACCTTTGAAACTGCATAACTTGTTTATTTATGAATGGATTTTCAAAATTCAAAAACATTTTTACTCAGTGGAGATAGGGCTTTGATATTAGACAAAATTTTTCCTAAAAAAGAGAAAAAACATTCTTCACAGTCATTGCTACATATCAGTAAGGATACTTTTTCAAGGAGTTAACCTTGTCCTCTTACAGCGGGATGGAAACCAAGAGCCTAGAGGTAAGAAGTCGAATGTCATGTCACTAGGCCATAAAACAGCGTCAGATGAATAAAAACAGGTAGACTATTTAAAATTTTGGCCAGAAAATTAATCTTTCAAATACTGATTGGCCCTCATCTTGTTAAAATCTCTCAAATCTGGGAGTTCACGGAAATTTTTTGATAGGTGTTTAGGTATGGAAAGAAACTCGCCAGTACAGGATTGTGAGGCAGACAATTGCCAAAAATATAAAGAACCAGAGGAGACGGTTCCCGAATCAGTCTTTCGAGCACGGTGTCCGTAAAACGATGTTGGAGTCGCCACCTGCTGCAAAGAGTAGGACTAGAGATCTCCGTGCAGTCCCAGAGAAGTGGACGCAGCAGGGATAGACGGCATATATCCCGATGTCGTGACGCACATGGGCCTCGGGGCACGGGCTGGCTGGCAGAGGCAATGTCTGATGTCCTTGCAAACGGAAAGCATCCACATCATCATCATCATCATCATCATCATCATCATCATCATCATCATCATCATCATCATCATCATCATCATCATCATCATCATCATCATCATCATCATCATCATCATTAAAATTTGACATCCATGTGGATGCCGGATAAAATACAAACGGATGACATTTTCATTTTCACCGACGTTGTTAATTTAATCTGTCTTGCAGATGGACACAATTCTCTGAAACTTTTGGAAGCATCCTGATTCTGCAGCGTCGGGTGACAGGTTGTTCCAGTCTGATTGCTGATTTTTTAAAATGAATGTTTGTGTGTCTCTGTTCTTGCATGTGGGATGGACAATTTATGATTATGCCGACGTTTACATATATGCAGGTCTGACATCCGAACCCACTTATGAACCTAGTTTAATGGACAATATCTTTCGTCATTTCTTGAGATTTCCATTACAACAACGAGTCCTTAAGGAATTGGGTCATCAGACTCGCAAATAAGTGCACGTCGGATCATGCCCTTTTGTTGTTGGGTTTTTTTTTTTTTTTTTTTTTTGCTCTTTTGTAATTTGGTCCTGTTGTCTTTGGGAGGTTGATTGCAATTTGATTTTGCATCATTCTATGAATGATTGTGATTCGGGGGGAGGGGGGGTCACGGCAATAGTGCTATAGATGCCCCTATCCCCGATAAACTCATAACTGTCAAATTTTTAAGCAAAAGTCTTACCGTAACCAAGCTTTTATTTTATATGTTTATAGACCGTTCGACTAAACGATTCGAAAACGTATATAGATACATCTAGGATAAGATAATATGTGAAACTTGTGATATTAGCACCACGACACATTATTATTAAATTAAATTCTTGTCAAACTTCAAATAAACACGCTTCACATTAACGCATAGCATAAACTGTTCATGCATATGTTATTGAAGAACAACAATTGGATGTATATAGAGGTAGAAATTTTAACGACAGATAACCTTGTGTTTTTTTCTCCAGCTGAACAAATACAACCAGTTGTTTCCCTTAAGTATTAAAGAGTCGCATATCTCAATACTGCCGTCCTCTGGAAAACCCCATATTTAAAAATTTGACCAGAAAACTCGTCCTTCAAATATTGATCGACTTAAACGACCTTCATCTTGGCAAAAACTCTCAAACCCGGGACTTCGCTAAATTGATCTATATTTGAAGGATGAGTTTTCTGGCCAAATTTTCAAATATTATGGCTTTTTCCATAGTACTGCAGAACACTGGGCCGATATATACTTTTGAGTCATAAAAACTCATGGAGCCGGAATTATGCCGGTTTCTATAGCGTAAAACGATAATTGCAATTGCTCATTATTCTTTGGAACAGACGCCAGTCTACATACCGCTAAGCACTTCTGCTAGGTCTAACAGACCCAACTACCCATCTTTGTTGGATAGACAGGAGAGTTCAGAGAAAATATAGACTGCATCTGGGACTCTCTACGTATATTCTTTCATCATACTCAAGAGTAAATTGAATATCTGGTCGGTAACAGCTCTGTTAGAATTTTTTTAATGCAACCGCGCCTTACAGTCGATATATCTCAACTTAAATGATTAATATTGCTGTTGACTTTGGACTCTAATAAAGCACTTTTAAGCACATGGAGTGGGTATAGTGCTATATAAAAGTGCATATTTTTCATGCAAGAGCAAAATAAAACAATACTAATAATAGATATCAGGTATACAAATTCGAACTGAACAAAAATATATATAAAAACAATCACACAACATAATGTATCTTTTGTTGTATATTCTCTCTCTTTATTCATTACAGAGACTCATAAACAACAGGACAAATGTTAATTTATTAGAAATGAAATTTAAAACGTAGTGGAATTAGGACAGGAGCGTAACTCAAACACACCATTGTCTTCAGCAATGAATGACGTAACTTCCTCACACCCCCCCCCCCCCACTCTCCCTAAAAAGAGTAACTTATTCAAAAGCATATGGGAAAGGTTTTAACGTATTGCATTGTAATACTTTTCATTATTTAATGCTAATTATTTATTTGAAAGGTGATGATCCTCCATTTGTTTATCTTTCATGTTTATTCCCTTTTACATTTAGATGAATGCTCTTGTTCATCCAACTCCGCCCCCCCCCCCCCCCCCCCCCCCCCGAAAGAATCGTCAAAAAAAGTTATCATGGACGTCACCATTCGCTCCAAAAGGTCCCACCCTCATCAGCCCAACCCCATCCACCGTCTCCATTCCATCTATTTCGTTCGACTTCCGCTTTAGCCTCCGCCTTTGCTTTTGCATCCGCTCTCACTATCGCTCCCGCTTTTGCTTTAGCTTCAGCCCTTGCTGATGCTTCCGCTTGTGCTCTATCCCTGGACGAAGGCCAGAAACTAGCTTGATTCCTTTCGCCCCAGTAATAGCCACCACTATTGGACCATCCAGCTGACTGGTCAATCCATCTCTGGCGTTCGGCTTCTGCCCTTGCTTCAGCTCTTGCTTTAGCCTCAGCCACAGCTTTCGCTCTCGCTAACGCTCTTGCATCGGCTTCAGCTTTCGCTTTCGCTTCCGATACTGTTCTGACTGACGACCAAGAACTGGCATACGAAGAGGACCATGATTTGGCTGTAAGGTAATGAGTAAAATAATAAAAAAAAAAAGATTATAAAAGTACTCCATCAGAGCTATAACGCAATTCTTGTTACACTCTGGATACGACGCTAGTCTATTGCAAAGTACTTTCGGTGGATTTAACTGACCCAGACCAAACTGGTTTACCGTGAAAGAATAAATTGGTAATTTTTGTATGGAATATACAAGAAATAAAAATGATCTTCGTGTCTGGAACATACATCGGGAATTATCCTATTAGTAGGCACAATGCTGCTGGATAAAATAAGCAGATTGGCGATTAAAAATTTTCTGATTCACAGAATTGAATTCGACCCTACACGTCTTGACCTACGTGTGTTAATTATAAAACCATCACGTCAATTCATGTCAAACTCAACTTCTATCATTAACACATGATCTGTCAGCTGCTATTGATAAAGGTGGTCAAATTGATCTAGTACTACTGGACTTTGCCAAGGCCTTCGACAAGGTCCCTCACCATCGGTTAATCCAGAAATTGTATGACGTTGGTATCAGGAACAAAACCTTACAATGGATTGCAACTTTTCTGGACAATCGCACCCAACAAGTTCTTGTCGACGGCGAGACTTCCACTATCGGGATGGTGACATCGGGCGTACCTCAGGGCTCAGTCCTTGGGCCCGTCCTATTTTTAGTGTACATAAACGATCTTCCACGAGGTATAAGGTCAAAAGTGCGCCTCTTTGCTGACGACACAGCATTATATAATCAGATAAAAACAACAGACGACTGCAAAACACTAAATGACGATCTAGCTAAATTACAAGAATGGGAAACAATAAATCAAATGGAATTTAACGTATCAAAGTGCAATGTTCTAACCATCACAAATAAGAAAGCACCTATAACATTTGAATACCAACTTCATGGTCAAAACCTGGAACATGTAAAGACAGCAAAATACTTTGGCATTGAGTTTGCTAAAAACCTCAAATGGAATGACCACATATGTCACCTGGCTTCAAAGGCAAATCAAACAAGCGCGTACATCACCCGCAATTTAAAAATATGCCCAATCACAACTCAAACCCTTGCTTTAAAACTATTGTTAGACCAATTTTGGAGTATGGCAGCTCAATTTGGGACCCATATACAAAGAAAAACATCGACACCTTAGAAAACATCCAAAGAAAAACAGCAAGACGCATCACAAACACATTCGATCCTTTCTCAAGTGCGTCTGAAATATCACAACGGATTGGCCTTGAACCTCTGGAAAAGAGAAGAAAGATAGATAAACTTAAATTGTTCCACAAGATCTACTACAAAAATTCGTGCCTTAAACTTCCAAACGACATCAAAGATATCGGCACAAGAAATACGAGGGGACACACAGCAAGAGTAACCATCCCAACATCAAAAACAGACGCCCACATGTATTCGTTTTTTCCCTTCCACTGCCCGACTATGGAATAGCCTCCCAGCTGAAGTGGCTGAAAACGGTTGCCAACATGCCTTCACGCGATTGCTGGAGTTCACAACGTGACTTTTTAATCTATGTGGTTTTAGTATTATGTGCAGAGTTTTAGCAAGTTTAAAATGTAAAACACTACAAACTGTGGAGTGATCCTCGACAATATTGGAGGTTTCCACAAGACGAAGAAGAAGAAGATCACACCGATACGTGTGTGTGTGTGTGTGTGTGTGTGTGTGTGTGTGTTTGTTTGTGCGAAGCCTCAATGGATGTATAGTTGGGTGGCAAGTAGGTATTATACTTACCGTATCTTGGAAGTCTTGCAGCCTGAAAACAAAAAGTAAACATGGAGTAATCTTCAGAAACAAACATTATTTTTTAATGGGGGGGGGGGGGGGGGGGGGGGGGGGGGGGGGGGGGGGGGGGGGGGGGAAGGTTTTAAGTCGTTCAATCAATTATCAATTCGTTCACCTTGACATAATGAGTGATTTCTTTAAAGTCTTTGTGATCTTGTATTATACCTATTGCCTTCGGACCTTTAGGCCATGGTTCGAGTCCTACTGTGAGGCACTCAAAGTTAAGAAAGTGGTATGATTCTTTACCATGATTCTCTAACATACTCAAGTGTAAAATGAGTACCTGGCCGGTAACAGCGTTGTCTCTGTCGGGAAGGGGGGAGTAATAAAGCCTTATAGGCACCCTGTCTGTTTATAAATGGTAAGCCTAGCTATAGGGTTTAGCAAAGACTCTTCGTAAAGAGCTTTGTGGCCGAGTGGTAAATGCATTATACCATGACCCAAAAGGTCCTATGTTCGAGCCCCACTTCAGGCACTTTCGTTTCTTTTTCCTTGGGCAAGATCATTATCCCCAATTTGATCACTTTGGACAACAAAGGAGACCAATGTTGACAAAGAGCGTTTGTATGATGAATTATCTATATTATTTTATGGAATGCCCAAGCGAGAGCATCTAAAGATGCCGCGCAGAAGGGCGTAATATTTTTTTAATTCTCTTTATTTGGACTTGTAGGCAAAAGTACCACATTAGAACTAAATAAACATGGTTTACAAATCAAGAAGGAGTTGTCTCTTAATTATTTTAAATAATTTTTTATTATTGAATTACTCAGACGCTGCACAAGGAATTATAATTATATCAAAAAATATAATGAACAAAGATAAATATAACAGTTTCGAAAAAGAACGAAGTATCAAATAAGAAACGTTTCGGACTCAAAATCCGCCAATAACAAAAACCATAAAAACATAAATACATCACTTAGAGCCTGACAGACAACAGGGAAATATTTGGCCGTGTTCGAATCGTTCCGTGTTTTGTAATTTGTTCTTTTTTGAGGATGTTCTATTCATTTTTTGTTCATTAATTCTTACAGTCCACAAGCTCTTGCAGAGTTTGTATCACAATCAAATTATAATAGGCAATAAACAGACTTACCAATGAGACGATAATTAAACAAGAGAAAATAACGAATACACACTTCATGATGGATCACGTTAGCTTTCCGTGTCTTTGATGTCAAAGTGATTAATAACTGAGCACGTGATTTTGATTTTACTAATAATATTGTAACATGTTATTATAGATAAGACACGAAAACATAGACATTCAAGATAAAATAGCTATACAGATTAAGATGATTTATTATTATATCTTTTTTATAAATACTAATGTTTAAAATGTTTAAGCCTAATATAGACTATATTATTTTATCGTGTCTTTATATTAATACAAATGGAATTTTTGAAATGCTTAACTCTCTCATTACCAGCCATTTTCAGAATTTATCATGAAACTTCAAACCCACCCAACACAACAATAGATTTTTGTTTATACTCAAACAGAAAAGGAACGGGTACATTCATACAAAATAATGTCCAGTGTCTAATATTTATCTCTATTACAAAATATTTTCTTTAAAATTTATTGTGAAGTACAAAGGATATCAGAATAAGAAAACTGTTGGTTGCATCGTAACGAATGTGACGATTTTCCTATGGGTGGTAAGGAGAAGGTTAAACCTATAAAATATATTATCCTATTATGTCTATATATAAATACAAATGAATTTTTTAATGTTTATATCGTCTTATATGTTAAGTGTTGCTGTTGGCTTGGGAGTCCATGTGAAGCTCTTTGAGCATTGCAATATGTAAAAGCTCAAGTCTATATTAAGTGAAACATTCGGACTAAATAATGTTTTACCAATGAAATTCTTTAATTTCCATAAACCAGTTACCTCGACTCAGACTCTTCGACTACAACATTCTTCAGCAATCAAACTATAATTGTTCGCGGTTGGGGGTTTCCCAGAAAATTCCCAAAAACTGCTGTTTATCATCCTTATCTACGAATTCTCTTTATTATCAAAACTAAAGCATGTTCTTTCTCAGTTCACATTAATTAATTTGACGAAATCGGTAATAAATGTATCAATTTACTATTAAAAACATAAAGGTGCTTAGTCTTTGTACAACCCACGTATTCATGTCGTGTCGACATAAAATGAATCATTTGCTCAATTTAGAACCACGATCTGCAACCCCCTCCCCCCCCCCCGAAGTGCTTTATGTTTCACTCGGCTATAACAAGATAAATATTATTAAAATGCAAGGGCTTTGTTTTGTTGTCTCCATATTATGTTATAACCGACGTACACTTATTCGCAGTTTTTATAACCCTATTCATTATGGGCCATTGCTGTAAGGACGCTCGTCTACCGCAAACTACTTTCTGCCAGATCTAACAGGCCAAGATACAAAATAATCACTGCATTCCGGGGTGGATGGAGGGTGATAACAAAAATAATGACTACCTCTAGGATCGATCTCGATCCCTTTGTATGTGTACAGCGTGCTCTACCAACTGAGCTATTGGGACCCCCCTTCTCCGACATAATATCGAATTGAGCGGTGTGTCACAAATAAATTACATTAAAGTACACTGCTCATTGCCTAGTCAACAATGTGAATAAAATACAGAGATGTAGGTGCAAGGAACCAACCCCTTTCAGGGGATCCCGATAGCTCAGTTGGTAGAGCGCTCGCTTCACACGCAAAGGGAGCGAGATCGATCTCGGGTGCAGTCGAGATTTTTTCTTGACCCCTCTGTCCACCCAGAGGTAGCTCTGTTCGATTTGGCTGAATGTACTTTGCGATAGACTAGCGTCCTATCCAAAGGATAGCAAGCAATTGCTATTGTTCGTTTCACGCTACAGAAACCGGGATAAACCTCGACTCCATGGGCCGAATAGCTCTGAAGGACTACTTACCCTCATCTTGGCCAAAGAGCTCATTCAATAATGAATAATGACAAATCGGATTTCAGAAAGGGGAAAAAACGGGACTTGATCAAGAATCAGTACTGGTTTCGGTATTTTCTCAGCCGGTTTTGGTCGGTTTAGGATAATTTCGGTCGGTTCCAGCGTCTTAATACTCATCCATACGTGTTAACATCAGTAACACTGTCCGCGTCGTTGTGATGGATAACTGTGATTTCTTAATGATTTTTTAAAGAATTTCCTCGATTGCTTCCCTTAAATTTGTCGCCCTCCTCACATGCATCCGCGCCCCACCCCGCAGCCGTGGAATTTTTTTTTTTTTAACTTCAGCTTTTATATATGGCAATATCCACTAAACGTGCTCAAGTCGCTTTAAAAAGGTTCCCTAACCAAAAGCAACACATAACATGTAAAACGAGACATGACGTCTGTTAGGCGATATTGCATTATTTTTTTCCAACAGATATGACGCTGTTAACGGCCAGGTACTCATTTTACATCTGAAAACGGCGAGAGAATGTAAGTAAAGAGCCTTTTCCAAGGACTCAACTGTGCGCCGAGCAGGGTTCGAACCCAGGACCTTCCGATCCGAAAGCGAGTGTCAGACCACGTAGCCAGAAAAGAGAAAAGAAAAAGAATATTTATAGTAATGTCCTTTAAGTCCAATTCTTGTTTATTATTGAAAAGCTGGAACTATCGTTTTTCAGAGAGAGGGCTATATAGATAGAATGAAGATGACGTCACTCAAGCTTTTGTTATTGTATTTTGCCATCCGCGTTTGTGAGTGATTCTCACTAAACTGTATTAACCAGACAAAAAAGGTCATGGTTACACATAGTTTTGTGTGTTGGTTTGTTATACTTCCGGATGGCAATGTGATGAGATTCTTAGCCAAGTGCATACTATCTATAGATAATATGCGATTGGCTAAGAAGCTCACACCATTGCCATCCGGAAATGTTACGGACCAACACACAAAACTACATGTAACCATTAACATTTATAGTCTGGTTAATACAGTTTAGTGAGAATTACTCATAAACGCGGATGGCAAAAAGCAATAACAAAGACCTGAGTGAAGTCAAATTCATACTATCTATAGATAGAATGAAGATGACGTCACTCAAGCTTTTGTTATTGTATTTTGTCATCCGCGTTTGTGAGTGATTCTCACTAAACTGTATTAACCAGACAAAAAAGGTCATGGTTACACATAGTTTTGTGTGTTGGTCCGTTATACTTCAGGATGACAATGTTATGAGCTTCTTAGCCAAGTGCATACTATCTATAGGACAGTGCGAAGTGTAAGTGGGTTCAAGTCTGACAACAAAGTTATATCGTGGCCTTCGTAAAGTTATGGCCTGATCCTGACCAAAAAAGGACGTCATAATGCTAGTCTTTTTCCACAAAAGAAAACAAATCGTGAGTTGAATTCAATAGTTCAACCAATGAAATGACTTGTTTCCATGAGCTCTACTAACGACAACTCACTAGGCGGTGCAAAAATCAAATAATGACGTCAAACTGCCAAACCTTTTGGATTTCAGTATCAGGCTATAACATAACGATGGCTACGGTTATATCGTAGCCATCGTTTACATATAGCCTGACACGGTAGCCATCGTTATGTTATAGCCTGAGACACGGGCGACTTGCTCAGAATAAAATGGACATGTACTTCCATATTACCTGCTAGGAATATAAATATATCAGTATACAAAATTTAAACATAGTGAGTCCATTGAATTTGAGCTTTTATATAAGAGCAATATCGATTTATTAACGGAGAAGAACTTCGATATACTATTTATAGTAGAGACATGGCTCTCACAGTCTGGAGACGACCCAGTTGAAAAAGCTATGACACCCTCTGTGTACCAATTTAGATCGTATCCAAGGAAAGATCAGCGAGGGGGTGGCATTGGCGTATTTTATAAAACAAAATTATGTAAACATGTGGAAATCCTCGAAATGCGCTGCAAAACAATGGAGGCCATTGATCTTAGATTATCCCTCCAGAATACAAGATACAACCTCAACTGCATCTACCGACCGCCAGCAAACAAGAAAAACAAAATAAAATTACCTGATGTTAGGAAGGAAATCAACGAGATGCTAACTTTGCAACACACGGGTCCTGGCCATTCAATTATACTCGGCGACTTTAATTTTCACTTCGACAACGTCACAGACACCGCTAAATTGCACGAGTCATTATCGGAGAACAACATGTGCCAGATCGTAACAACGCCAACCCACTCTGCTGGTCATATTTTAGATTGGGTAATTGTAGAATATTCAGAGTTCCAAAAAACCAACGCCACCGTCGATTATCTCCCCTTTTCGGACCACTCCCTCATTTCTTTCAATCTTGACGTTTCAAAACCATGCCAAGAAACCACCACCACATCAACCAGAAACATTAAAGGCATTAATTTGGACAATTTCAGAGGCGATTTAGAAACAAAACTTACTAAAAATTCAATGATTTCTCCAGACCAGTGGAATAGTTGTCTCATCGAAACGCTTGACAAACATGCGCCATTCCAAACAAGGACCGTCACCAACCGCAAGTATGCTCCGTGGTATACGTCGGACGTTAAAGAAGCTAAAACGAAGTGTCGGAGAGCAGAAAGACTGCTGAAAACATCAGGCCTTACGATTCGTCGTGAAATATTCAAGAACGCATTTCGTTCCTGGAAGACAACAATAAAAAAGGCAAAGACCACGTATTTTCTTTCAAAATTCGAAACTTCTAAATCTTGTAAACAATTATTTAACATCTGCAATGATCTTCTTGGACGTGAAAGATGCACTTCATTACCATCTACAACCAATCAAAGAGACTTGCCAAACACATTTGTCAACTTTTTTAAAGACAAAATCCATAACATTCGTTCAGAACTAGATCGGCATGAACCATTTATAGATACAAATACATTCTGTGGTACCCCTTTAGACAAGTTCCAACCAGTTTCACCTAGTTTCATAAACGAGTTGATAAAAAAAGCCCCCATTAAATCCTGCGACCTTGATCCCCTACCAGCACAGCTTTTGGCCAGCTCCATCGATACATTATTACCATCCATTACATCAATCATAAATACATCCATACTGACTGGCGAAGTTCCATCGTGCTTTAAAAGTGCCCTCGTCAAACCACTTCTGAAGAAACCATCACTGGACCACAATATATTAAACAATTATCGTCCATAATCAAATTTACCTTTTTTGTCAAAACTTTTGGAGAAGGTAGTTTTTACACAATTAACATCTCATCTTAAGAACAACAGTTTGGAACAACCCTTTCAGTCAGCCTACAAACATCAACACGGTACTGAAACGGCGCTTCTTAAAATCTTTAATGACTTATTATGTAATGCTGATGCTAACAATATCAATGTATTATGCCTTTTAGATCTTTCAGCTGCCTTTGACACCATTGACCATGACATTTTGTTAAGAAGACTAGAAAATACGTTCGGCATAAAAGGAATTGCCCTTAAATGGTTTACATCATATTTACAGGATCGATGGCAGACTGTCGTGGTGAATGGTGTTCAGTCAGAACAAGTTTTACTAAATTTTGGAGTGCCACAAGGCTCTGTTCTTGGCCCTGTCCTTTTTACTGTATATATGCAGCCCCTTTCTAGTGTGATATCCAGATTCAATCTGAGTTATCATTTTTATGCAGATGATACGCAAATATATGATTCAGCACCCCTTAGTAATTTACAGTTCTTAATACAACGAATTACGAGCTGTTTTAATGAGATTAAATCTTGGATGTACCACAATAAGTTAAAATTAAATGATAGTAAAACTGAGATTTTAATGTGTGGAAGGCCGAGTATCCTTAAACAGGCAAATAAATCACCTATTACTCTCGGAAATAGCACAATAGAATTTTCAAATAAAGCAAAAAACCTTGGCGTCATCATTGATAAAGATCTTTCCATGACAAGCCAGTGAATAACGCCATACAATCTATGTACATAGAAATGAAAAAAATAAGCAAAATTTGTAATTTAATACCGAAGCATATAACAGAACTTTTAATTAATTCCCTGGTTTTATCTAAATTGGACCATTGTAACTCCCTTTGGGCGAATTTAGCTAAAGACAAAATTAGCAAACTTCAGGTTGCTCAAAATAACGCAGCCAGGCTCATTGTACGCAATAACAAAAAATACCCGTCAGCAACTCTTCTTCTCCGTGAGTTACATTGGCTTCCTGTTGAAAAAAGAGTTGCCTATAAGATTTGTACTGTTGTCTACAAATCCCTGAGCACGAACAGTCCCTCCTATATTAAAGACCTTCTAAACATATATGTCCCAATAGAAACTTGAGGTCAAGCAATGACCAATCAATCCTTGTCAAACCTAAGCCATTGCGTAAAATAGGTGAACAGTCTTTTCAATTTTCGGCCCCCCATTTTTGGAACTCTCTCCCGTTACACGTGAGATGCTCGGATTCGTTGACAACGTTCAAATCTCGCTTAAAGTTTTATCTTTTTACGTCATAATGTTGCAATATTATTTTCATATTTTGTTGTTGTTAAATGGAATTCGTATCACGTTTCCTTCACACTTGTCTCACTGTAATATGTTTT
Source organism: Berghia stephanieae (assembly GCF_034508935.2). Lineage (NCBI taxonomy): Eukaryota > Metazoa > Mollusca > Gastropoda > Nudibranchia > Aeolidiidae > Berghia > Berghia stephanieae. Next base: position 102,352,756 of record NC_088360.1, read on the forward strand.
GTTTTATATCACTGTAAAGCGCTTAGAGCCTGTGACAACGGGGTAAAGCGCTATATAAATGCCATTTATTATTATTATTATTATTATTATTATTATTATTATTATTATTATTATTATTATTATTATTATTATTAATATTATTATTATTATTATTATTATTATTGTTGTTGCTGTTGTTGTTGTTGTTATTATCAGCATTGATATCATAATCAGTGTATAACCATATATATATATATATATATATATATATATATATATATATATATATATATATATATTTTTATCCTTTCTTGGTTCTTCTGTTTTGATGTGATTTGTAAAAGAAGTGTTGTATTTCACTTGCTAGGACCCTTTGCTTGTATCTTTGACTTCTAAGCGATTTCAATCTAAGTACACCGAGGGGTGCTCTTGGTGCCCTATCCGCACCATTTACCTTTGCCTTATTTATCCTCAGGTGCCTTTGAGAAAAGTATACTTTTAGACTACCTTATACATTTTCTGTTCTTTCAATGCGTCACAAACGCCGTAAAATTCTTTAAAACACAGAAACCAACCCTTGACATGGAATAATTGAAGTACGCAAGCTTGTTTCGCTCTAGACTATATCATTACGGAAAATTACTTAAATGTTTGTGATATTCTAAAAGATTCAATTATTTGTCTTTGGGACTTAATTCTGTAATTCTACCAAACAATACGTTAAACTAATATGTCTGTAACTTCTAGGCAATGTTCGCAAAATCCCATTCTTCTAGAACTTTAATCAACGATAGAAATGTGTTAAATAAGTGGTGGGCTATTTATTATGTTGGAATTTCCCCGAAGATAAGATCACCCAGACCAAACTATTTTGGAGCACCTAGTATTACTAAAAGTCAATAACTTTATTATCCAAATAAGAATTACCATGATATAATCCCTATCTTCTTAATTGTCAACGAATGGGATATAAGCGTGGTCCCCATTTACAAATACAATACTAGATATTATTGCTGCGGCGCTTCTGTTATTTTCACAATTATAATAATAATAATAATAATAATAATAATAATAATAATAATAATAATAATAATAATAATTATTATTATTATTATTATTATTATTATTATTATTATTATTATTATTATTATTATTATTATTATTATTATTTATTATTATTATTATAATTATTATTATTATTATTATTATTATTATTATTATTATTATATTATTATTATTATTATTATTATTATTATTATTATTATTATTATTATTGTAAGTATTGGTGGTATTGCAATGTTGTATTTTTATGATTATTTATGGTATCATTTTATGCTTTGGTTTCATGTACCTTTTTTTCTCACTTTCATGTCTGTTGTCATCAAATTGTATGGATTATTGATTAAAATAAAAGTTATTTTTGTTTGTCTTATTTTGACTATGGAACTGATACTTATCATAGCAGACCTGCCTACTTGAAATAGGAAAATGTAATAAGTAGTTTTCAGGGTAAATAACATCGTAGACATTTTAACTACCCTTAAAAACCACCAGTTTGTCCTTATAATGCGTGGGGAAAAATATTAACTCTATGTGATAGTTCTGGCACCAGAACTTCGTTTTCAAGAAATGACATTTAATTAAAAAACCTTTATTATATCCATCCCGGGATTTAGCCGTAGCACTACCAGAATTTTCGTCGTAGTGAGGAGGTCTGTTGTGATGGGTATCAACTTTTTTTTATTTTTTATTTTATTATTTTTTTTATTATTTTTTTTTTTTTTTTTATCTTATTTGTTTTTTAATGAGAAAAACTGATTGGAAATGTAAAAGTGATGGTGATAGTGGTAGTGATAATGCTAATGGCGGTGGTGGTAACGGTGATGATTGGGGTGTAGGGATGATGGTAATATTATTATTGTTATTATTATTGATATTCTTGTTGTTGTTGTTGTTGTTCTTCTTCTTCTTCTTCTTCTTCTTCTTCTTCTTCTTCTTCTTCTTATTATTATTATTATTATTATTATTATTATTATTATTATTATTATTATTATTATTATTATTATTATCATTATTATTATTATTATTATTATTATTATTATTATTATTATTATTATTATTATTATTATTATTATTGAACGTATTGATGTTATTACGATTGTTGTATTTTTGTGTGGTGTATCAGTTTATTTTTTGGTTCCATTTACCTTTTTTTTTTCCACTTCATGTATGTTGGCATCAAATTGTTGATTTATTGGCGAAAGCCTAATATTGAATAAACTTTGAAACTTTGAAACTTTGATTATTATTATTATTATTATATGCACTAAACGTGCTCAGCGCGCTTTTTAAGGGGTCCCTGACCAACAGCAACAAGTGACATGTAGAACTAGAAATGACGCCTGTTTGTCGATAATGCAATTTTTTTTTTACAGGGATAACGCTGTTAACCTGAGTACGGTGAAAGAATGTGAGTAAAGAGCCTTTTCCAAGGACTCAACTAAGCGCCGAGCGAGGCTCGAACCAGGACCTTCCGATCCGAAAGCGAGTGTCATACCACTAGACCAAATAGCCGCACAAAGGTTGCATAAATATTCATATTTATTTATTTATATTGTAATTTTTTAAATCCCTTGAGATCTGTGCTGTTTTTCTCCCTATCTCATGCGTTGCGGTCTTGTGGGCAAGACACTGGTCTTCAAACCAGTGAGTCCCGGGTGACAAAGAAAGAGAAGAGTAATATTAGTTTTCTGAGGTTATCTGATCAGAGAGATGAATGGTGTGCCATGATCACCGATGTCTGGCACTTACTTGGTACTTGAAGAAGAAGAAGACGACTTTCCGCTAAAATGTTAAAGTCCCAATCTTACCGCAAACCCATGAATCACGTCAGCTCAAATTGAGGACCAGTTATGCATGTTCTCTTCCACACACGTTGTTTTGTCTTTTTTTATTTTTATAGAACAATTTCCACTAGATTATATGCTCAAAACGCTTTACAAGGGGTCCGGGTCCAACATGTGCGGCTATGTGGTCTTGTGGTATGACATTCGCTTTCGGATCGGAAGGTCCTGGGTTTGAGCCTCGCGCTCGGCGCATAGTTGAGTCCTTGGAGAAGGCTCTTTACTCACATTCTCTCACCGTACTCAGGTGTAAAATGAGTACCTGGCCGTTAACAGCGTTGTCTCTGTCCGAAAAAATTGTAACATCGCCTAACATGCGTCATGTCCCGTCCTAAATGTTAAATGTTGTTGTTGGCCAGGGGCCCCTTGTAAAGCGCTTTGAGCACATTTAGTGGATATTGCGCTATATAAAATCTCATTTATTATTATTATTTATTATATAGAACAATTTCCACTAAATTATATGCTCAAAGCGTTTTACAAGGGGTCCGGGTCCAACAATAACACTTAACATGTTGGCGATAATACATTTTTTCATGAGAGAGACAACGTTGTTAACGGCCAAGTACACATTAATTTTATACATATACATATATATATATTTTCAAACATATACGAGTTCGGTGAGAAAATGTGACTAAAGAGCGGGACTCGAGCCCTGAAACTTCCGGTACGAAGGCGAGTGCCGTACCACAAGACCCAAGGATTCAATAGTCTGATGTCACGTCGGTACAGCAACCAGCAGCTTGGTTCGAAACAAAGAAAATCGGAACTTTTATTCTCCATGCTGACAAGAACTTTTACACATGTTATGTGATCAGAATGTATAAAAGGCAAAACATAATCAGATTTATAATGTTTTTCTCCTCTGGATACACTTCTATGCTCGTCGGAGAAGTATTTCATAAGGGCGGTGATGGAGATAATGGCGTCCGCCATTGTTCCGATAGTTTAGAACCAGTTACGATGCGTCATTACGAGGGAAGTGACGTCACGTCTATTGAACCGTGGCCATCGTGAAGATATAGCCTGACACTAGAACCCTCTAGGACTTACAGTTTGACGTCATATTTAAGGTTTGTGCAGCGTGTAGTGAGTTGTCGTTAGTAGAGCGTAAGAAAACATATAATTCCATTGGTTGAACTAGTGAATATAACTCACGATTTGTTTTCTTTTGCGGCCAAAGACTTGTCTTTTGACGTCATTTTTTGGTCAGTGTCAAACTATAAGTAAACGATGGCTACGGTTGAACCCTATTGGTAACACGTGCACCACACCACTCGGATTTAACTCCCATGACGGAATTTTTAATTTCCCATTGTGTGTGTTGGATTAATGGAGTATATAAGACTGTGAAAATGTACACATTTCAAAGTACTAATTCACCTTGCTCACTCTTAGTCGTCACCAACTCTGATCCCCCCCCCCCCCCCTCATCCTCCCCCTTCATGACACGTAATATCACAGTATAGAGATTATCGCCAGCTCCATCTTACGTCAATGTTTATTCTGGCTTAGATCTAAAAGCCGGTGGCAGCGCTCAATAACATTAGTTTTGGTAATGACTATGCCTGGTATGTTATGGTCCCCACATTTACAAATCGTCGGTCGTTTGCTGTGGCTCATTTACTCACACTCGATATCCTAGAGCAAACGACTGTACTAATAATTGTGTTATTGATATTATAATGTTCTGTTCTCCGTGTTTGTTTCGTTGGATTGGTATTGAGGCAAGAGTTTTTTTCTTTTATCGTGAAATTAGATATCGATTCTATATAAGAGGACTCGAGTAAAGAAGTTGGTATCGATGAATCGATGTATTTTGATTAATGGTTATTTAATTGTATTTTTATTTATCTTTTTTCTTTATTTGTTCAAAATGTATGATATGATGTGGCATTTAGTTTCGAATTGATTATACATCTATTTTTAGATATACAACACAAGTGATTCATCTTAAGCTTTATCTATCAATTGATTAATTATTATTCATTCACAAATTTATCGATCTCAATAATTCCCTGCGTCTTACACACACTTTAGCTTTTAAATCATAAAGACAAGTTTTAGTATATATTAAATACTTCAAAACGATGATATGATACTCTTTATCACAGAGTATATACATCTACCTGACATTACGTATTGGCCTTCCGCTTCTTGGGCACCTGAATGTGATGCCTTAGATGCTTTTTGCCAATTCTGTTTTTATTTTTATATCCTTTTATCGTTTGGAGTCTTTTACGGTGGTTTTTAATGCATTGTGATGTAATATTTAATAATAATAAAGACACTAAATCACTTTTCCTTCTAAATTAAGATATTAAAATAATAGACTATGTCAATCCGTAATATATATCCTATAGTACTGACTCATGTAAAGCGAATGTGAAAAAAATGTCCATCCTTTAGAACCATTCTTCATTTAAAGAACCAGATTTCAAACACCAAATGCTCTAAGGTTGATTTTTAATTAAGCATTAAAGTTATTTGTCGACTTCAAATATGGCAAGAATACATTTGGGGGGGGGGGGGGGGCAAACATAGCGCTATTTCGCGAACGATATTAAAAGATTCTTGAACTTTCCTGCGATTGAAATTTTGACCGAGTTTTCACTGCTGCTGCTGCTGCGCATTGGGTACCTCATATATTCTAAGAAGACAAAAAAAAAAAAAAAAAAAAAAAAAAAAAAAAAAAAACAACACCATTTTAAAATTTTACCCAGGAACCTTTTTATTCCGATAGATTTGATTCGACGTATACGCAAGTCTAATAATCCAAAATGTTTTGGGCTCATTGCTGTTGTGGTCGAAAAATGTCTCAAACCAGCACATTTTAGTGTCCATTACAACAATGTTAAATCAAGCCCATAATATAGTTCGGTTATCAGACCTGCTAATGTGTGCATCTAGGTTTGAGTAAAAGTCAGGTAGAAACTTTTGTCATTTAAATCAATCGATATTTGAAGAAAAAGTTTTTGGACCAAAGCAAAAAAGTTAGGGCCGGGTCTCTCACAACAGCTAATCACAACATAGAAACTAACTTTGTATTTTTTTAAATAAGTTTGAAAAGGTACAATAGGACGGAATTGTCGGTTTGTGGATGTATAATACATTTTTGATAGTCTGATAGAATCAATGATTACAGTTTAAATCTATCCCATGTGATCTTTTGTGATATTTTTATCGGATCAGGAAAAAATGTATGTGTGTGCCTATGTGTTTTTCTTTAATAAATTAATAACCTAATATTTTTTATAATTCATTATTATTCTCAAAGTAACAAAGTGTTTATGATTACAATTTTTCATTGGACCATCAAACATGCAAATGTGTGCTAGTAGAGACAGTATTCTTTCAGTTAATCATTGCCGTTGGGACCATCAGTGTTATATTGATTGTTAAGTGAAAGATCTAAAAAAGTGTATTTGAAACATTGCAAGATAAAACAAGATAGAAAAATACAAGAGAAAAAAAACATCTCATAAAATCAGCTTGTCTCGACTGGGGATCGAACCTCAGATCTCCTGATTATCAGTCAGACGTGCTGCCATTACACAGCGTAGGATGCACGATAGTTGGCTATAATGATAGCACGTCTGACCGGTAAGCAGGAGATCTTGGGTTCGAGGCAGGCCGGATTTTTTTGTGATGGTTTCTTTCTTGTATTTTTTTTTTCTTGTTTTATCTGGCAATGTTTCACACACACTATTATCTATCTTCAGCTTTCATCAGTGCCTGCTCTCTAATTTGCCAAGTTGATATTAACGCGTTAAGTGTTGCTTTGGGACATTTTATAAAGAGCTTTGAGCACCTTTGGAAAATATATTGTGCTATATAAAAGCTCAAGATTAGAAGAAGAAGAAACAAAACAAACAACAACAATCCGCCTTTCAGTTGTTCGATTTTGCTGATTCTACCCCAATTGCAAGACAATATTATGTCGGCCAAAAGGCAAAGTAGTGCAATGTTGTCGTGCTCAAAAAGTGGCCGGCACAATCCCGAGGATGACAAGCGTAACACCCGCCAGTTTAGGCGTGACAATTTCACAAGACAGCAACGAGAAAAATCTGTGGTAATGTTTCGAAGGTAAGAAATTTACATTTAGTTATATTTCTTTTCAAAGGAATATTGTTGTTTTTTTTTTTCAAGAATAATAGGGAACAAACGGGTGGTGTTCAAATCTGGTTCCAATCTATCTCACTGGAAGTGTAAAACGGGTAAATGATCTTCTGGTTTCAGAATGAGGCATCTTATTTTCTATTCTAAATAATATATGCTGGTCGTCATTAATAAAGATCGTCTATTCTCATTCTTTTCTGCCCTGTAATCCTTAAAATCTGCCTACACATCCTGCTACCAAAAACGTTATTCCACCTTATGATTCAAGATGTAACATATTCATTGTAAATTGTATGCTATCAAGGACATAATTACTGGCAAGTTTTAAAAATATAAAACTCTCCGAAGGACTAGTTACCTACATAGTTCCAATGATGTTGGAACCGGAAAAGTTGAGGGTATGATGTTATGACTTTTCTTCCCAATTCAAATTGGGTTTTTTCTTTTTTTATTCTCTGGCATGGGGCCACAAAGTATAAAAGTATCTGAATGTAATTTTTTGTATTAACGTTGTTAGCTGAAGAAGGGTTTTGAGCCCGCAATGTTCCGTGTTATTATGTTCTTCCGGAGGACTGGATACATACATTGTGTAAATGATATTCTGGTTTCAAAATAATGACATCGTATCTATAAATCTAACTATATGCTGTCATCAATAAAGTTCATCCATCCTCGTTCTTTTACGTCCCATAACCCTAAAAATATGCCGATGCATCCTGCAACTAAAATAGTTATGTCACCTTATGATACAATAATAGAACTTATTCATTATTAGTCCTCGAAGGACTGGTTACATACACACATCCAAGGATATTGGAACAAGAAGAGTAGAATGTGAGACCTAACGATTTATCTGCCCTGTACGAGTAGAGAATGTAATCTTTCGTCAAGATGATCCACAAGACAATACAAGTTGAGAATAAAAGCTTTCGTAAAGAAATGCCAAAGGACAATACGAGTAAAGAATAAGAACTTTCGCTGCAAAAGTTGTTTTTTTATTTTCTATTGTTTTCTGGCACTTCTCTACTCCTTTCAGATTCTCTCGTATTTCAATCTGTGAAAAACAGTTTTATATTTTTTTAACTTGCCAGTAATTCTGTGCTTGATGGCATAAATTTTACAATGGCTGTTCGGAACAATGTTGATCCCAACCCTATTTTTTAAATATAATATATAGCATAAGTGCATGCTCCACTGGCTTTTCTGAATGAATATTCATCTTATATCGGAGCTTACTCAAAAATCTAAATCGTCTCTGTATCATAAGTTTGTGTTAAGAATAGAGCTAGCTCGGCAATTAACTTTCGTTGTGTTTGTGTAGTAACCCTTGCCCTATAACAAATATTGATTTTATCGTCTTAAAAACTATCTATAATTTGAAATAGGGACCCGGCTTACAAGGCTGAACTTAATGTTGAAACAGGTTCCCCCTCTTTTACAAAGATAAATAGTCAGAAAATGTGTATATCAAACAATGACAAACAAAGCAGAAAGAAAAAATGCATTTTTTTAAAAAATCATCGCCCTCCCCAAATCAGGCTGCATCGGCAGTCGAGACAAGTTAATTTTTCGTGATGCTGTTTTCTTCTTTTTTTGTTTCTTATTTGTCTGGTACGATTTCATACACATCGTAATCAAAATGTAGGATTTTCATTTTACACATGTGCCTTCTCCCCAATTTGTGTTTTATTTGAACTATTTTTCTCTCGAAACACACGTATATAACTAAAGATTTATTTTTGGGGGGCAGTATTAGAGTGAGTAACATGCGATAAGTGGAGTTTTCAAAAAGCATGAAGGGACAAGTTATGGTTTAATCAAGCCGAATTCGCCCTCTCCTATATTTACACCGCGACTTTTCCGTCAGAACAAACACCAAAAGATTGATCTAGGAGCATTCGATTCCTAGTATTGTTCCACTCGTAATCGGATGAGGTCGAATCACTGACCATGACTCCCATCGGCGGAACTTACCATGCACCATCGGATCGCCCGTCTCTTCAAGCGAGACCTATCTTCGCAATTGGATTCAATAGTCTGATGTCACGTCGCCCAGCAACGGCGACCATAGTGGTTCTAAACAAAGAAAATCGGTACTTTTTATTCTTCATCCTGGCTAGAACTTTTCATATGTCTTGTGATCAGAATGCGTAAAAGTCAAAACATGATCAGATTTATAATGGTTTTTTCCTCTGGATACGTTTTTATGCTCGTCGGAGAAATATTTCATAAGGGCGTCCGCCATTGTTCCGATAGTTTAGAGCCAGTTACTAAGTTACCATACGTCATTACGAGGGAAGTGACGTTACGACTGTTGAAGCGTATTTGGGTCGTGGAATTATTTATAATGGCGTTTGCGACGGTGTTTGAATTGCTGAGGCTGTGACGTCATTGATCGAGTCGTCACGATGTCTCGACTTTTGCGAGAGTAAAAATATAATGAGAATGTTTGATAGCTAGTTAAGGGACATTACTTAATCAAAACTATTTGTATTCTTGCAACGCGCGCACACACACACACACACAAACAAACACACACACACACACACACTCACAAGCACTAGCACACACAAATAACATCCATGTTCTTGGACTCACATTACGACCTAAATTAGATCTATGGGTTCGAGCCGACGACAATACATTTCAACGGCATGTGCTTAGGAAAGAAACGATTCTCTTTGTTCATCTTTTTTTAAAAATTAAATTCTTTTATATAGCGCAATATCCACTAAATGTTCTCAAAGTGCTTTACAAGGGGTCCCTAGCCAACAGCAACATGCAACTTGTAGGACGTGACATGACGATTTTCGACAGAGACAACGCTGTAAACGGCCACATAGTCGCATTGCAGTAAATGAGTAGCTGTGTCTGCCAATAGATCTGGCACAAAGTACTTTGTGTCGATAAGAGTCCTATCCAAGGGTAACAAGTAATTGTTGCTGTCCGTTTAACACTACAGAAAACCAGGAGAATGTCCGACCCATCCACTGTGTATAAGGTTTTAAATAACCATACTGCATTATTATATTTTAAAGAAAAATTTCGGAAAGTCCTGGGTTCGAGCCTCGCGCTCGGCGCATAGTTAAGTCCTTGGAAAAGACTCTTTACTCACATTCTCTCACCGTACTCGGGTGTAAAATGAGTACCTGGCCGTTAACAGCGTTGTCTTTGTCCGAAAAGATTGTAATATCGCCTAACTGGCGTTATGTCCTGTCCTACATTTTAAATGTTGCTGTTGACCAGGGACCCCTTGTAAAGCGCTTTGAGCACGTTTAGTGGATATTGCGCTATATAAAAGCTAAATTTTTTTATTTATTTTTTTTATTCAAAGTCTTTCTACCCTGATCAGGCCCTAGTGCCATTCTTTGCCCACTTCTGCTTCTTCCGATTTCTCTATTTCCTTTGTAAATCTAGGCAGAAGTAATACGGATCTGATAATTACGAGTTTACACAAGGAATCCACAATGGAATAAAACAACAATCTGGACACGACAAAAGGGAGATTACCCGTGAGAGTTCGGCAGGTCAGTCCTGCTGACCTACCTTTAGATTTAAAAGGGAGATAACACAACACTCGAGTCCAATCAGTTGAGTGTTATCTGCCCTTTGTTTCCTCAATCCCTTGATTTGTTTGCCTTACCCTTTGATACTAAAACTGGATTGTTAGTTTTGTCTCACCATTAGAATGAAACATTCCCACCAACTGGAGACAACTTATTGCAATTTGTACCACAGCAATGAGATATTTGTGGTTTGAATCGACTATAAGTGGAATAAAATCATGATCTAGCCAATTTTCACAAATATATCAAATATTTTACGTCATGGAAATAATTGCAGACGAATTACTGAGTGATAAAATAGTCCTCTAAGAACCAATAGGTATATGGAATCGTTATTCTTCTCGGTTTCCGTAATTTGGAATAATTTTTGAAACCCTTAGAAAACTGCTTGTTTGTTTGTTTTTTATTTTCAAAGTACTTTCCGCCAGCTCTGGCAGCAGATCCAGACTTTACCAAAAAACAAAAAAAAAAAGGGGGGGGGGGGAGACAAAAACGCGACATTTTTTAGGGAGATTTATGATAGAGCTTGTAGATTCCCATCTTATTTCAAAACGGTATACATAGAATGAAGATGACGTCACTCGGGTCTATGTTATTGGGGTTTTTTTGCCATCCATGTTTATGAGTAATTCTCACTAAACTGTACTAACCAGAGTTTATTCAAGGTTACACATAGTTTTGCGTGTTGGTCCTTAAGAACAACGTTGAGCTTAGTTCACAACATCTAATATATATATATATATATATATATATATATATATAATATATATATTATATATATATATAATCTGTTTCGTCTTTAGTAGATGGTATGAGAAGTAAGATAGGTCTGTCTGGTGTGTGTTGTGTGTTGTGTGTGTGTGTGTGTGCGTGTGTTCGTATGCTTGTGTGTGTGAATGAGTATGCTTCAGCCAAAGCAATTTGTAATTTAAGCGCTTAGGGTCTGGTGTCTCGGAGTTATAGCGCTATATAAGTTATTATTATTATTATTATTATTATTATTATTATTATTATTATTATTATTATTATTATTATTATTATTATTATTATTATTATTATTATTATTATTATTATCATTATATAATCTATCTTATAAAAGTCCCGACGTTTAAAATGTTAATGTCGTTTCTGTGGTTACTCGCAGTTTTAAATTTCTGCTTTATAAATAACAATAAAAGATACACTCAAAGAGTTGACTGTGTGGATTCATCGATTCATTTTATTTCATATCCATCTTGTCACAGTAAAGGTTGTTCACAATTATCTTATTAAATTTTATTTTATTAAGAACTGAATTCATCTCACTCCAGTTATATTTCGGTAGGCTTAGATAAACTTTACCTTCTAATATTAGATCGTCTTTCCTTTTATAGCTTCCTCGAATTAATTTCTAATTAGTGAATACTTTTCGTTCTACATTCTGTCACGGAGCCACTTATTATAAAAGCTGATAGGTCTAACATTCTACACTCACTTCTCTCTACAATCTATGCTGGACGGCCAGCCGCTCCATTCCTCATATATATTTGAAGATTTTTAATCTTTTGGTACTTTGTGGATATTTTATCTCCACCATCAAGACGCCGGAGCTTTTACCTTTGACTGTATAATCTTCAAGGATCAAACCTGAGCCCGCTGTCGAAGAACTATACAATAACCCCTTCCCAACTACCTGGAAGTGGAACTTTATGAGCCTGAGCAGGTTATCGGAGAAATATAGAACTCACGCCTGTCAACTGCCTGGAAACGTAACCTTACGAACCTGACATATCATCATAAGTTACGTAATATATTCACGTTTCTATTTGTAACTACCACAATCACTATTTATCTCTTTTAATTAAATTTCATCTTTCTTTTTATTTCATCTTAAACAAATCGTTAATTGTTTTTCATTTATAGTAACTAGTAAATTCTGGGGCCTCATTCTACATATCTTTATGCATAGTCGAGTAGCTCTTTACTCACTTGAGACCATGACACATCTTACCTACCATTATTAAATTGATGGAGAAGCATAATTCAATAAACCCTCAACATTTTGGTTGTCTTTCCATGAGTGACGGAAACACGTACGAGTGACGTCACTGTTTGTTGGATAGAATGAAGTTGACGTCACTCGGGTCTTTGTTATTGTATTGTGCCATCCGCGATTATAATTCTCACTAAATTGTATTAACCAGGCTATAAAACTATAAGGTTACACACAGTTTTGTGTGTAGGTCGGTTATACTTCAGGATGGCAATGTTGTGAACTTCTTAGCCAAGCGCATTCTATATATAACAGACTGATGATACTACTTATCATCTTTTCAACAATCAAAGATTCACATACTAATTATGTTATGCAAACTAGCAAAGACACACATACACATGCGCGCACACACACATACACACACTTTAATGAATGTACTCATTTATTATACACACGCCCATTGTTCTATTCACAAGTGTAAGAAACGAAAAGAAAAACACTTTTCGGCCCGTTTGATTGAAGAAATATATCTATATAGTCTATCTACTTTGATACACAAGAAAGGAAATCTTAGAAAACAAAAAACAAAAAAAAAAAAACAAAACAAAAAAACAACAATAACAAAATTTTAAACTAGCAAAGACACGCACACACATACACATGCTTTTATGGATGTACACATTTATTACACATAAGCCCATTGTTCTATTCACAAATGTAAGAAACGAAAAGAAAAACACTTTTTGTTCCGTTTGATTGAAGAAATCTATCTTGATATCAACTTTGATACACAAGAAAGGAAATATTAGAAAACAACCCCACCCCCCCCCCCCAAAAAAAAAAACAAAAAAAAAAAAAAAAAAATAAAAAAAAAAAAATAAAAAAAAATAAACTTTGCGAATTGTGACTTGTATTTAAACGGAGTTATGTTGTATGGACCCTATGTTTGAAGAAAAAAAAACTATTAATGATTTATTTAGACAGACCAGAAATGTGTGACTTTTTGCCACTTCAATCAGACCGGTAAATTGCCGTAAATTGGAAAGACATGTATTTAAACATTTGGCCAGAAAACTTGCATTTGAAATATCGATCGATTTAAATGACCCTCCTCTTGGTAATAACTCTCAAACCTAGGACTTTAAAGAAGACTTCGCGAGGTCTTGGATTTGAGAGTGTTTGCCAAGTTGAGGGTCATTCTAACCGATTGATACTTCAAGGGCAAGTTTTCTGGCCAACTTTTTAAATACTTGTTTTTCTCGAGCACGGCATTAATTAACTGGTTAAGAAACTTTATTCATTCTGCAGTACTCTGGAGAAAAAAAACAACATATTTTAAAATTTGGCCAGGAAACTCGTCCTTCAAATATCGATCGACTTAAATGACATTCATCTTGACAAAAAAAAAACACTCTCAAACCTGGGACCTCGCGAAGTCCCAGGTTTGAGAGATTTTTTGTTTGCCTAGATGAGGGTCATTTAAATCGATTGATATTGTTTTATTAACCTCAGGAATAAGAGACATCCAATGTTTGTCGTCATTTTGCCAGTTTATTTTTATCTTCTTCTTATATATACATACACATTAAACATAGAGGCACATGGATTAAACTATGCCTTAAAGTTATTGGCTTCAACAAAAAGAAATAATAATAATTTTTTTTTTTAATTAAAAAAATAACAATTTTTTTTTTAATCGATCGATATTTGAAGGACGAGTTGTTGACCAAATTTTAAAATACGGGTTTTTTCAGAGTACGTCAGCGTATTATTCAATAACCCAATCTTATTATAGATATACTTATTCAGAGCATGTAACGAACACTAGAAATTGCTTGCTACTCTGTTGATAGGACTCTGATTAATCCCAAAAGTACTTTCGGCCAGCTCTAACAGATTCAGCTACCCAATCTCAGCTGGGTGATCAAAGAGGTTCCGAAAAAAAGATCTCGACTTCACCCGGAATCGATCTCAGTCCAATTGTGTGTGAAGCGAGTGCTCTATCTATTGAGCTGTCGGCAGCTCTAATCTCATGTTTGACTACAAATCTATTTTTCAACAGCTAGATCAGCGAGATATAATATGTATTTTACCCTTTTGACGGTATTGGTCACAATTTATGTCTGTATATTATAGCTTTAAAAAACTATTTTTAAAAACTTGAGCTTTTATATAGCGCAATATAAACTAAAAGTCCTCAAAGCGCTTTACAAGGGGTCCCTGGCCAACAGCAACATGTAACATGAAGAACGGGACATGGTGCCTGTTAGGCGATATTGCATATTTTTTTCCGACGGAGGAAATACTGTTTAGGACCAGATACTTATTTTACACCCGAGTACAGCGAGAGAATGTGAGTAAAGAGCCTTTTCCAAGGAGTCAACTATGCGCCGAGTGTGGCTCGAACCCAGGACCTTCCTATCCGAAAGCGAGAGTCATACCACAAGACCACATAGCTGCAATGTCGTTGGATAGTTTTGTTTGATTTGAATGCGTGCTTCGAAATTAATTAAGATACATTAAGTGCAGACGCATAAAAGATATAATTCAATAGTGTTGACATTACCAAAGCCCGTGGGTTCTTTCAATGTTGCATATCATTTTAAAATCCTTGTCAAGCCTTTCCATTTATTCTTTAACAAAAGTATTTATTCACTCACTCAACCCTAACACCGACTATATCCGTAGTTTACCCGGGTTACTTTTACCCCATGTCTATTTATTACATTTTTATGAGACAAATTATAGGCGTAGTATCAAAGCTAATGTTTTTAGTTTATGCATGAAATGATAGTTGAAGAAAACTATCTATGTACATGCCCATTTTTAATACATTTTTTCCAATTTTGAAAAGTAGCAAAAATCTCTAGGATTGAGTGAGATAATGATAGCTCGTGGATAACAGTACGCGTACGTCTTGGATAGTACATGTACTTTCCATTTATACAATTTCTGTTGTTTTGGGGGCTGTTTTTTTTCTCTTTTGGTTTGTTTATTTATTTGTTTGGTTGGTTGGTTGGTTGAGTGTTTTACTTTTTGTTTTATTTGGGGGAAAGGGGGGGGGGGGGGGGTGTTAATATGTTTGTTGTTTGTTTGCTGATTATTTTTTTAGTTTTCTTTTTTAAAAAAATCTTTATTTTGTTTTTGTTTTAGGGGGGGGGGGGTGTGAGAGGGTGGGGGGAGGTTGGGTTTTATTATATTTTTTTTTTGTGGGGGGGGGGGGGTTGTTCTGCTTATTTTGTGTGTGTGTGTGTGTGTGTGTGTGTGTGTGTGTGAGAGAGAGAGAGAGAGAGAGAGAGAGAGAGAGAGCGTTTTGTGTGGTTGGGAGACTGTTTGTATGCGTGGAAGCTATTTTTTTATTTTGATTTGTTTTTTATTTTATGTTGTTTTTTTTGTTCATATGTTTGTTTGTAATGGTTTGGTGTTGATAGAGAAACACGGTGCGGATGTCATCAAATGATGGGTGCGCAAAGCCCGTATGTAGACTTCAGAGTTTTGATCCGCCGATCGTGAAAATCAGGACTTCAGAGGTTTTATCCGCCGACCTTTAAAACTTTGCGATAATCAATTTTTCGGTATTTGTTATTTAGATTATCGACCTTTAAAAAAATACTTATTACGCATGTTGATGCACATTTAGTTAGTCCTCATATAATACCGCTTTGAGATGGTGGGTCACAAAATTTGACCAGAAAACTCGTCCTTCAAATATATCGTCGATTTCAATGACCCTCATTTTGTTTTAAAAAATTGAAATCTGGGAATTCGTTTTTAAATACCTGTTTTTTATATTGTTTCGTGTTTTGTTTTTTCTCAGAGCACCGCAGCATTAGTTCCAATTCTTAAATTTTGACTTACCCACTATCCATTTTACCCAACGAGCATGTATTTGCAGGTCTGATGACAGAACGCGTTTACGAGCTTGATTTAGCATTGTTGTAATGGAGGATACTTTGCGTCGGTTCGGAAGTATTTCCATTACAAAGTTCAAAGTTCAAAGTTCATTCAATCTTAAGCTTTCGCCAATAAATCACACAATTTGATGACAACATACATGAAAGTGGGAAAAAATGGTAAATAGAACGAAAAATTAAACTCATGCCACTAATAACCATAAAAACAATGAGACAATAACAATTTGGGGTATCGGACCTGCAAATATGTACACGATGATTTCACCCATTGTGAAACCTGCTCCACGTGATACGGAAACAGTTAAATATGTTCTAACTCAAGCGTGCTCTTCAATTGTTCTCTTGGATAATTTCTCTGACACTCGTCTTATCCTCAAAGTGCAAACTGGTTTAAGTCTCAATGCAACACAACAATGGTATCACAGAACTCGTTATCTACAGTTTATCCATTTTTTACGTAGAAATCTAGGATTATTTCCCCTTGGATCTCTCATTGAGCCTGTTATTTTATTATCAGTGGACCTCAAGTAGACATCAATTTCAGAAAATACTTGAAATATTAGCTGTTTAAGATAAAGTTTAAGTTTCAATTCAGCTCATGACGGTAAGAACTTCTTTAAAAAGTGGAAAAATTTGACTTAATGATTTTCTGAGCACCAGCAATCTTGAATGGTAATCTCTAGTAGCTGAGATTCGAGTGATTGGGGCAGAGTCGATTCGCAGCCCATAACAATCCACGATACAATAAAGATAATTCCACGTGGCTTATTGCTCAGTTTGACTCTCCTTCGAGCAAATCCTTTATATATGAAATGGATTCCCTTGGACAATGGCTCAACGCTTCATTGAATCAACAATAAAAAGAAGAAAAAAACGTCTCTCCATTCCTCTTATTCAATCAACGCACATTCCACATGGATTCCTCTAAAGTTTTTTTAACATTTCTCGTGTATGCCTTTCTTGTATTAAGTTCTTTTCCCTTTATTCATATCGTATTGATTTTGGTTTTGTGCTGCAATTTGAAAAGCCTTTTGATTTTCCTGGTATAAAATCAATGATGTAATATAGAACAAGTTGGGGGATTTTTTTTGTCTTGTTGTTATTTTGTTTTAGGAATAAATAGCCGGGGTATTTTATAGCACTCACTTGTATTCGATGAAAAGGAGGCTATAATATATACACTGTTTCGATTCGCGGTATTGATGGGAGGAATACGATGCATGTTACAATAATACACGGTTTCTTTGAGTTTGAGTGGATATCAGTAATCAATGAGTTGAATGTTTCAAGTCTCCAGCGTTCAAATATCACACAAACGTTTGCTCTAAGAGTGGGTATTATATTTTTCATTATTAGCATTATTGATTCTGTTCCACGAGGAGTGAAATATACAAGCGACAAGATCACGTGATTTTATTCAAATACTGTTTCGAAGAGTTATTTGGAAGTATTGTAGTTTTTTTTAACATTTAAGTTATAGTGTATGTATACCGTCTCACGTGAAAGACATTTTGGGATAGTTTGATGTATAAGACGCCATTTGAGATGATTTCAGTGCTAACCTTCATAGTAGATGTAGATAAAGATTGATGATTCGATATATGTGATGAGTTGAATTCAGATGTGATCTTTCTAATGTAAAGTAATTCAAATTAAAGTGATACTAGGCTGCTAGAAGCGGTGGACTGTAAAAAAATGTATATAACAGCTTTAAAAATGTGGTATTTTGTTCTTTTTTTTAAAGCTGTTATATTCTTTTTTGTTCATTACAAATTAAATTAGGCATAAACGTGCCTCTACACAGTTTATATATATAAATAATAGATTATTAATGATAAGAAGTATTTTAAGTAATTAGGGATGAAACTAGAGACATAGCTTTATGAAGACGTCATTGAAACCACTTTCCTATATATCTATTCATTTTATAAGCTACTCGTATTTATCATCTATTCATTATTTTTTCATTTATTTACATATGTATTTGTATCATTTTGAGATATCATATTCATTATATGCAATACAGCATATCAACTTTGCACTGGTCCCAAATTGTGGACCGTGATTTCAAATTATTTATATTATTATTATTCATTTATTTATCTATTTATTTATTCATTCATTCATTCATTCATTCATTTATTTATTTATTTGTCATTTAACTATTTATTTATTTATCTATTTAATTATATATTACATCTTGAGGCATATCATATTCACTATAAGCAATCAAGTATATTAACTTCACTCGACTTCCAAATTGTTGACCATAATTGCAATGTTCTAGTCCATGTTTAGTTCACGTCTGATTCACATAATCCATAATACCGATTTGATGAGATGGCTACAAATAACCGGATGATGACGTAAGCGAAAAAAAAAGAGAGGATCACCTGATAGTGGTATCATCACACATAGATAATTAAAAAAAACCTTTGTAGTCAGTATTTTCAGAATTATTTATTATGAGGCTTTTGGTTTGTCTGTTTGTTTGTTGTTTTTTTGTTGTTGTTGTTTTTTTTTTTTATTTATTTATTTTTCAGTTTAATAACTGCATCCATTCTTGCCGCACTCTGAAATCACACATTAAAAAATTTTAGCCAGAAAACGTGTCCTTCAAATATCGCTCAATTAAAATGGCCCACATCTTGCCGAAAACCACTCAAATTTGGAACTTCAAGTCCCAGATTTGAAAGTACTTCGACAAGATGAGGATCATATTGAAGCCCCAGTTTGAGAGTTTTTCCACAAGATCGATTGAACTTTGAAAGACGAATTTTATAGCAAAAACTTTTTTAAATTGGCTTTTTTTTCCCAATACGGCAGCCTTCTCCTCTAAATTGTTATAAATGTATCATCTGATTCTCCGTGACTAAATACCAGATTGGAACGGTGGATTACAATTAGAATTTAAAAATTATTCGAATTAAAACGTTTGTTTTTGAAAAATCAAATCACATTACGATATGAACATATTTACAGGTCTGATAACCTGGCCCAATTATGGGCTCGTTTTAACGTTGTGATGGACAATATTTTACCTTTGATTTAGAGCGACGTGCACTTATTTGCAGGTCTGAAAACCAAATTCCTTATGGGTTCATTGTTGTAATGGAAATCTAAAAAAATGACGAAATATATTGCCCATTTACAACAATGTTAAACTAGGCCCATAAGTGGGTTTTGATGTCAGACCTGCATATATATATGTACACGTTGATTGAGATATATTTTTATTACAACAATGAGACCATAACAATTTGACCTGCAATTAAGTTCGGTTGAAACATAATGTCTCATTTCAAAACAATCAATGGCTTAGACCCACCTCAATTAGAAATAAATCTTCAACTCTTCTAGAATTCCGTATTTTGTCTTATTTCCTTTACTTTTAGTTTTTAGTTGTTTTTCTGTGTTCAATTCGGTGTAAAAAATCAATTCTCAAATCGTCGCTGCAGATTGAAGTCGGCGGCCACAAGACAGAAATATCTATGAGTGCATGTAACTTTATTGATAGCTATAAAAATCCATTCGTCACAGAGTGTGGAAGGATTAATGGTTGAGAACCCCGTTGACGTTAATTAAAATCTGTGCTTGAAGTTGTCGATTAAGTGGAATTCGTTGTTGACTTCCTTCCAAAACAGGAAATATATTTTTCAAATTATGGAGGGCTCCCTTTGGAACAAGACAAAGTAAGATATGATTGGTTTTGATTAATTTTAGAATTTCAATATTGTGCCTTTAAGATGGCGCAATCTTTATAAGTCTGTCTTTGAAGGCAAGGCAATATCTGTGAATATTTATGGTTATACGCGTTACAAATGCTATGTGTCATCATCATCATCATCATCATCATCATCATCATCATCATCATCATCATCATCATCATCATCATCATGTCGTCGTCGTCGTCATCATCATCATCATCATCATATCGTCATCATCACAATCAGCATCATTGTCATTATTGCTATCATCATCACCATCATCATCATTATCATTATCATTATCGATATTCATGATATTCCGTAATCATTAAAAAGAATACTTAAGCTTTTATTCAGCCGAATATCCACTAAACTTTAAACGCTTTACAAGGTGTCCCAAGCGAGCAGCAACGCATGGCATATAGGACGAGACACCATGCCTGTAAGGCGACATTATAATTTTATTTTTCGATGGAGACACTCTCTTACAGACCAAGTACTAATTTTACAAGAAATATTTAGTAAAAGGCCAAAAATCATCTTTTGCCGTTTTTTACCTTTAGCAGGTCGAGTAGGGAAAACTAGAAAATCCTACACATCTGAGTTGATAATTTTAACATCAAATCCACTATTTTTACTTGTATTTGACCCGACATAAAAAAAAACCAACTCTGATGGGGTGAGTTATAATGTGATGAATCGACCAAACCTCTGAAGTCTCGATTTTCACGATCGGGAAATCAAAATTCTTAAGCTTAAGTCTACATTCGAGCTTTGCACACCGTGTTTTATTTTATTTTGGGGTCAGACACAGGTCTGATGCGCCAAAAATGAAATAAAACATGGTGCGCCAAGCTCGTATGTAGACTTCAGAGGTTTGATCCACCAATCGTGAAAATCGATACTTCAGAGGTTTGATCCGTCGACCATCAATTTCTTTTTTTTTAATAATCAAGTATTGACAAACTGTTTAGTCGTAGACAATGTAAGCTCAAGAGCAAAAGAAAACAACAAATAAGTTCTATAACTATAACTATAACTATAACCTATGATATAAAAAAAATCCTTTAAATGCAATATCAATATTTGCGCAAAGATTTTATAATATTTTCTCCATATTTTTCTAATTTGCAAATTGTTTAAACGTCATCTCTACCGTACTTTGAAAAAAAACAACACATTTCTAAAATTTTGGTCAGAAAATTCGCCATTCAAATTTCGATTGATTAAATGAGCTTCATTTTGTCAATAACTCTAAAACCTGGGACTTCCTTGAAGACTTTCTTGATGTTCCAAGTTTGAAAGATTTTGACAAAATGATGGTTGTTTTAATTGATCGATATATCTAATTTGACGAACGAGTTTTCTGGCCAAAATTATAAAATTGTGTTTGTTATTTTCAGAATACGAGAGATCGTTATATTATCTGAACTATTAAATTAATACAGCTACTATTGTGTTGAATATACTATTGTGTTGATTGTCTTTGTTTAACTTTCACTTGACATTACTAATGTTGTTTTTAAAATATCGATTTTCTATATTTGAAAATTTGGCCAAAAAACTCGTCCTTTGAATATCGATCGATTTAAACCACCCTCGTCTTTGCAAAAACCCTCAAACCTGGATTTCTTGAGTTTTTACCAAAATGAGGGTCATTTAAGTCGATTGATATTTGAAGGACGAGTTCTCTGGCCAAATTTTTAAATATGTGTTTTTCCAGAGTCCGTCGGGTAAATAACGATCACAAAGAAAGCGTTAATTTAATGATTGTTTTATTATTTTAATGGCCTGAGTCTGAGAAAAAACTTAACCCTTTGAAGTTGATGTTTATGGTCGATTAAAAACATGATGGATTTCTGATTTAATGTAGACAATTAGGTATATGCCCGGAACCAAATGGATTCTGTGTGTGTGTGTGTGTATGTATGTGTGTGTGTGTGTGTGTGTGTGTGTGTGTGTGATACAAAAGAGAAGAAACAAGAGAAAAGAAGAGAAAAGAAGGAAAGAATGAAGGAAATAAAGAAGGAAGGGAAGACAGGGAGACAGAAAACAGGGAGTTGGGGGTGGGAGGGCAGGAGAGATTGTGAGAGTTATCTATGTGAATGGATAGGTGTGAAATATAAAGAGAAAATGAAACAGTAAGGGAGAGAAAGAGAGAGAGAGAGAGAGAGAGAGAGAGAGAGAGGTGTAAGGGAGGAATGAAAGGTGTGTGAGTGCGTGTGCAAGAGCGTTTGTTTGTTTGTAAAAGAGGTAGATAGATAGCTAGATAGATAGATAGATAGCTAGATAGATAGATAGATAGATAGATAGATAGATAGATAGATAGATAGATAGATAGATAGATAGATAGATAGATAGATAGATAGATAGATAGATAGATCGATCGATAGATAACTTTGAACTTTGAACTTTAAGCTTTGAAATATTTGTTGACTGGGCTTTGATCTGTTTGTTTGCTTTTTTCTGTATTAATATATGAAATCAATCAATCAAACAATGAAATTAAAATCAAATTTAATAGTTAGAACTATACAAGATACAGATGGAAGTGAGAGCGAGAGAGAGAGAGAGAGAGAGAGAGAGAGAGAGAGAGAGAGAGAGAGAGAAGAGAAAGAGACTTATCATCGCGAAAACGCTGATGACAATTCATGGAAGTGTTCATGGGATTCTTGATTTCTTAAATATATTTTTCTTCATTCACATCAGTCACTCAAACATACAACATGAAGCTAAGCAATATAACAATACAATATAATGTTTTAAAAACAAATGTGCTAATAGGTTTGTTTGTTTTGTTTTTTTTTAAATAAATCTGCCTTATCTGTCTTTGACATGTCTTGGAAGGGAGTTCCAGATACCAAAATCAAAATCGGGCAAAAAATTGAGTCGACATGTTTTGTCAGTGCAGGGCAGTGCAGCTATCGTTTAATAGACGCGTGAATGACATTAATTTAATGTGATAGTGCCATTGACTACACCTTCAATATTGATGTAGGTTTCTCCATGAATATGTCCTGAACAACGGGATAAAATGCACAGACCAAAGCATTATAATGAATAAGTAAAAATGGATTTGGTAGCCCAATGGCGGACATTGTCCTGCTCGCTTTTGTTTTGGTGGGCCATAATGTTCACCGACGCACACTGACAACACGCTTTATAAAAAATAAGCTTGGTCAGAATTATTTTTTTTACTCCATAAATCGATTGATCAAGATAATCCCCGATTTGTCAATAAATCGCCAAAGAGTCTCAGCGTTCAGAATTTTTGAAAGGGCGGAAGTCATCTAAATCTATTGATATGATCATAAAAAGTTAAAACGTTTTCTCGCCAAAGTGTAATAAATGCGTTTCTTATGTTTTCTAACCAAAATTTGTAAAGCTTTGTTTTCTGTAAGTTGTCTTGCCAAAATTCTAAAAAATATGTTCGGGCTTTTGGATTTTTCTTTTTGGTTGTTTTTGGTTGTTTTGTATTTTGTTTTGTTGTTGTTGTTGTTGTTGTTGTTGTTGTTGTTGTGTATTTTTTTTATTATTCTGGTTGGTTGGGTTTTTTGGGGATTTTTGGGTTTTTTTTTTCTTTTTTTGTTATTGTATCTTTTAAAATTAAGTTTTCCGGCCAAAATCTAGTGTACAGTTATAAAATTATGGGTTGTTGACCTGACGTTTTCTTAGTTGCAGGTCTGGTATCCCAAATTGTTATGGGCCCATTGCTATCGTGAATATAGACTTCTCTCAACCCAACGCAAAATATTCTCCATTACAACAATGTTAAAGCTAGGTTCATAATTGCGTTCGCTTATCAGACTTGCAAATATGTGCCCATCGGGCTGACCACAAGGCGCCTTAGCACAATTGCCGATCTTATTTTGCTGCCAATAATTTTTTTTCTGCTTGTATTTGAGTGTACACTGCTGCAAGCAGGGATCCATATATAACAAGACTATAATTCTCCGATCTCCGTTGTTCTCTTTTATTACCTATATCAAAATAAGCCAGTAATAATAGGTATGTAATAGAGAGAAGCCTGTCATTATTTCGCTGTATGCTTTTGCCACAGAGGAGTTTTAGTCGGTGCGCAAATGTTACCGCATGCTGTGCAACATGTTTTTGTTTTACAATTTATGATTCTTGCACTCTTGCTTTTTGTAATTCTGGACGTGTTCCCAAATCGCTGCTTGAGTTTGCGAGTGCGACTTGGGAAGAAAGTTCGAATTTCAAACGCAAGAGTGCGAAAAATCTTTCATTCTACACCTCCAGACAATACTGATTTCGTTCATTTTCTTTATTGAAAGACAATTATTCTTTTTTTTTTTTTAAAGTAGGGCGGGGGGGGGGGGGGGGGGTCAAATTTGTTCCGTACAGCAGCCTGTGTTAAATTATTGCTCACGAAATAAGAATACCTGGCTGGCACACTTTTTTTAATAAAGGGCAATTTCATCACCCGTTGACTTAAATGATTATTTATAAAAATATACTCGCGCATTATGATCGATCATTTGATTTTGTTAACTGCTTCTGTTGCCCTGTTGCCACATTCACTTGCGCACACCGATGAGACTTTATTGCCTGACCGATTTTGATCGTCGGTGGCGCAAAAGATTCGTCTCGATTTATGTTACTTTTCACATTACAATTGTGTAATAATCAATATAAATGTCTGTTCATAAGAGCCTTTATTTCCCCGTAAATATAAAAGCTGTATTGTAACAACTTATACCATCTTCCTGAAATTTTCACCACAAACCAACTTAAATAGAGATGGAAAACTGAAAAAAAAAAGATGATTCTATCATTTCTGGTTTTTATGCTATTTCACTTCTTTATCGGGTAGTAATAAAAAACACCCTTTATATCTTGTATTGAGAAGTGCTAGAAAACAAACTGGAGTGATATATATACACACACGCGCGCGCGCGCACACACACAGACACACACACACATATATACATTATATCTATTATCTCACCTTTTAAAAAAGATTTCTTGCCTACAGATTTGTTTCAGCCAATGAAATGGCTTCTTCTGGGCAGCGAAATATGTTGTAGATAATTTGTGTTGTTTAATACGGTGCTAATTTGTGCTTATATGTTTGTTTGTAATTACATGTATATGTAGGTGTGCAAAAAAAAGGGGAGGGGGTGAAGATGATATTTGCGTGAGGTTATTGAGGTGAGCAGCAGACTGATAATAGTAGAAATTTTTTTTCTTCTGTGTGGGCACGTGTTAAATATTTCTTTATTTTCTGTTTAGTGTAGCCTTTTGTGGATTCTTAACTATGTGGAATTTTCCCTCCAGACAGAGATTGCATCTTTTTGTTTTTACTAAATAGCTTTTTTGCTTTGAGATGATGCCCCATGTGATGTTATGGCTGGTGTTGGAATCTTTTACTTTCCAGACGTGTTCGCTTAGAGCTGTGGGTGTTCTTTTTTATTGTCGTGTCTGAAGGACGAGGTGTGTTGATTATATCGGGTTTTGAAATGACCCTCTGTCAATCCGATGTAAGTTTTCTGCTTGCTTTGTGTTGTTGTGTGTGACGGTTGCTTTGTATATTATGTTCGATTCGAGGCAATTGCCCCGAAGCGGACAAGTGTCTTTATTTCTGCAGTTGTACTGCTTTCTTGGTGTGGCGTTTTGTTGGTTGTGAACATTTGGGATAAGTCTGTTATGTGCTTTAATTATGTCTCCGAGGTTGTTTATGCAGGAGTAGCTGACCTTTATGGTGTTTCTATTCAGTATTTTGTGTAGCCTGTGGTCATGTGGAAAGAAGGTGTCTATCTGTTTAAGAAATTTTTGTCCGATATTAGTTGTGACATTTTTTTTCGAAAGGGGGGGGGGGGGAGGGGGAGGGGGGGTTGAACCACTTTATGTTGCGTGATCTTGACTTTTTATGCTGAGATGAATTGGGTCTTTATTGTTTATGGGTTTATAATCGAAGGGTTCTGAATATCCACTGTGTTTGAGTGTGTTGATGTAGAGGCCTGCTGCGTATATACATACACACACACACACATATATATATATATATATATAATATATATATATATATATATAATTCACTCACGAATTTTTAAGCCAAAACTAATGTTTCAATGTCCTTCATTTCCTCAGTTTGCATTTGTCCGTAGGATTCTACGGACAATTGCCAACTGAGGAAATGAAGGACATTGAAACGTTCGTTTTGGCTTAAAAATACGTGAGTGAATTTATTTATTTCTATATGCTCCAACCTAAATTATCGAGCACTCTCGTACCTACAAGTACCCACTAACACTCATATATATATATATGCAGAGAGACAATAAAAAAGTTCAAAGATCACCAATCTCATCCCCCCTCCCCAATTATAAATCCCAACAATCAGTGTTATTAATAAAAAAAAATTTAAAAAACGACAAAGCTATTCGATTCAGTATCCTAAGAGATTTCAAATGGGTCCATGCATAACGTATAAGTTTGCTGCTTGTCCAGCAGTCAAGTAGCCAGCGCATGCAATGATAATGCAAACGGGTGGTCGTCAGTAAGCTGACAATATGAAACACTCAGCCAACTGCCCAACACTTGAAATATTATAAGTATCTCAATTCGGATATGCGGTTATTTGGGAATCTATGCATACCTTTAATTGTTGGAGAGTATAGATTAAATTAAAGACTCTTGAATCACTCGTATATAATAGCCAATTTTTCATTTTCAATATTATATTATGCTCTAACCAAAATTATCAAGCACTCCTATAACCTACAAGCATCGCGTAGGAATGGACCTGCTTTTTAAAACCCAAAGTTAACTCTTAAAATTCGATACAAAATAAAAACCTGCAATGAGGACAAGGAATTTCGTTTCTTAAATTTCAAAAATCTAAATCTCTTTTTTTTCCTCAATTTTTTTTCCTTTTTGTCTATTTCAACTGAATACCAGATTGACTCTCTATGTCACATGCTTTGGATAAAGAGAAAGTTCGGATAGACGAGGCGGGTATTGAGGTGAACATGACAAACATATATTCTCCTATTCGGGCAACACTCTGCATTCAAATACATCGATATCTACGTTCAGTTATTGATAAAATGTTCGATCCGGCGCCACGGAGCATTGTTTCGATAACAATGGGAATAATCTTGGGGGAAGTTAAGAACGGTTAGCAGTGTTTAGTATTTAGACACCACAGCCATCCATCCTTCCTGTTGACTCCAATAGTAATGAGCGTGCCGCGTCGATGACTGTTTGTTTTTTTTATTTTTGTTTTTTCATTTTGTCTTTTGTAGTTTTTTTTTTTTTTTTTTTTTTTTTTTTTTGTTTGCATCACTGTTTTGTCTCGTTTTCGATCATACTACTTTTTAAAAAATAACAGTGTGTATAATCATTAAATCAGCACTTAGCCTATTGATCGCCGAGACGAGAAAGAGTTCTATCGGTGATCACATTGTGGCATTAGGCGTTTGGAACTCTTGCTTAAGTCTCCACGGGCAAAATTGTGTTTGGGTTAATTTATAATGTAAACAAAGTAACATAGCTGATCTTCCTCTCAAAATATTATTCTGCAGTTATCTCTATTGATATGACTCGAGCACAGTGGAGAAAACAAAGAGTGAAGAAAGAGGAAAGTAAAGGTTTATAAAATGTACAGCAACAATAGACTATTATGACACATACAAAGTCAACGATAATGGTTTTGGCGTGGCTTTGATAACCACGCATAACCTGCTGCTTTATGTCATGTTATTAATCGTTTAGCACAGAATTGGGTCTTTAATGACAATAAAACTGGACATTAATTTGTGCTTTGGTGCTTTTCCATTATTTTTTTTTACTTCGACATTAGCAACAACAAAAAAATGGTTTTACTTCTAGTTTTGTGTATTTCATAAATGGATTATCTATAGGATGAGTGTTGGATTTTCTACAATGTCTTTTAGAGGGTAAGTTAGAAGTTAAGATGTGTATTTTTATAGAGTGTAGAGCTTGGGGTGGACTCAACGGGTACATATTTGCAGGTCTGACATCCGAACATAAATTATCTGCTTAGTTTCACATTGTTGTAATGGACAATGTTTTGCGTCATTTTATTTCCATTACAAAAAAAAAAGCCTAGATATAATGAATTGGGTTATCAAATCTGCAAATAAATATAATAATATATAAATAATTGAGATTATATATAGCGCAAAATCCACTAAACGTGCTCAAAGCGCTTTATAAAGGGTCTCTAGCAACCAGCAATATGAAACATGTAGAACGACACATGACGCCTGTTAGGCGATATTACATTTTTTTTCCGGACCGAGACACTGCTGTTATCGGCAAGGTACTCATTTTACACGTGAGTACGGTGAGAGAATGTCAGTAAAGAGTCTTTTCCAATGACTCAACTATGTGCAGAGCCAGGCTCGAACCCAGGACCTCCCGATCCGAAAGCAACACTTAACTTGTAGTACGGGGCATGACGCCTGTTAGGCGGTTAGGCGATATTACAATTTTTTCGGACAGAGACATTTCTGTTAACGGCCAGGTACTCATTTTACACCTGAGTAAGGTGAGACAAAATGAGAGTTTTTTCCAAGGACTCAACTATGCGCCGATCGAGGCTCGAACCCAGGACCTTCCGACCTGAAAGCGAGTGTCATACCACAAGATTACATAGCCGCACTAAAATGAGAAGAACTATAGCAAAAAACCAGTTGAGATTAATTCAAGAAACTGTTATTATTCTCCTCAGAAAAATAGATATGAATTTAAACTGAGTTTCATATCGGCCTAATTTTTAACTACGGATCAATTTTCCGCATCAAACTCACCCCTACATGTGTGACTATGTGATCGTGTAGTGTGACACTCGCCCGACGTGAAAATATTTACAGGTCTGATAACCGGAGCCAATTATGGGCTATCTAGGTTTGTTTGTTGTTTTGTTTTTGTTTTTTTTTTTTGTTTTTTTTTAAAGGGTTTTACGGCGCTTGCAACACATTTAGGTCATATCAGCGCCAGATAGGTTTAATATTATTGTAATGGACAATATTTTGTGTCGGTTTGAGAGTGTATCTCCATTACAACAATGAGGATCGTAACGATTTGGGCTACTAGACCTGCAAATGGGTACACGTCACACTCCTTCAGAGCTGTAGAACCAGCATTGGAATCCCGCTCGGAGCGGCGCATACTTGAATCTTTGGAAAAAACTCTTTACTCACATTCTCTCATCGTACTCAAGTATAAAATGAGTAACTGGCCGTTAACAGCAGTGTGTGTCTCTGTTGAAAAATTGCAGTATCGCTTAATAGGCATCTTGTCTCGTCCTACACTTTTGGCTTTTTTGTCATCCACTGTAGAGCGCTTTGAGCACGTATATTTGATGAATACCCGTTTCACGTTGAATCTAAATAAGCTTAAAAGAAGGTATTAAAAAACACAATAAAAATGCAACACAAGATTTAGATACTATCTATCTAGCAGATAAAACTGATACACAAACAATCTCATTTGTTATCTCCGCGTTCTTTACTTTAAAAAGATACTGAGCAATCTGTAGGTTAAAATAAGTCGCCTTTAAGACCCACCTTTCCCACGGAACTGGAGATTATCTGGGGTTTTATTACATGAAACGGACTATGACAGTTTCTTGATAGTATACCTTCAGAGCGATAAGGCCCATAGTGCAGGAGTTTGTCCCGGTTTATATAACTTGAAACGGACAATAGAAATTGCTTGCTGTTTTTTTTGGATAGGACGCTAGTCTATCGCAAAATACTTTCCGACATATCTAACAGACCCAGCTACCCAATCACTGCTGGATGGACAGGGGAGATCAGGGGGACAAAATCTCGACTGCATCGGGATCGAATTCGGTCCCTTTTGTGTATGAAGAAAGCGCTCTACCAGCTAAATTATCTAGAACCCCATACTTTGGATAAGAAGCTGGTTTTTCGCAAACTACTTTCCTACAATCTATATTAGACCTAACGATCCAGATAAGAGTGGGCAAGGATAAAAGGTGCCCTAAGAAAAATTAAACAAGCTCGGATCAAATCAAGCGTGGCTCGGAGGCTTAGCGATACAATGTATAGTTGTCTTGTCACAAAAGTCAAGCAATGTTAAGCGAGATCAGTGGCCAGGTGTGCTGCTGTGATCGTGAAAAATTCTAGTCCTGACGCTTTGTCCTTGGGTAAGGCTTTGTGCATACATTACAGCGAGTACCCAGATATAGGCAATGACGGATATTGTAGACGTGTTAGTACAAAAAGGACGCCTAAAAGGCGATTGGTACTTTATGAAATCGAAATATAATTTCATTTGCTCTGCTGGAAATATAAAGCGCATTGATCATGGTACAGCCATTGAAATGTGTTATTTAAATGTCTATTTTCATGTTGTATTGCGTATGCGTAATATAGCCCCTCCCCTCCCCTCCCCACCCCATCTCTCAACGACCACTATATGTGGCCCGCCGTCTTAAAAGGGTTTTATGTTGGGTTGCTTTAAATACTAAAAATACAATTCATAGCAAAAAAAAAAGTTTCTTTATGTAACGGAAACCACGATCTCATATTTCTGGTCATGTATGTAAACGTTAAAATTGTGCGCGAAGTGGCCAAGTTGTTAAGGCATTGCGCTGCGACCCGGTAGGTCCCATGTGCGAGCTCTACTTCACGAACTTTCGTTTGTTTTGTTGTTTTTTTTTTGTTTTTTTTTTTTTTTGTTTTTTGTTGTTTTTTTTTTCCTTTGGCAAGATTCTTAGCCCCCGATTTGCTCACTTTGGACAACATGGGTGATTACGGCTGACAGAAGACGATCGTTTGATGAATTTTCAATATTCCTTCATGGAATGATTGGCGACCGCATCTCATGATGCCACGCGGCTGCATTTCGTTCAACCGACGTGTACTTTGTTATAGGCTCATTGTTGTAATGGAAATACTCTCAAACCAACGACAAATAGTGTCCCTGACAACACTATTAAGCAAAGGCCATAACCTTTCGATTATCAGACTTACAAATATGAGCACGTCGGGTTCAACTCCTCCCACTTTATATATATAAATTAAATTAAATTGAGCTTTAATATAGCGCAACATCCATTAAATGTGCTCAAAGCGCTTTACATGGGGTCACTGGTCAACAGCAACATTTAACATGCAGGACGGGACATGACGCCTGTTAGGCCGATATTACAATTTTTCGGACAAAGACAACACTTTTAACGGCCAGGTACTCATTTTACACCTGAGTACGGTGAGAGAATGTAAGTAAAGAGCCTTTTCCAAGGACTCAAATATGTGTCGAGCTAGGCTCGACCCAGGACCTTCCGATCCGAGAGCGAGTGTCATACCACGAGACCACATAGCCTCACACACACACACACACATACACATCACACACACAATATATATATATATATATATATATATATATATATATATATATATATATATATATATATATATATTTATATACCGTTTTGAAATGAAACGTTAGCAATGGACAATTTAGTATTTGTTTCAATTTCATAGGGTTTCTTGTACCATTTATCGCGACGTCAGGAACGGGTTAACCTAATCGAAATATTGTAATTGAATTAGCTTTCACCTCAACCTGTTAAGATCAAATGAACCTGTTGAAACGCTTTTACTGTGTAAATATCGGCGTGTAATTTATGATCGATTTAATTCAATGAAATTCGATTGTTCAAAGAATTTACAAGTGGTTGAGGAGTGAACGTGTTAAGCACTTAATAGACTGTGTCGATGTTGTCTGAATAGAATTCGAGACTGTTTACTTTTTCTTTGACGAGATTGTTTTTCTGCTTTTTTTTTCAATTAAGAAAGAAATCAAATGTTGAATTGTTGATTCATTTATGTTAACGCCTTTATGTGCTTAATAGAGCTATCGTAATAAGTATCATAATCCATTATTTTATAATATTATGGTTGGGCCTTTCATTTCTTTATAATCCGTTTAGGACTGTCACAATTCCTTTCACAGTTTTATGATCTTTTGCTGAGGTCAGAAAATGATGATTTTGGAGGAGCGTCAGGGCGTTTTAATAGACGGGAGTGCTCTTCCGTTATCGAGTAAAAATTGTGTTCGTGTCTGGTATAATATTTTTTTTGTCTCATCTGAATATAATATGTCCAAAAGTGGCCACATTGGCTATAAAATTTTGACAGAATGAGGCTATAATTGCAATTTCGATAGAATACAGCGTTTTGTTTATTCATTTGATACACACTAAAATCAAGTTATACACTTTTTTAATAAATTAAAATCAGCTATAAACCCATATACCACTGCTAAGCTACCATTACAAACTTATGGAAATAACTTAACTGGTGGGGACCGGCCGTAAAGCAGGCGGCTTCAAATATGGGAGATGAACAACGGAACAGTTTTTTGGCCTTTATTCGCATATTGAGGCAAGTTTTGATTGGAAGCTGTGAACGGGGACGTATTTAAAGACCTATTGGCAGCATGCGATACAGACTGGTGCGACGAGTTAAAGCTGAAACTTGCGAAGAGCACTAGGGACAGGAAGACTCTGAAGTTGTTTTCATCTATACTAAAAGAAAAACATTTCCTAATCGCTCTAGGAGACTATATAAGCAAAGTCACGAAAATTAGGAATTGTGGCTCTCAAGGATCAGTCTTGGCACCCATTTTGTTTGATGTCTACATCAGCGACATGCCAATAATGTCCTCTCTGAGGATGGATAGGCAGTTGACTGGGTCCTTGCTCATAAGAGCTTTATAAAAATCGAGCTTTTATATAGCGCAATATCCACTAAACGTGCGCAAAGGGCTTTACAAGGGGTCCCTGGCCAACAGAAACACTTAACATGTAGGACAGGACATAACGCCTGTTAGGCGAGTAAGGAATTTAATTGTTTCAAGAGAGTGCGGATATGACCAAACTAAAATCCTGATTTGACTCGTGATATATTTATATGAACATTTGGAAAACTGCAGTCACAGCATTCCACATAAACGACAGGGTAATATTAGATTTTTTTTTAAAACATCAGTCCTCTGAAAAAGCTAACAGGATATACTTAGGATGACGACCAGACTCTCCTGAGGACATCCACTCAGGTATTGTATTTTCCCGCAGCAGCAGCAAAGTATGGGAAAGCCAAGAGGGTAGACGCCAAAATTCGCATGTCAGTGCACGTCAACAACGCGCAAAGAGAGAAACCAAATTAGGGCAGCAATCCATCTCTCTTAATCCCCCCCCCCCCCCTCCTTCCCCTCGATGTCCAGCGGAAGACGGTTAGCAGAAATTTGCTTTACATAAAGGGAGAAGGTATGCCGAGTAACCACTTTCAGGTACATTATGGATGGTGCCCCAAGTACAAGCTTTCCTTGTACTTAGCTTTCCTGGTTTTGGACGGGGACGTAATTACAAGATGACAAATTAAGCCGGCATTGGTGTCGGTGTAGGTTGGATTTTTGGTGATCGTTTATTCTTGTATTTTTTCTATCTGCTTTATCTGGCACTGTTTCATACATACGTTTCATATCCTTGAATTACGAGATGGAGGTGGACTTGGAAGAAAACAAATTCTTGGGGCTAGGACGTGATCTTTGCTGAACTGGGGGCGAAGCTTTGTGGATTTTGTGTATCTTACATCCATCATGTACTAGAAAGAGGGATGCTACCAGCACAAATCAGCCGAATTAGTCACCGTCCTTACAACGCCCACTTCTAGGCTAGAGGCGAGCTAGTCCGAGACTAGAAAACGTTCATGAAATCCGATTTTTTTCTTTTTAGTCATTTACTTTGTTTAGGCTTAAGACTAGCCAGTCATTTACTAGACTGGTAAATAACTAAATCTGGTCCTCGTTCATGAAAACGTGCCCAGAAGAACTACGATGAAATAATTGAAATTGTCTAAGATAAAGGCAAAATTGAATAGAAGTTTTCACCGGTATTCACTTAAGTTAATTTTCTTTTTTATTTATTTTTTAAAATATTTTTTTAAAAAGAATTATACGGTGGCGGGTGCAACACATTTCTTTTGCACAGAAAATAATACCTAGATACTAAAGATATATGCATTGATGCGAGTTTAAAAGATTGGATCATAGTAAGCGTGGAGTCGTGTATTAATAGTAATGTTGTGGTTAACATTGTGATTGTGATTTGTGACAACCAATCGACGTGCATTTATTTGCAAATATGTACACGTCGCAATCAATCCATGTGATAATCTTTCCCGATCTTCGCCCAAAAAAAAAAAAAACACTGTTTTATTTGTTGGTTTGATTTTGTCGTTTTTTTTGTTTGTTTGTTTGTTTTTTTTTTGTTTTTTTTTTTTTGGGGGGGTTGTTTTTGTTTGTTTTTTGTTGTTTTTTGTTGTTTTTTTTTGTTTGTTTTTTTTTTGGGGGGGGGGGGGGTTCTTTTTTTATGTTTGTTTGTTTTGTGTTGATGGTGGAGGGGGGGGGGTTGTGCTGTTTTGACTTGTTTTTGTTTTTGTTTTTGTTCTTTTTTAAGGGGTTTCTTCTTCTTCCTCTTCTTCTTCTTCTTCTTCTTCTTCTTTTTCTTCTTCTTCTTCTTTTTTATTATTATTATTATTATTATTATTATTATTATTATTATTATTATTATTATATTATTATTATTATTATATTATTATTATTATTATTTATTATATTATTATTGTTTGCTTGTTTGCTTTTGGGAAAATTTTGAAATAGTAGCATAATAGGATATTGCTGAGGATAGAATGACGGCGATTTATAAGAGAGGGGGTGAGGGGGGGGGGGAATTATCATTTACAGTTAATTTTTTAAATCTATCTACTGGTTTCGAGTCGAGGCGTGGGTTTAAAGACCAAATTTATTTAACCTTTCGTTTTCTGTTGTTTTTTTTTTTTCATTTGTTTGTTTGTATTTTGTTTGTTTGTTTTGTCTTGTTGTTTTTTGTTTTTTCTTTCGGGGGGGGGGGGGGGGGGCGGGGTCTTGGTTTGTTTGGGGTTTTTTGGGGGGGTTTTTGTTTTGTTTTGGGGGGTTTTTTGGGTTGTTTTTGTTTGTTTGTTTTTTGTTTTGTTTGTTTTTGTTTTTATTGTTTTCATCTCATGTTTCTGTTTTGTTTTTGTTTTATGTCTGTTTTATTTGTTTTATTCAGTTTTGTTGTTCTTGTTGTTGTTATTATTAAAAAGTTATTTTATTGAAATGACAATTTGTTAATAATATTAATAGGGAAAAAAAACAGGACTGTAAAATCATGGCAGACTACCAGACTGATTTCCTTGTAGATTTTCAAAAGGGACATTGTTTAACAAATCTCATGATGACTTTTTCCATTTCTTTTGTCTTTCCTTTTTTTTTTTTTTTTTTTTTTTTTTTTTTTTTTTTTTTTTTTTTTTGTCGCGGGGGGGGGTTCAAAAATAGTAAGGTGAATACTATGACTGTGTTCATTTAATTTTCCAGAGATAGCTATATTGATTATTATTCAAACGCGTTTTATTATAACATTCACGTAAATTTTTTAAAATCAAAAGATAAACTTATTGATCTAGGATAACGAGAAAAGAAAAGAAATAATCTAGGTCTAGAGCCTATTTGGTGAGAACAAGGTGTACATCGGTTGAGAACAAAATGAATAATAGGTATCGAAAAACCAGCCTTCTCACATAATTCATAATGAATGGAACATTTCAATGGAAGGGGAATAACCATGTTAATAGGTGGTTGGTTACCATCCATTCGCGCAGTAATATACAAAATTTTGTTACAGCCTTTGTTCTGTCTACAGCTTACTTCTATTCCAAGCAAATGATATTTAATAGATTTAAAATATAGAAATATTGTCCTATATAAATCTGACTTGTTTATTTTATGATAATATCCTAGAACTATTTTAGCGAATGTAGTTCCGCTATGTGTGCCAGGACGTGGTCAACGAAATGTTTACAAATGGCGGCTGTGTAGCTGAGAACCGCGCTGTTTCTGCCATTTTCATATTTTCCCTGAAAGGTATTTTGTGACCTTATGATTACTATTTACGTTATTTTTAAAAGCGTATAGAGATACTGTGGAAACGGTTATATAACTTGCAAATGTTATGTTAATGGATTGACACGTATTTAATTGTTCGACAAACCCGTCTTTGTTATTGAGTGACTGTTTGCCTACCTCCCTGTCCTGAGTCTCAGAGAATGATCAATCTAGTTTCTTTTAACTTTGTCAGGGCTATAGTTACCTTTCTAATATTCTGTCAGTTTTATCTGCAATACGGTACCCACTGTTTTTATTCACTGTTGCTTAAATTTTCCTATTCCCCATTGCGAACATTTTTAGAATGTGTTCTTGTCTGCGTCGTCGCCGTCGTCGTTTTTTTGTTGTTTTTTGTTGTTGTTGTTGTTGTTGTTCTTGTTGCTGTTGTTGTTGTTAATGTTGTTACTGTCTTTATATGTATAAATTATATTCATTTCCTCATTAAATGAAAAGAAATATTTTTCCAGACCTCATAATTTAGACTTCATTGCCTCGACAATACCAGAATGAGATTAGAATCATATAGTATATTAATCCCCCTGCCCCTACACCCGACCAGCTGTTTGAAAACACAGACCATATCCAGATCATTTTTAAACAAACCATATACAGACCATTTTAAATTTGTTTATGTTTTACTTCATTCAGTGTTGTACAGAAGGTGAGAATGGGGAAGAGAGTTGAAAAGGCATTATCGAAGGAGAAAAATCCTTCCTCTGCTACCCATCAAGAGGAGGATAATCCCAATAAAACCCCAGGTAATTTATCATCTCTCTCTCTCTCTCTCTCTCTCTCTCTCTCTCTCTCTCTCTCTCTCTTCTCTCTCTCTCGCTCTCTCTCTCTCTCTCTCTCTCTCTCTCTCTCTCTCTCTCTCTCTCTCTCTCTCTCTCTCTCTCTCTCTCTCTCTCTCTCTCTCTCTCTCTCTCTCTCTCTCTCTCCATCTCCTATCATTTGCTTTCCTGTATTTAGAATCCTTAATATTTCCCTTGGTACAGCCAATAATTTGTTACAATAATTTATTTCTTTTGTCTATTTTGTTCCTGTATAGAAACACTTTCAATGAAATATTACTGTAATTATTTGAATTTTCCCAAAACATTGAATTAAATTGGTACATATATTGCTTTACCAGTTACATATGAGGTTTGATTTTACTCTTAACTTACTTCATATCTTACATATTCATTAAGAGAGCATTAACTGTGTCGTGCCTGAGTCTAAGGCTTCAATTACACTGGAGTTATACTCTATTTACTGCCATCTCATACCTACCAACCCTTCCAGTTTTTTCGGAATCATTCCTATTTTCATTCTTCTTTTCCATCCTTCAACTATTTTCTCTCTAAAATTCTGATTTTCAAAAGTGAAAATAATGATTAGAAAGATTTATTTTTTTTAAAGGGGGGGGGGGGGGGGGTAATAAATCCTTTTTTTCTGTCATTCTGATTCCACTTTTGGAATGTCAAAGGTTGACAGGTTTGCAATCTTGGTCAAAATAATAAATAAAATTTCATTTATTAATCCCTGGAGGGCAATTTGTCGTTACGGTCTATATCAAAGGGAAGACAGGAATATCTCAGGCATCAACGGCAGTACAGAAAGGCAATGTGATCAAGGGTGAAGTGACTTGCTCACATAGCAGGACAAGGAGGCGAACTTGGTACCTGCTCTGTATTTTAGCAAATATCATTCTTCTCTAACTTGCTGCCCCTGTGAATGCTTGTATAATTTGCATTCATAGTGAGATAATTAGGATTTGAACAGAGTTCAGTTTCTATGTTAAATTCCCTGTTATAATTTCTCTCTACCTTTTAATCACTTTCTTTTCATAGATAGTGCATCTTCTTCTTCTTCTTTCAGCTTATCCCGCATTTTGCAGGGTTGCCATAATGAATGCCACATCTCCATGCATCTCGATTCATAGCATCATCTTCCTCCAGGTCCAGTTCTTTCATATCGTCCTTTACCCTATCCAACCATCTATTCTTTGGGCATCCTTTTTTTCTCTTTCCTGCTAATTTTATACCCAATACTTTCCTTCCCACGTACCCCCTCTCTCATCTCTTAATATGTCAGAACCATTTCAATCTATCTTCTCTCATCTTTATTGATACATCTATCTATCTATCATAGATAGCGCATCATTCATTCAAATCCTCAGAGGTTGACAAAATAAATACAAATCGCTGTGGGATTTTAATCTGTCAAAGTCATAAGGCCCATCGAGCAAGAGTTTGTTCTGTTCTCTATAGTGTAAAGTTGACAAAAGTGATTGCTTGCTATCCTTTGCATAGGATGTTAGTCTTTCAGAAAGTACTTTCTACTTGATCTAATGGACCCGGCCACCCAATTACTGCTGGATTGACAGAAGTTAGAAAAGTTTTTTGTCTGCATCCAGAATTACACTAGTCCTTTGCTTTTGATGCAAGTGCTCTGCCAACTGAGCAATAGGGACACCTACAAATGGCTGCATCCATGACAAAAGTCTATCTGTAAAATTATACACATAACACTGCTGTCATAATAGATAAAATAAAAGGGCAGGTCAAAAACCATCTTTAGACAGGCTGCTGAGAAGGAGATTAATGCCGTTGAATGGTTAACATGTGTCAAGCAAGAACCGCAGCCAGAATAGGGTAGGAGTGGAGACTAAAAATAAAGGCCTTATATTATGCCACTGGGCACGAATAGTATTGGTAATAAGTAAAGCTAAACACATATTTTATGTTGGGTTAAATTTGTTAGGAATTGCTCATCTATTTAGCAGGTAAGAAAGATCGAGAAACAGAGGTAACTCATCAACTGCAATCTACCTATAGAGACAAAGACAAATCTGGCTTTAATTTGTTTTTGTTTTGTTTTTTTGACTCAATCCTATCTTAATAATATATTTCAGAGCCCTACAAATGTATTGGCAACTTTTTGACTGACTTCACCGAGCTGTGCAAACAAAATGGAATGGCTGTCATTCCTCCGGTTATGACCCGACCAAAACCTCCTGTTCCTCAGTCAAATGCTGCAGAAGGAAAGCCTGACAAAAAAGAAAAGAACAAACAACCTGTTCCTGAGCCTGAGCCAGAGCCAGAACTGAATGAAGATGGAGGTAATTTTAGTACCTTCGAATATCTTCCATATCATTTTAAAATACATTATACTCATTATTTCTAATCATATTTTAATGCATTATTTTTAATTTGTTTTTTTGTTTTGTTTTGTTGAGGTTTTTATTTTTTAATTCTTTTTTTTTTTTTTGGGGGGGGGGGGGGGGGGGGGTTGGTTGTTTGTTTAGATTTTGTTGTTTTTTTTTGTCTGTTTTTCTTTTCTGATATAATTAATATTTGCTTTTGCTTCCTTTTTGTCTTAATGTAGAATGCCTCATGAGGGAAGATCAGTCCAAGTGTTTTTTATGTTTATGTGGAGCTGTAATTATAAACAAATCTTTAATTTATTTGATTCAGAGCCCATCGAACCACCTCCAAAGACTTATTCCACAAAAGACAAATTTGAATACTTCAAACCCACTGTTCAGGTAGAACTGGATAATCACGACAAATGGGACACAGTGTCAGAAGTTTTTATTAGAGGTGAGATTGTATAAAAATCTGGTGATCTATTTATCGTAGAGTATATATTGTCTTAAAACCACAAAGTCTGGGGAGCTGTAGTATGTCTCCATCATTGTTCCTGTTCCGTTACGTAAACTAGACTATTGTTGCCATTCACACCTAAGCAGACTGGTCATATCCAAGTAGAAGACCAGAGGCCTCTTACTTAGCTCAGAAGAAAAGTGCTTTGCAATAGACAAATGTCCTATTCAAAGGTAAAAAGCAATTGATAACTCTGGTGCTTTTAACCTTAAAGTCTTATCTTTATATGATATATATTTACTAAAGATTTCATGCCACAACAATTATATACTCAATCTTGATATTCTCTCGTTTCCTTCCAGTCTATAATGTTATTTAAAAGTGATGATATTCTCACCTAGCTCGATTGAACGAACTACATTTAACCTTAGTTGAAAAAATGAATGTTGTATCTTCTTAATCAAGGATGGAAAATTGATGTACCAATGATGGATGTCTTCCAGCAATGTTGGACAACTCTTGATAAACTTCATTCCCTCAAGTGAGTTTGATTCATGTTGATTAGCTAAGCTGAAAGGCTTTTTTGTGTTGTTTTTTTTTTTTTTTTTGTTCGTTTCTATTTCACTCCAATGTAATAACAATCAATTGATTAAATAAGCTTTGAAAATGTGAATATCCAAATGCTGATACCTCATGTTTAAGTCATGATGTTATGATATTTACTTGACTGATTTTTTATTTACAATTCAGTCTGTGGAACACTGGGTTAACAGAGGAAACTCTTCACATGTTATCATCATTTTTACCTCAGTGTATGAATATTAGGTAAGTATTTTTTTTTTTCATTCTCTTAAGAGCTATTCAACTTGTCAGCTTACGGAAACAGGGTTAATTGAAACAACTGATTTTTAAAATGTTTAAAAATGAGTTGAAATGTCTTTTCTTTTTCTATTTTTTTTATTATCATTGTAATTGTTAACAAAATTTGATGATTCAAAAACGACCAAATGCTTAGATAATTATTCTTCACAATTATACATATGTTTGCTTTTGACCCTAACGCTGATCATATCCATCTATATGTTTTATATTGGGTTTAAGTTAGATGAATACATCACCTTCCCAACTGCTGATCTCTTTGATGAGCACGACCTCTGGATATCAGAATGATAGTGAATAATTTAAGCATACTCATTCAATGACTATTTATAGAAAAAGTGTTTTTATCTTCAGGACTCTTGATTAACTGCCTTTTGTTTTGGCAGGGGAGAGGGGTAGGACTTTGGTTGTGTTTTTTGGGGGGTTTTTTTTGGTTATTTTGTAGCTGTTCGTGTTGGGTTTTGCTTTGTTTTTTGTTTTTTTGTTTTTGTCTTTTTATTTTTCTTTGGTTGAGTTTTTATTTTTTAATGTTTTTTTTTTTTTTGGGGGGGGGGGGGGGGGGGTTGATAGTTTTTGTTCTTTTTTAACTTTAGTATGTAATTCAGTTGCTCGTACATATTTTTATTGGATCTTCTTTCGTATAATATTTCGCGAAACGGGCAGAAATTCCAATTTTTTGTGCATCCAGCAAGATCGCAAAATTTAAAAATTTTAATTCATTTAGAAATATTGGGTTTTGTTTTCCAGAAATGTTGTCCTAGATGGCAATCCAGTCAAAGAGGAAAACTGGTGGGAACTCCTCGGGGAAGAAAGCTTGTAAGTAGCAATCTTTAATTCAGAAAAGTGAGTGGAGCAGGCACTTATGTTGGTAACAACAAGATATGAAGTGAATAGAAAAGTGCCAGAAGACAATAGAGAATAACAAATTTTTTCGCGGCGGTGGTGGGGTTCGAACCTGCGACCTTATTGGTACGACAACTCCGCCTGGCAGGTGAGAGCGTGGCTCTACCGTGTGAGCTATCCACGAACACAAAAAATATTCGTTTCAAACTCAAAGTCATTACTAGATCCCTCTCTCACCCACTTCTTGAGACCGCCGATTCGTTCGTACACCACCATCGCGAATAATTTTGACCAGCAGTTAAGCTTAATAGCCAATATTCTCAACACAAACATATAACATAGAAACGATTGAGACATTGAGTATGCTCCGGTGTATGGGGTGAATTTTTAATTCAGAAAAGTGAGTGGAGCAGGCACTTATGTTGGTAACAACAAGATATGAAGTGAATAGAAAAGTGCCAGAAGACAATAGAGAATAAAAATTTTTATTCTCTATTGTCTTCTGGCACTTTTCTATTCACTTCATATCTTGTTGTTACCAACATAAGTGCCTGCTCCACTCACTTTTCTGAATTAAAAATTCACCCCATACACCGGAGCATACTCAATGTCTCAATCGTTTCTATGTTATATGTTTGTGTTGAGAATATTGGCTATTAAGCTTAACTGCTGGTCAAAATTATTCGCGATGGTGGTGTACGAACGAATCGGCGGTCTCAAGAAGTGGGTGAGAGAGGGATCTAGTAATGACTTTGAGTTTGAAACGAATATTTTTTGTGTTCGTGGATAGCTCACACGGTAGAGCCACGCTCTCACCTGCCAGGCGGAGTTGTCGTACCAATAAGGTCGCAGGTTCGAACCCCACCACCGCCGCGAAAAAAATTTTTATTCTCTATTGTCTTCTGGCACTTTTCTATTCACTTCATATCTTGTTGTTACCAACATAAGTGCCTGCTCCACTCACTTTTCTGAATTAAAAATTCACCCCATACACCGGAGCATACTCAATGTCTCAATCGTTTCTATGTTATATGTTTGTGTTGAGAATATTGGCTATTAAGCTTAACTGCTGGTCAAAATTATTCGCGATGGTGGTGTACGAACGAATCGGCGGTCTCAAGAAGTGGGTGAGAGAGGGATCTAGTAATGACTTTGAGTTTGAAACGAATATTTTTTGTGTTCGTGGATAGCTCACACGGTAGAGCCACGCTCTCACCTGCCAGGCGGAGTTGTCGTACCAATAAGGTCGCAGGTTCGAACCCACCACCGCCGCGAAAAAATTTTTATTCTCTATTGTCTTCTGGCACTTTTCTATTCACTTCATATCTTGTTGTTACCAACATAAGTGCCTGCTCCACTCACTTTTCTGAATTAAAAATTCACCCCATACACCGGAGCATACTCAATGTCTCAATCGTTTCTATGTTATATGTTTGTGTTGAGAATATTGGCTATTAAGCTTAACTGCTGGTCAAAATTATTCGCGATGGTGGTGTACGAACGAATCGGCGGTCTCAAGAAGTGGGTGAGAGAGGGATCTAGTAATGACTTTGAGTTTGAAACGAATATTTTTTGTGTTCGTGGATAGCTCACACGGTAGAGCCACGCTCTCACCTGCCAGGCGGAGTTGTCGTACCAATAAGGTCGCAGGTTCGAACCCCACCACCGCCGCGAAAAAAATTTTTATTCTCTATTGTCTTCTGGCACTTTTCTATTCACTTCATATCTTGTTGTTACCAACATAAGTGCCTGCTCCACTCACTTTTCTGAATTAAAAATTCACCCCATACACCGGAGCATACTCAATGTCTCAATCGTTTCTATGTTATATGTTTGTGTTGAGAATATTGGCTATTAAGCTTAACTGCTGGTCAAAATTATTCGCGATGGTGGTGTACGAACGAATCGGCGGTCTCAAGAAGTGGGTGAGAGAGGGATCTAGTAATGACTTTGAGTTTGAAACGAATATTTTTTGTGTTCGTGGATAGCTCACACGGTAGAGCCACGCTCTCACCTGCCAGGCGGAGTTGTCGTACCAATAAGGTCGCAGGTTCGAACCCCACCACCGCCGCGAAAAAAATTTTTATTCTCTATTGTCTTCTGGCACTTTTCTATTCACTTCATATCTTGTTGTTACCAACATAAGTGCCTGCTCCACTCACTTTTCTGAATTAAAAATTCACCCCATACACCGGAGCATACTCAATGTCTCAATCGTTTCTATGTTATATGTTTGTGTTGAGAATATTGGCTATTAAGCTTAACTGCTGGTCAAAATTATTCGCGATGGTGGTGTACGAACGAATCGGCGGTCTCAAGAAGTGGGTGAGAGAGGGATCTAGTAATGACTTTGAGTTTGAAACGAATATTTTTTGTGTTCGTGGATAGCTCACACGGTAGAGCCACGCTCTCACCTGCCAGGCGGAGTTGTCGTACCAATAAGGTCGCAGGTTCGAACCCCACCACCGCCGCGAAAAAAATTTTTATTCTCTATTGTCTTCTGGCACTTTTCTATTCACTTCATATCTTGTAAGTAGCAATCAGAATTTCAGTAGCTATTCCAATAGATACTTTAAATTTTATAAATAAATTAATTCC
This sequence comes from Berghia stephanieae, assembly GCF_034508935.2. Taxonomy (NCBI): domain Eukaryota; kingdom Metazoa; phylum Mollusca; class Gastropoda; order Nudibranchia; family Aeolidiidae; genus Berghia; species Berghia stephanieae. The sequence goes on from NC_088360.1 coordinate 102,396,819, forward strand.
ACCATTACTCCTTATGCTTGATTTAAAATTCATGTTGATCTGGGTTTTTTTAGTTTAATACTGACAATAAAGATAATGTTGATGAAAATGAAAAAAATTCTATAGCTACAGAGAATCTTTATTACGATTTCTGTTTTGGGGTCCTAATTAGTTAATTTAGGATGAGTGAGAAAAAAAAAATTGAAATAAAACCTATTTCTATTTTGCTTTTAAAATGTTTAACATATTTCTCTTCTTCTATTAGAATTCAGAATTTGTCCTTACGCCATTGCAAGATCACAGACAAGGGTGCGGCAAGCCTTGGCCGTACTTTGGGCACTGCTAAAATGGCCAACAACAAACTTGTGAGTCTGAACCTCACTGGAAATCTCATAGGGGACCCGGGAGCAGAAAGCATTGCTGCTGTAAGTGATTTCGATTTTGACAGGATTTCTTTTCTTCTTTTTTCCTTTTTATTATTTTTTTGTTTTATTTTTTTGTTCTGTTTTTTTTATTCAAAATTTTTTTTTAGATATATCAGTTTTGTGTGGTTCTCTGGACAAGTGGCATGACATTCGGCTTTAAAAATTAAAAAAGAATATAAATAAAATTCCCTTTATTCATCCCATAGGGGAAATTTGTCTTTATTCCACAGGAAGACTGGAATAACCCATGCATCAGTCTCAGTGCAGCACCGCAATTGAGCTAAGGCGAGGTGACTTGCTCAAGGCCACACAGCGCAGCAGCGGTTGATCGAACGCAGTACCTTTCTGGTACGAAGCAAAGATCGTACTACTCAGCCACAATGCCATAGTATTTATATGTCAATCTGAAATAGATATGTAAACCTCTATATTAATTTTGTTTTTTGTTTTTTTAAAAGTCTTGTTCATGTCTTATATGATTTCAGGGTCTAAGAATGAACAGAACTCTAATGTCTCTTGCATTGACGAGCAACAATATTGGAAATAAAGGAGCCAAGAAAATTGCAGAGGTAACGAGGAATTGGAATGATGGCATTCTTTTTTTTTCAGGAGGGTGGGGGGAGGGGGAGTGGGTATTGTTTTTATTTATTTTTGGTTTGTTGTTTTTGGGGGTTTTTTTTGGTTTATACTCAATTTTTCTTCTTTTTTTTTTAAATGACATTTTAGTCTTGAGTAAAAGTTTAAAGCACAGTGATTAAAATGTTCACTGCGCCTACAGGATAATTTTTAAATATAAAAATCAACCAAAGGATTTTTATACTTGAGTTGGCAAACAATTTTGAGAATGGTTATTGACCAGATGAGTAGCAATGATTCCAAAAATGTCTTAAATGTATTGTGGTTTTTAGATAACTCTCTTGACGTACTTGTCTATGATGCGAATGGATACCGTGTTACAGTATTGACAGTGACATACATTTTCCATATTGCTGGCTGGGGGAATAAATAAAACAGTGTGAAGTTCATTGAAATCGGTTGATTTCTGTCATTTAAAATGTTGTCAAAGAGTAATCTTTCAAAGTCTGAGGCCTATGGTGCTGGAGTTTATCTTAGTTTCTATAGCATTAAACAAAAGGAATTGCTTTCTACCTTTTTGATAGGACTCCAGTTTATTGCAAAGTACTTTCCACCAGATTTAGCAGACCCAGCTACACAATCACTGCTGGGTGGATAGGGAGCATCAGAAAATAAAATCTCATCTTCACCAGAGATTGATATAGATCCCTTTGTGTGTAAAGCGGCCAAATGAGTTATCGGGATTCTCAATATTAGAAATATATATTTTAATGTATTGTCAAATGATATAGCAATGATCCAAATGTTCTTTTCTTGTTTAATGCTCAGGCTTTGTCCAGGTTTCCTCTGTCACATGATGAAGTCGTGGAAAGACGTCGTCTGGTGTCAGATCGAGGATCACCTGATAGGAACAAATCTGTAAGTATCCCCGTTGAGAGACAATTTAATAAATTTCCCTTGCCTAAAGTTAATTAGAGTTGCAATTCATGTTACATCTTTGATTTTTGCAAGTCACATTTAGACTGGACTGGTGTCACTTTAGAATATTTTTTGTTAGTTTGATCACATTTCATGCAGTTTGATATTTTAAGTTTACGATTATCACTTTTCTTGTTACAACTTCGTAAATTTTCCAATTCATTTTGTAAAAATTGAACATGTGTTCTGTTTGTTTTTTGTTTTTTATTTGTTCACAAGTTCATCCTTTACTTGTTTTGCTTTGTTTTCTCACAATTTTTGAAAATATCAGACACTGGAATTAGATACAAATCTGAAAGGTTTGTTTGAAACAGTAGACAACCCAGATAGAAAAATACACGAAAAAATCATCCCAAAAAATCTGCTTGCCTTGATTACAGTCAAGGAGATTGATTTTTGGGATGATTTTATAGTTTATATTTTTTCTTTCTGCTTTGTCTGGCACTGTTTTATAAAAACCTTTCCAGATGTTTATTTCATAATTTTTTAAATTTTGTTGTTCACTGTTTCATTTTTTTGTCGTTATAACCTTTCCAAAACCAAAGCCACCACCAAGTCGAAGAGCAGAGTCTAAGGACAGACCTGGCAGTGTCAAAAGTATGACCACTCAAGACAAAACCAAACAAAAACCTTCCGCAAAGAAAAAGGTATTTAGTAAAATTCAATGACAATCTTTACTCAGCATTTGATACATATTATAATATTGATTAAAACACACTTGCCAATATCTGTGTGCATTGACCCAGCTTTGGAAATCTTCCTATGCCCGAAGAACTGTTACATATCCACCTGCAAGTTTAGTATCTGGACAGTGGAGGATGATGTGGTCTCTGAAGCAGCCTGACATTTCCGACAGGCATTACTGTTTCCAAGTTTCCATCTGCACATATTTGATGCTGTTCTGCCATGTCCTTACCTTCTCCTTACGAAGCGATTTGAGGAAATCCAGATATCTTGGCATTGTGGAATGTAGGCATTCTTTTTGTGGGATCTTTTGTAATGTTTCCTACTCTTGGTATTTCTTGATATTTGCCAATGAAATGACTGGATGTACAGAAAGAGTTGAAAGGGTGTGAATATGATAAGCTGAAATTCTGTTGGTACTCTGGGCTTAAGAGGCTTCTGATAGCACAGTTTGTCGACCACTCGCTTCACACAATGAGAGTGACATTGAACTCCCTGTTTACATAGAAGTGACTGGATGTGTTTGATCTGATGGAAAGTACTTTGTGATAGACCACTGTCCCGACCATAGGTTATAAGCAATTGCGCGGCTATGTAGTCTTGTGGTATGACACTCGCTTTCAGAGTGGAAGGTCCCGGGTTCGAGCCTCGCTCTGCGCATAGTTGTGTCTTTTGAAAAGACTCTTTACTCACATTCTCTCACCGTACTCCGGTGTAAAAAAGAGTACCGGGCCATTAACAGCGTTATCTTTGTCAGAAAAAATTATAGTATCGCCTAACAGGTGTCATGTCCCATCCTACATGTTAAGTGTTGCTGTTGGCCAGGGACCACTTGTAAAGCGCTTTGAGCATGTTTAGTGGATATTGCGCTGTATAAAAGCTCAATTTAATTTATTTATTACCCATTTCACATTTATAGAAACCAGAATAAACTCCAGGTTAATGGACCTAATGGCTCTAAAGAACTACTTAATTACTTTGAGCCGTATGTATTTAGAATATGCTCAATTTTTCTTCTCTCTAGATCTTGTTTTAATGTTGATTCGAAGAACAACACTTTTTGATTATTGGATGGATTATGTGGTGAAAATATAATATGAACGTTTTGTTCTCAATCCATTTGTAGGCCATTCTTGTTTTTTACCCTATCCTGACCAGTGCCATTTACGGTATTTTCCAAGAAACTTCATACTCACCCAACACAAAAATATAATTTTTTACTCAGTCACAGAAGCAATAAGTATATGTTTTACATAATGTTGTTCAACCAAACGACAAACTGCCAATTTTGTGATGTCCATAAGAAATCAGAAGGAGAAACATGTTGGCTTTATTGTAACAAATGTAATGATTTTCATGTGGTTGGAATGGAAAGGGTTAAAAGGATCAAATTACTATTCTTCAGGGTCTTGTCATATTTTTAGGTCATGTACAATATTTGAATGCCCTCACTTAAAAACAAAATATTTTTCTTAGGATACGAAAGTAAAAGATTCTAAGGAGGATACAAAGACTGTGAAGAAAGAGAAAGAAGATACGAGAGCTGGAACCAAGAGAGGTAACTTTTTATTAATGAGATGAATACTTATGTATAATATTTTTCTTCTTTTTTATTTTATCAATGAAAAGTCCTGGTGTGCCTGCTAGGAAGGCATTGTGAAGAAAAACAAAAGTCAATCTTAGTTTTGAAAATTCTAATGAATAAATACACATGTGTTAATTATTGTTGGTCATAATTCAAAATGAAGCAGGAATATTTTGCATGATGTGAATGCTTATGACTTGCACCTCTGTAAGTGCATGTTGACTTAACATTCACAGTGTAAACACATAAACACTAGTTTGTACCACAAGTATGGCCCTTTATTAATTTTTATTTTTTTAATAAATTTGTTTCGTTTTTTTTTTTAACCTATTTATTATTTTTATAGGTGGGTTTTCTTGGAGGGTTATTTCTCTCTCTCTCTCTCAATTTTTTAACCAATCTAATTCACTACTCTAAGTTGAAGGGAAAAAAGTAAATTCTGAAAATTTCATTCGATAATAATTTTGGTTTTTGGTTTTTTTTTCATCCTTTTTTTTATGTGTGTCAGCTGGTAAGTTGATTTTTACTGTTTGAGGAATTGGCATTGCAAAATATTAATGGACTGATGTAGATATAAAAGTTTGATTTCAATTTAATCTGTTTTCTTGTTATCTGTATCAAAAGATAATAATGACAAATATAATATAATACCATACGGTTTTTGACAAATATCCATTATTTTTACTTTTTTTTTCCCATTACAATTGACACAAACACCCTTTACTTTTGGTAGACACTCACATTAATAATATGTTGGTATTTGGTAATGCTTGATTTGACAACACTTGGCAAGCAGATTTTGCTTTTTATATTCAGATCTTTGACACAAGTAGAATATTTGTTTGGATTTTGTCATATTGTGTATTCTACGGTAGTTTGTATTTGCAAATAAGTTTATAAGGGTATATTATCGTCAAGTAATAGCTGCAGATGTAGGCTGTGTCAATTTTGTTTTACACGTTCCAGTGATTTGTTATTTAACTCTTTAAGATTCAACCCGACAAAAACCGACAACGACATAATATTCATGGGCGGGGTAGCCAAGACTGGCCTCAGTAAGTAAAATCCAATCATTGTGAAGGAAATGACAGGCCCTGTCACTGCCGCAGGGTGTTTTCAGCTTTGATTTTTATAAATTTGCCGACAGAAGAGAAAATACGTTTCAGAAATTGCGATTTAAATCCTATTTTATTTGCGGGTGAAAATCATTGACATTGCACTTTGTTTGGTAAAAATCGGTAAAAAGTTATGACTTTGGTGATGAAAAATGACTTTGAAGACCATTATTGAAAACTTTTAAAAATATTATGAATAATTTATAACTCCCTTATTTGTGGGTCGATTTTGTCATTCGAGGTATCAATTTTATGTAATAAAGAGATAGGAACTTCAGAGTTATTTTTTCTGATGCGAAATTATTACTTTGTAATTTTAGCACCAAGAAAAATAGTCGGTAAATAAATTTGTTACACCTCTTTGATAGACCGCCGGGGTCCGTTCGTGTAGAATTGTGAATCAAGCGTCTCAAAGTCTTCGACCAATCACAGGCTATCTATCCAGCTGGCCGAAACAAAGACGCTTCTCTCCGTCGATGTATTACGCTATTGTTATGCAAGGAATATAACACCTTATTGAGTAGGCCTAAAAGCTAAAATCTAAAAGTAAAAAATATAATTCTGAGGAATTTGAAAATCACATTGCTGAAATCAGCTTGAAAAAAGAAGTACATTGGTCTTTGTTTCATAAAAATTGGTTGAAAACCAACTGTTTTACGAATAAATTTGATTTTAAAAATTGCTTTTGTTTATTTTAGCTTTTTTTAGCAACTTTTTTATTTATCGGCCGATTTTCTTGATTTTTATATCATTCTTTATATCTCAAAGAGACGAGATCAGTGATATACTTTGTTTGTTTCAAATGTAACTAGAACATAATTTGGCTTTTTTACCTATCGACCATGCCTGGATAATTTATTCAACAACGTGGCGATGTGACGCAACTATTCCATGGCCGTCTTCCACTGCATCGACGATAATTCAATTCATTGTTGACGGCTGTTGACACGTGAGCTGCCAGAACGACCAATCGTTGAAGGGTCAAGATGCTCAGTAGCCAGTCGTTCTTCGGTCAAAAAACTTAAGAACTCATGAGAACAAAAGTTTGAAATTTGGTGATGGACGGACCTATGAAATCGTTTCTGGGCGGAGTTTAGCCATGAGTGACCGTAGAAAACGAAAAGGCGACTACAGATATCAAAGAGTAGGCTTATATCATCAAAGGATGTCTACATGATTGACACGGCCATATAGGGAACTCATTATCTACTCCCCCAAAAAGAATCTGAACACGAGAGGGTTAAAGTATTATTTTTTTTAAATTATTTTACCGGTTTCAAATCAAGAATTAGAGCAATCACTTTTTCACAATGAGATGTAAGGATCAAATCTTAATGTTTTTCAAAAGAAATATTTCACAATATTGCAATCACGTCTTGTCATTCATCCACCAGAATCCAGGGGAACCCGAGGAGGTTGATGTTTATTTGCCTATACTCTGCTATCAATTCATTTATCACTATTCTATTATTATTCTATATCCTTCCGCCACTTATGGCCAATTATAATGATTTCTTTATTTCAACAATAATGGGACTAATTAACAGACTGGTTTTTGGGTTCCCATTTCCATAAGTAATATCATAATGTTTACCCCTCTGTTCATATCGCGTTTTGTTTTGTTTTGTTTGTTTTTTTCTGCCTTTTGAAGTATCTGCCAATTTTTTTTCAGGTTTTTGTTTTTCTTAGATATTTGTCATTGAAAATAAGTATTTTTAAAAGTTATATCGCCGTAGACATCTTGCTAGAAATTTAATATGGACATTGCATTTCAGTCAATGCAATCCTTTGCCGCTGTGTCGAATGGTAACCAAATATCTAATCACAAAACAAACTTTTGAATTTAGTTGTTTTCCTATATCAAGTTTTATATTAAAATCCTGAAGTATGTCACGGTTATTGCTCAAATACACTAAAAGTTGTGCTGTTCATAAATCAAGAATATTGAAGGAATTGAATATGAAAACTGTGATATAGTATAATATCTAAAAGTTCGTTGTTTTTATACGTTTATATACAGCATTTATTTGGGGTCTTCTTTTTCTTTTTTTTTCTTTTTTTTTTTCTTTTCTTTCCTTTGTTTATTAATTCATTAATTTTTTGTTTACCATATATTTATTATTGTCTGCTATTTGCTACTTTCATCACTATATATTTGATTCTGTTCTTGGTTTGTTTTGGGTATGTTTATTTTTCAAGTATTTGAAGTGGGTTATAAATAAGAATTGGCATTTATACAATATGCTTAAGGTAAAGTTTTCAAAGCTCATAGCAAACTTTCTATCACTCCAGTCACTTATAAATCTGCCTAAAATAAAGTGAGATTGCTTAAATGAAGGTCAGATTGATTATTTCTATTTTTATTGATTTAATTATTTTTTTAAAAATCAGACCTATTATTTTTTATTTTTTTTAAAAAGCAAAATTCAGGCTATACTATATAATTTAATGTTAGTTTTTGTTTGTTTTTTTTCTTTGTTTTGTTATTGTATTTTTTTTTTGGGGGGGGGGGGTAATTTTTTTTCCGTTTTCTGATTATTTGAAGTTGAAAATTGAACACTGTAGAACTTAGCCACTACACATCACACACTTGCAACGTTTCTAGTTTCACACCACTATCCCTCCATCCAGCTCAGGCCAAAGACGCCAATGCGGGTACAGGACGCATGTCTAGTGGTGAGTGTGCTGTGACAGCATACCTAATGATTGCGCATGCGTGGCTCAAACCAATCAATTGTATAATTTCACCCCACGCATGTTAATGTTAGTGTGATTATTACTAATTTACACTTACTATAGTATGACAATTTACTGTGATTGCCTCAGTTTCTTATATTATATCGTAAAATCTTCTGATACACCAACAAATATATTTTCAAAAAAGTTATTTAATGCATGATTTTTAACCTGTAATTTGTTACTGTCAAAATTCGGTTATTTTTCAATTAAGACATCTATCATTCATATCGCCTGTGAATTTGACTATCTTGCATCTTCTATGGAACAATTTTTGTTTTGCTTTCATTCTAATGTATTTTGTGATAAAGCCTTTATATGCCTCTTGAAGTGTGTTGGTAACAGCTGTGTGAACTGTTGGGGGCTGATTCGCTGATTGGTTTTTAGATGTGTGTCTCGTAGAGCTGTTAAGTACTGACAAAATATGGATATTAAGTCTTAAATCTTATTCATTATTAACTCTTTACAGACTCCTCTTTTTGCTGCAAGGTTAAATATCAGTGATACAAAAAGATTCCTTTACCCAAAATATGATACTTGAATTCTTGACATAAACCTTATTCCAGATGGTCGCTATACTTTATCGCTTATCTGATGGATTTAAGTATTTAGTCTACACTTCTCAACGACTTGAAACCAGTGTCTTTCATATATGGGTTTTGTTTTGTTTTTTTATTCTTAAAATCATTTTCGTATAAGTCTGGAAAAAAAATACAAATCAATATATTATATTGATCGGAGATTCTTTTGAAGAATTTAACATGTAACAACAATGGGTTGAATGAAAAGAAGGTCCAACTTTTGACGATTACTTACACCACGCATGCATCATTTGAACGTCCTAATCATTTGATCTGAGATCGTAGAGAGCGGTGGGATCTGCCTGAAGCCTGGGATCCCAAAAAAATACTAACGAAAAAGTGATAATGGAACGGCTTTGGATGGGAATAAAACTGTTCAGTTCTGTTCCCATCCAAAGCATTTCCATTATCACTCTTTCGTTAGTATTTTTGCTATCTGAGATCGCAAGCTCAAAAAGTAACCTAACACTTCAAAAGCATTTTGTTATATTGTGTTCCAAAGCAATTATTTGTAATTGAATTGTCTGTAGCAGATTTTACTTGCCAATGTGCCTTTAAGATTCCATTTGATTGTCTTCAAAATGATTGTGCGAATAATTACAGATTATGGTGTTGACAATTTGGAATGTTGTAATGCTTTCTTTTTTTTTTTTCTCGGTGATATTATTAGTGTTATGGATGTCTTTGACACATACATTATTTATCAACGCATTGTGTGTTATTTTTCTCAAGGTTCAGTCAATTTCAGACTCGCAGTTTCAATGGTCTCTAGCCATGGTAAAAAAATAATATGTTAGAAGAAGCCTTGCACAGATTCATAATTTTTTATTCTTAATTTGCATTATAGAATTTTTAACTTCAGCAGAGGCTGTTTAGATATCATTATTTATATATATTTTAATGATAAACAATTCAAAAGTTTTCCCTTTTTCCATGTTGTGCCCTAATGACGCTTTACCCTTGACCTACAAGTAAATTGATATTTTATTTTTTTTTGCGGCGAGTGCAAGACACGCCTTCACTCCCATTTTACATTTGTGACCCACGGCTTCAAAACGGTGGTATGTGGCGTTTATTTTAATTGATAGAGAATATTATTAAATTTGAGTAACATTTGTATGCTTTGTCAAGAATACATATAAATGCAGTGTTTTAAAGTAACAAAGACTAAATTCTAAAAAAAAAAATTATGGTCAACTTTGAAATTATAGTTTGGAATTTTGTTCATCCTGGCATAATACCGTTTTGAGACAATTGGTCACATTTACAACTAGACCATTATTTTTGCGTTCAATGCTTTTAATTACAAGTAGGCGCGAGTACAACCTTCCCCTCTTCCCTTTTTTTTTTTACTAGATAGTAGACAACACGATTTTTATTGCACTTTTAAAAGAAAAGCTCTTTTGCACATGATGCTTTTAAAGATACGAATTGTAACATTCAGTTAACTTTTTTTTTCATACGTGACGCTCTAACTCGAACTGAACTGCTTACGTAGAGCGCACATGACATAGTTCAATCTAATAGTAACGATGCCTAACGGAAATGAAGGACAAGAGAGGATGAGCGAAAGAAGTTGAGAAAGAGAATGTGATTGGGAGGAGGAGAGTCAAATAAATCATGAAATAATAATAGAATGCATTTATATAGCACTTTCTACAATCGCAATAATCTCTAAGGTCTCTACATCGTTGTTGTTGATGCCGTTTTTTCGATGACTACGATGTTACTAGTGTGCATCTGTGTGAGTGTGTCTATGTCAATATTTATTGTTATAAATGTGTAACCAAATGACAAATTGCTACTTTTGTTAGGACAATAAAGATTTATTATTATTATTCACCAATAACGGAATACAGAGAGTCCCGAAAGCTCAGTTGGTAGAGCACTTGCTTCATATGCAAAGGGAATGAGATCGATCGTAGTTAAAGTCGAGATTTATTCTGAACCTCACCCACCCCCTGTCTTCCCAGCAGTGATTGGATAGCTGGGGCTGTCAGATCTGTAGCAAAATACTTTCTTTTTTTTCTTTTTTTTTTTTTTTGTGGCTCTGAAAGACTACTTTTTTTTTCAATATCGGAATATCCAATAACAATGACAGCGACATAATTACCATATATGCGATTAGAAATTGTTTTAAGTAAAAGGTGGGGTGTTTTGTTTTTTTTAAAAGAAGAGAAAAAAAAGTTGTCATTGCCTTCTAAAGGGTCTAATAATTGTACCTTATTCTTGATTGAATATGCTAGAGGAAGAGAGCCAAAATATTTCAAGTCATACAAACAGACTCTTTCACGCAAACACGCACAAACACACACACACACACACACACGCACACACACACACGCACACGCACACACACACATGCTCGCGTGTGTATAGTAATTTTTCCTTTTTTTTGTGTGTTTTTTTTTTTTTTTTTTTTTGTTTTGTTTGACTAATTGCTACAGTATTTTTGGCAACATTTGACATAGTACAGTTAACATTCAGGATGACAGCTGTAGGATGCAATTAATTTAGGTGCTTGCAATTAATGTAGGCACTTGTTCAATGACGGCGCTTTTTAAACCAGGAGGACCTCTGAAGTAAGCCAGACTCTCTTAGAATAAACGGAATTTTTGTAAAAAACAAAACAAAAAAACAAACGATTTTTCAAAGCCTTTGCAAACAACATAAGAGCACTCTGCCGTACTCTGGAAAAACCCATATTTAAAAATTTGGCCAGAAAACTCGTCCTTCAAATGTTGATCGATTTAAATGACCCAACCTGGGACTTCGCGAAGTCCCAAGTTTGAGATTTTTTGCCATTATGAGCGTCATTTAATAAATCGATCGATATTTGAAGGACGAGTTTTCTGGCCAAATTTTTTAACATGGGTTTTTCCAGAGTACAACAGCATTGTCGTGATGTCAAAGTAAACCAGACATATTATCCTTTACACAATTGTAGCATTCATCGACAAAACACATTTTTTTCATCGTGACCTGAAAACTTTTACAGTAGACCTTATGAGAGTGCCCACTGCCAAACTGCGTTTTCTGCCTAAGATTCCATCTTTTTCATGAAACATGCTTATTTTGATCAAATTCATTTCTGTGAGTACCTAGTTTTATTAGACTCATTTTGCCTGAATGCGCTGGTTCTGTTTGTTTTTGTTTGTTTTGGAGGGGTTTTTTTGTATTGTTTTTTTTTGTTTGTTTTTTTTTAACCTCAGATGGGTGCAAAGATCTGCCTTTATTATCACCATTGCATTGCCCTATCAATAAGTCTAAACAGGATGACCAAAAACACAATCCTATTCAACTTAATTAACTATGATAGTTTGAGACTGATGCGTGACGTTGTAGTAGGAGGAGGTGGTGGGAGAGGAGAGAAGGAGGAGACTAAGCTGATGAACAAGTTGGAGGAGGAGGGGGCTGAGAAGGTGAACTCATGTTAACTCCTAACATGTGTTCAGAGAAGAGATGAAACGAGGCATATACATTGCGTTATTACTCCTTCTTTTTCCTTTTTTTTTTTGTTAAGCAGATTAGGGTTATCTGGTGGTTTGATGTTTTTTTTTGTTTGTTTGTTTGTTTGTTTGTTTTTAGTTTTGTTTTTTTGTTGTTTTTTTTTTTTTGTTTTGTTTTTGTCAATGGGATTATTTAAGTTTTTTTTTTTTAATTGGGCATATAGGTTGGTACATTTTATTTGTCAATAAATGATGGTAAAACAAGAATATTGACATTTACAATTAAATTTGGTATTGTTATCAAAAAACATGGCGTAATAAGCAGGGATGCCACTTTCCTGGATTTGACCAGAAATTTCGCTATTTGGTCCACGTCCAGAATTTTCAGCTCACATAAAATTTTCCTGAAATCGAAAAAAAAAATGTTAAAAATCACCAATAAATGCGGGCGCGAAAAATTTCACAAATTACAGTTTCAGTACCATATCAATAATAATAATAATAATAATAATAATAATAATAATAATAATAATAATAATAATAATAATAATAATGATAATAATAATAATAATAATAATAATAATAATAATAATAATAATAATAATAATAATAATAATAATAATAATAATAATAATAAATAAATAAATAAATATATAATGTATACCGCACTAGGCGCCTTTTCAATTCAAACAACTACTACATATTGTGAAGTAGGCAACGTCAGCTAGGTTAAACCGTCATCAGGTTTATACTTCAGACCTAGAACGAATGTGTAAAGTGGTAGAACAGAAAATGGAACGAGAGAGTTCTTAGATTCTTCATTGTAAGAGCCCATGGGAAGAAAGGACAGACTCACATTTTTACTTTTTCAAAAATAACGAAATATGATAAAATTATATTTAAATACATCATTTTAAGATGTAAATATGTTTTCCTTTATTACTGTTTTACAAAACAGAAACATTCTACTATCTAAAATGCTGATCAATATAAATATAACATCCTCAGAAATGTAATTTAGAATATTATAGATATACATGTTCCCCCATCCCCTCCAAAATTAGTGAGTGACTCTGTATTTTTTCTATGTGGTCTTCATACGCATATGTTGTAAATGAAGATTAAGTTCAGGGCCTGGACTGAAATGAATTAAAAGTTGGAGTAGATGATCTGCATTCAGTTTGTTCAGTAGCAACATCCATTGAGTTCAGCTTTATCCCCACAGCATATCAATTTATCCCTCTTCTATTTATAATATTACGTATTATTATACTATTATTATTTACTTGCATATTCATCTCACTCCCATAAAAGATACTCCTGCGATGTTTGATTAAAGAGCACAGCTTTGTCTTACAAAAAGGATAAGCTCAAATAAATGCACTTTCGTAATATCTATTTATGGGCAATACACATATTTGCTTGATTTTTTTTCTCAAAATATATATTTGTCTTCTTTTCAGTATGTTTTTTTTTTTTTTTTTGGTGTTGTTTAGGGGGGATGAGAGGGGGAAATGTTGAGGGTATACATTTGTATAGTTTGTTTTGTGTTCTATCCAAATCCAGAGCTTTTGAAAATGACTTGTCCATCTTATTATTCTTCCCCTTGTTCCACAAAGGCTTTGTGATGGTTAAGCTTTTTTACTTCTCATGATTTTAATCGATTTTTTTTTGTTTGTTGTTTGTTTTGTTTTTGTTTTTTGGGAGTTTTTTAAAAATGTGTTAACATAAAGTAATAATGTCAATTTTTGTGAGCATATTTTTTCTTTATTACGGCTTATAGTTCTGCTCCTTTGACTCAGGGATCTCCATATTGGTGGATATCTTATCCCATCTATTTTAAAAGTGTTCACATGTAATGTGTTCTGTTTTTAATTTATCAGTCATAAATACTGTATATTTTTAAAAAATTCTCTCCATTTTATTTTGGATTTTTATTTTTTTTAGGGGAGGGGAGGGTTATTTTGTTTTTGTTTTTTGGGGGGTTTTTTTGTTTGTTTGTTTTTTTCATAGTAAAGACTGACAAAAGAACTTTTTCTTTCTTCTTTTTTTAAAAAACAATAATTGCGATATCACACAGCGTGTTCGTTCATATCAACTCGAGACGTGTAAATTTGAAGGTTACAAATATGACAAAGTGTTTTTAATTGTTGTTTTGTTTTTTGGGGGATATTTCTGGGGGTGGGGGGGGGGGGGGGTTCTATCAAAATGTGGTTTGATATGTCATATCAGGATAGATCATCATTATCATACACATTCCTCCTGTTTCATATTTTTATCTGCCATTGCATAATTATTTATTTCTCTTGTTTTTGCTTTTTTTTTTAAAAAAAACAACATGTATTCGTATCTTGAAAATTTTATATAGCAATGTTAATACTTTTACACTCAGACTTGACCCAACACAAAGAACTGACTAAATAGATAACTTAGCCGATTTCAACGTAATGATTTTCTTCTTTAATTCTTTAAAATTACAATAGTCAAATGGAATGGAAGCATTGATTTAATTAAGAATGACAGATGATGTGGACGTTCAGGGTTGTCCCTTTGTCAACAAATCATGGTGAATGAAATATTAAAGACGAATTCGTCTTCAGTGCGACTATGTGGTCTAATGGTATGACATTCTCTTTCGGGTCGAATCTTTGGGTTTGAGCCTCACTCTGCGCATAGTTTAGTCAATGGAAAAGGCTCTTTACTCACATTCTCTCAGCTTACTCAGGTGTAAAACCAGTACTTGACCGTTAACAGCGTTGTCTGTTGGAAAAATTATAATTTCGCCTAACAGGCGTCGTGTCTCGTTCTACATGTTACGTGTTGCTGTTTGGTCAGGGTCCCTGTGTAAAGCACTTTGAGCACGTTTAGTGGATATTCCGCCATATAAAAGCTCAAGTGTTGCATTCAACCATGTTTTGTTGATAAAAGGGAAAGCCAAAACGTCCAAATCAGCTGTCTTTGTTGATTAAATTAAAGCTTCCATCCCATTCGACTTTTGTTATTTATTTCTCTTATCCTCAAGCAGCAACTTTTGCTTGATTCTATTAGAACTTTAAAATATTATTTTTGACCCACAGTGTCAATCTGGGATTTTATCGAATTGAATCTATAAATATAATCATACTTGGGTTCAAAGTCAAAGTGATCATGATTAGAAAATCTGGCATTGTGCCATGATTTATGAAATTATTTATATACTGATCATCACAAGTAAGTTGACAAATATTAATCAGTTATAAAGTTTTAAAAAACTAGCATTAAAATTTGATGAAACTAGTACTGAGGAAAAGATAATGACATGCTTTAGTCTTTTCACCAATGGACATAATTCACCAGAAAGTAGCTGAAAATTGATTCGTAATCGCGTTATGCATGAAAGTTGCTTCTTCTTTTTTTTCTCTTTTTTTTTTACTATTTGATTCAGAGAAACAAGAAGCTTGAAGTTTTTCCTGGCAAAATTTGATGTTACATTGTCAGATAATTTGACATCTTATAGATGTTTAATGCATTCAAAAAGATCCATCACTTATGGGGGTATTTTTCAAAACAAATTTATCAAATTTATTTTGATGTTCAGTATATTTTTCAGATTATATCACTCATATATTTTTTAAATCTTTACATCATTGCACAAAAGCTCATCTACAATATGTTATGTTTTTACTTTACAAATCTTTGTATTTACATGATGGTCAAAAGCTACGGGGTTTTTGTGTTTCTTTTTAACTTTAAAAAAAAATCAATGTCAATACAATCATTGAAATGAAGAAAATCAAACATGAAACACTTGGTGCATATTTTAATTAAGACTAAAAATATGCAAATTCACCTCTTCTTGCAATTAATCAGTTTATTGTAGACAAACAGATGTCTGAAAGTCAAAGATTTAAATATAAATATATACTTATCTTTGAATTTTACACAACAGACGATCCCACACCTGTTCAGAATTTTATACAAAAAACAGCAGCACAAACTTCTAAGTTTGGTCTTTCTTAGGTTCTCTTCTCTGGATCCATGAAAAAGCCATGATACGAATTAAGACAATGTTTAAAAATTTTAAGCGATTTGGTTAAACGACTTTTTAACCCTTTGCTGAGATTTAAATGTAGGTCTTAATGGTATAACTACATACAAGTATCTTTCAGACAAAGTTTTAGATATAATAATGAAATACTAGGCTCATTTCTCTTCTTTTAGATTACACATTAAAACAATAACAATCTTCTTTAAGCTCTACTTCCATGCAATATTTGAGATAACATGGCATAGTAAAAATCAGTAAATACATTAAATGGCATCTATGGGTAACATAACATAACATAACATAACATAACATAACATGTGATATAGGGCAAAATAGGATAAGATCCCTTGAATGCCCTTAATATTAATTAGTAATGCCATAAATCTATTGATTAAATATTACAATAATGATACACATGGTAAAGATAGTATTCCAACTTAAATGTACTCATCTGGTGTACAAACATATATCTGTGACATGCAAAGCATACACACGCGTGTAGAAGATAACCATAATAATATAATAATGCATAATATATACATACAAATTGAAAGCCATGTCAACAGCAGAGCAAACACGTATTATTCGTCATATATAAATCTCCCATCATATAATTCCCTGTCTACTAACACCTTGAAATAATCCATAGATTTTGCATTCTTTGTTTCAAATTTCAAACTGTTCCATTTCTGAACAATACGAATACCGAACCAGTTTTGTCTTATGTTTGTTATGCATCTAGAGACAAAAATCTTAAACTTGTCCCCTCTAGTAAAAGTAATATTAGAATATGAAAAAAAAACCAGAAAAGTCTATCCTATCCATACCATGTACCAATCTATAAACCTGAATTAAATCCCCACGAATTCTTCTATATTTCAAACTGGGTAAGTCAAGAAATTCTAACCTTTCCTTATAAGATAAATACTGTATTGTATAATTTTTTTTTGGTAGCTCTCCTCTGTACACTTTCAATACTAATAGATTGTCTTTTATATAATGGGCTCCAGATACAATTTCCGTATTCTAGAATTGGTCGAACGAGCGATTTATACAAATATAAAAATGTGGTTTTATCAAGACTTATAAAGGTTCTATATATTATTCCCATCATTCTGTTTGCACGCCTTACACAATTATCAATAGGCTATGTAAATCAAAATTCAAATGTGAATCAAAAGTAACTCCCACATCCTTTTCATAAGGCACAAGGGAAAGTAGATTTGACATAGAAGTATCGGTAATTTTCCTATAGATATGTAATACTTTACATTTCGAAATATTAAAATCCAAATGCCATGTTGTAGACCATTTGAAAAGTGAAAATATATCATTTTGTATAATGTTATGATGTTCAGTTGTACTATAGATCTTTGTATCGTCTGCAAACAGTTTGCAGGCTGAATTTATGCCACATGGTAAATCATTTATATATAAAAGAAATAAAAGTGGTCCTAATACGCTTCCTTGGGGTACACCGCTAATTACATTCTTAAAATCCGACCCCACACCATTGACAATGACCCTTTGTATTCGATTATTAAGAAAGTCTTTAATCCAGTTAAAGATATTCCCTTTAAATCCATATGCTTTTAGTTTAATGAATAATCTCTTATGAGGTACAGAATCAAAAGCCTTGGGTAAATACTTACTTACTTAATCCTCTTCGGGCCTTGAGGCACATAGGGCATCCACCAGACATCTCCATTTTTTGCGATCGGCTGCTTTTGCGGTGGCTGTATTCCAGGACAGGCCTGCTTCCTTTAATTCTTTCTCCATGGTCCTTCGCCAGGTTTCTTTAGGTCTTCCCCGCTTTCTCTTCCCATCTGCTGTCCAGTACAAGGCTGTCTTGGGAAGTGACCCTTTTTCCATTCTGGCCACATGACCCAGCCAACGCCATCTTCTTCTTTTTATTTGGCTATCAATGCTAGTGCAGTCAGCTTTCTTTAATAGATCCACTGTTCTTATTTTTGTAGGCCAAAATAAATTAAAAATTCTTTTTAAACACTTGTTCTGAAAGGCTTCTAGTTTCTGTATTAAGGAGGATGTCATTTTCCAGCTTTCACTTCCATAAAGCAGTACACTTAAAACATTGCTCTTGTATATTTTCAGCTTTGTCTTTCTCATTATTTGTTTTGATTTCCAAAAGTTTTTCTGCATGCCGAAAGCCTGGTTTGCCTTTTGAATTCTGTGCTTGATATCGTGTTCTGCATTTCCGTCGTCTGTTATTTTGGATCCGAGGTAGGAGAACTCTGTTACCTCTTCAATTATATGTTCATCTATCCTAATTTCACTGTCATGTTTTGGATTCACCCTAATGTACACAGTCTTATCGAAATTTATTTTCAGTCCAATTTTCGAGGCGTTCTTGTGTAATACGTTTAGTTTCTCTGAGGCGTCTCTGTGTGTACTGGAAACTAACGCGATATCATCTGCTTAGTCTATATCTTCCAGAAAGGATGTCAGTGTCCAGCGAATGCCTCTCTTCTTACCATCAATTGTATTTTTCATGAGCCAGTCTAGAGCCAGGATAAACAGAAGCGGGGAGAGTATGCAGCCTTGTTTTACACCAGTTGTTACATTAAAGCTGTCTGTTAAATTGTTACCACAGATCACTTGGCATTGGTAGTTGCTGTACATTGCTTTGATTAGGTTGACTATCTTCATCGGTATACCATAATGGCGGAGTATTTTCCACAGGGACTCTCTGTGTAAGCTGTCAAAGGCTTTTTCAAAATCGACAAAAATGGTGTAGAGGGGGCTGTTCCATTCAATGCTTTGCTCCAGGATTTGTCTCAGGGTAAATATGTGGTCACTACATGAATTCCCTTTTCTGAACCCTGCCTGCTCTTTTCTAAGAATGTTTTCAATGTGAGGTGAGATTCTTTTCAGAAGGATTCTATTAAAAATTTTGCTCGTTACGGACAGGAGTGTGATTCCACGCCAGTTAGCACAATTTGCTAGGTCTCCTTTCTTGGCTATTTTATGGATGATGCCTTTCTGCCAATCCTCTGGTATTTCTTCCTTTTCCCAAATGTTGGTGAACAATTTACTGAGAATTTTGGACATTTCTTGCGAGTTCGCTTTAAGCATTTCCGCACTGATTTTGTCAATACCTGGGGCCTTGCCATTTTTTTGTTGTTGTATTGCCTCGTGCACCTCATGCTCAGTGATTGGACCAAGATTAACCTCTACGTCCATTTCTGTTTCTGGGATATCTGTGTAAGAAGATGGGTCTGGTCTGTTCAGAAGGTTTGCGAAATATTCTCTCCATCTTTCAATTTTCTCCTTTTCGTCTGTGATGACACTACCATCTTGGGATTTTAATGGTTTCTCTTGACCATAACTTCTGTTTCCCGAGAGCTTTTTTGTGATTTTGTATAGTGTTTGTGTGTCTTGTCTTACAGCTGCATTTTCTGCTTCAGTTGCTAAATTTTCTGCCAAATCTCTTTTGTCTTTCCTTGTGGATTTTTTCACTTCTTTATCCTTCAATGAGTATTCACTGGATAGCCTTTCTTTCAGTCGGGGGGATTTAGCGTTCAGGAGATTTAGTTTGATTGATTTTCTTTGGTTAATGAGCTCCCATGACCTTGCTGATATCCAATTCTCTGTATTGGATTTATTGTGTCCTAAGTGTTCAGTGGCACTTTCCTGCATGACGTGGTTGAAGTCTTGGATTGTCATGTTTGTAATATCTTGTATTGCACTGAATTTGTTTCTTACTGAGATATTGAAATTGTTTTGGATATCTGGGTTTTTCAATTTATCTGTGTTGAAACGTTTCTCCTTCTGTTTTGCTATTTTTGTTTTCATCAATTTAGTAGAGATTTTGGCTGTGACAAGATGGTGGTCACTTCCAATGTCTGCCAATTGTCTGACTCTGACATCGTTTAAGCTGCTCTTCCATTTTCTGTTGATAATTATATGGTCTATCTGACTTTCTGTTTTCCCATCTGGTGATTTCCATGTCAATTTGTGGATGTTTTTGTGTGGGAAGAAAGTTCCACCAATAATGAAGTTGTGTTCTTCACAAAATTCTGCCAGTCTGCTTCCATTGTTGTTCATTACCCCTATGCCCTCCTTTCCAATGGACTGATTTGTTTGTGTATTGCCAACTCTAGCATTAAGGTCTCCGATGATCATGAGCATATCATGTCTTGGAATGTTTTCAACGGCCATTCTTAGAATATCGTAAAATTCTTCTTTGTTTTCTTCATCTGAATCCTCTGTAGGTGCGTAGCATGTGAGGATTGATAGCTTGGTGTATTTTGAGTTGTGTCTTGTGTATAAAAGTCTTTCACTTATCGGTTTCCATTCCAATAGTGACTTGTTGTTTTGCCTGGCTATCAAGAGGGCAACACCTTCTCTGTGTTGGTCATCCTTTCGTCCTGACCAAATGATCAGGTCGCCATTTGAGAGTTGGCGCTTCCTAGCTCCTGTCCATCTTGCCTCTGATATGCCTAGCAAATCGATCTTGTAGTTCAACATCTCGCGCTGGGCTTGTGCCAGTTTTCCTGTTTGATATAGGGTCCTAACATTCCAGCACGAGACATTGAGCTTGCGTTTTGGTGACAACAGATCTGCAATCTGGTCGGGGGCGTCCTTTCGGCTTTGACCTCCTACCGTCATGAAGCCAGTATTCTGGTCCGCTTCTCTGCTGCCGCCGGTTGTGGATTTACGTCTGGTTTCTGTTTCTGTAACAGCTTGTTATTTATGAGGTGGGTTGTCAACCCTACGCTCAACCCCCATTCCTGGAGGGCCGATGGATTACTCTTCGTCTGATCTCTCCCCTTTTCTCTCTTACTGGAGTCGAGGTTCGAGATACGCAAGCCCTCCCACCACGACAAGGTGATAATCCGTCGGGAGACCTTGGGTAAATAAGTTCGGTAATTTATTTGGGTTTTTTTTCTTCTAATCTTTGTTTCGACTAATTAAGAAACTGCTTTATTTTTCTTTACAACTAATTTTATCACAGAAGATATGATAATTGAAGAGGAGGAAGACGAAGAGGGTGACATGAGGGGTAGTTGATTCAAATTCAAATGTTGATTTCAGTTTATTTTCATTACCAATATTTTTCTTCAAAGATTTCTCAGTGGATTTCACTAGTACACACCAGTTAATATGTATATATTTATGCATCTTTTTATTTCTCAAAAATCAAAGACTAACACATTGAAAGGTTTAACTATATTAAATAATATTTTTCTCAATGGATACTACATAAAATAATTATTTGCATTAATGTAGTTGATAAAACAGTTTCAATAACATTGTAGCAAATCACAATATAATCTTCAAACATATATTATTTTGGCGTTGTTTTGAATTTTAAGAATAACGATTATTTTTATAATGATGAGGTTACATTGCAGACCACTGGCTAAAGCTTATTTTTAATCTCTTCACGTTGGTTGAAAAGTAATTACTTGTTATTGATTATTAAATGATTTATTTTATTCTTTTAACATCTTTTTGCTTCGATTGTCGTGTTATTTTTGGTTCGCTTTCCTTTAAAAAAAAAATAAAAATTAAAAAAAGATCTTATTCTTTATTTTTTTAAAATTTTTTGATGGGGTGCTATTGTTCTATAGTATTTTAAGAGTTCGAAGTCATTGTCATTTTAGTATTCGGAGTCTTCTCTTTTATTTACGATTGAAATCGGTATTGAGAAACTACCAATTTCTGGGACTCCTAAATTTATTCCTCTCTATCATCAATCTAATATATCTTTTACCAAACCATGTTTTTTTTTTGTTTTATAATGTGTTTCTTCTAAAAAAGTGTTGCGAGATGAAAAACAGTTAAAATTTAAATATTAAGATTCTTTTAAAGCTCTAATGTTCACAACAGATTCATGTCCTCAACGTTTAATGAAAGGGATCTTATGATGCAACAGCCTAAACTAGGAATATTTTTAATATTTTTCTTTAAATACATGATACAATATATATTAAAGTCTCATAATTATGATAATAATAATAATGCAATTTATTTAAGTAACAATGGTAATGAAAGTTAGATAAAAATCTTAACAATTCAAATGTGTATCAAAGGTGCCAGACAAAGCAAAGAAGAAAAATAGAAGAAAAAAACATCCTAAAAATCAGTCTACCTCGACTGGGGATCTGAGGTTCGATCCCCAGTCAAGGTAGACTGATTTTTGGGATGTTTTTTTCTTCTATTTTTCTTTCTTGCTTTGTCTGGCACCTTTTATGCACACTTGTTCTGATCTTTATCTTACACCGGTGCTGCTCCTTAATTTCTTAATTTATAATGAAAGTTACAGACATGTTGACAATGAAATGTTCTCATTTTTAAATTATTTTTTTTCACTCCCATTTTAAAATTTACTGCGATCAGCATCAGTAGCAGCAGATGCCACTAAAACGATTGGAAAGACAAAAGACAAAAAGAAAGATAAAGGGAAATCGAGTCATCAAGAATCAGAGGTGAGTTTTCCCGCGTGTAATCATAATAATATAATAGGATTGTAGTCCGCTCTCTCATGTCAGTGTTATATTTGGGTGAAGCACAAGTCTAAAAAGTGAATTTAAAGTTAAAATAATCAGAAATATAAGATTTTAGTTGTTCGCACTTAAAGAATTTATTCTCTTTCACTTCAATAAACTACAAGTTATCTCGTGTTTCATATGTTTGACTGAAACATCATGTGTACTCAAAATTTGGTAGTGGAGATAACAAGATATGAAGTGAGTAGAAAAGAACAGTTCGTGGATAGCTCACACGGTAGAGTCATGCTCTCACCTGCCAGGCGGAGTTGTCGTACCAATAAGGTCGCAGGTTCAAACCCCACCACTGCCGCGAAAAAATTTTTATTCTCTATTGTCTTCTGGCACTTTTCTACTCACTTCATATCTTGTTGTTACCAACATAAGTGCCTGCTCCACTCACTTTTCTGTAGTGGAGATACTAGCATATGCCCTTGCCAAAATGACCCATGTTCCAGGCGTTCTTTCTTTAAAGTATGGATAGAAACAGATGCTGGCTTCAATACACATATTATATCACTACAAAATTCTATGGCAATACAGAGAACCTTTGGAGGTCAGTGGAATTTGTTACCAGCATCGGAATCCAATTGTGACCTTCTTTGAGGGAATACTATAAGAAAATGAAGAATATTAAGACTATAAATTCAAATTTTCAACTTCTAAATTACCCCGGCATAATACGGAATTTAGATGTTGGGTCACAATTTTAATGAGATTGAAGTAAAAAGTTTAATTTGCACCTACCATAAATTAACTAGATTTATGTTTTAATCCGGGTCTCTTTTTATTCAGTCGCCATACCTAAGAGTTAGAATGAAATGCTACCCTTTGTATAAGACGCTAGTTCATCGCAAAGTATTTTCCACCAGATCTAACAGACCCAGCTACCCGATCCCTGCTGGATGGACAACAGGTGGGGGGGGGGGGGGTCAGAAAAAATCTCGAGTTCACCTGGAATTGGTCTCAGTCTCTTTGCATGACAAGCGAGTGTTCTACCAACTGCGCCAACCCTTCTGACACAAAACAATGTGTCAAATATGTCTCTCTGCACACGCGGTTCTTATGATGTTGTATGCTTACCACTTTAGTTTTATGGTTCCTACTTCTATCAATTTATTTATTTTTCTATTTATTTGTGTGGTGGTCTGGAAAAAATGTGTCATGTGGTAAATTTAATCCCCAAAGTTAGTGCAGATCTACAGATTAATCCTTCTTCGGTATAATACACTACATTTTCAGAATATCTGAAATAGGCACAAAGTTGCTGATATTTCAGTAAATCAAACCCTTATTTCCTATTTATTTTCACTTTTTTTTAAAACCCAAATCTCGAAAATAGCACAATAGCCGACACCTTTTTTCAGACCATCACTCATGTATTTTTATTTTTTTATTTTTTTATTTTTTTTTTAATTTATTTATTTATTTATTCATATATTTATTTATCAATTTATTCATTTTTATTTATTTATTTATTTATTTTTGTATTGTTTTTAAGATTCATTCATTCAATTATTTATTAGGAATTCTTTAATCCTTTAGGGCTTTAAGACCCGTGGAGAGAGTTTAATTTTAATTCTATCCTATAAGACACAAAATAATCCTTCTGATGAGACACTTGTGTATATCAAGGTACTTTCCACTGGGGTTAATTAGACCTAGTCACAAATCACTGCTGGATGCACAGAGAGGACTAACTTATTGTGAAACTACATCATCAGTTCATTTGCGTCCCTGTCCCAACATTTTAACATTTAGCCATAGATCCCTAATGAATAATTGTTCTCTATCATAAACAACAATGTAAAGAAGGCTTTACTTCAAGGTTCGTTTTAAAGGCAACACCTCTGTTCTTAGGATTGTTACCACCCGACCCCCTTCCCTTTCTGTTAAGTGTATCCCTATAAGTGTGAGCTATCAGTTTATTTTTTCCTAACACTTCGTTGGAAATAGATAGTTGAAAATTCAACAAAAAAACGAGAAGAGAAAAAAAAACATAATAAAAAACTTCCCCATTTTTCTCTCTGTTCGACTAGTCTTCAGACTCATTGGTAAGATCATACAATGGGAAATTCATCAATTAATCATCTTGTTTTATTGTACAAATACCAGGACCCTGTTTCGTGGCCAATAGCTCTCAAAGCGCGTTATCTATCTTTTGACTTGCTACAACACAATGATGAAGATGTAGCCCTTTCTGAATACTTGCCAAAATAAAAATGAGACAAAGTGTCTTCGTTTTTAGTAGTTTTTGATCACGGAACTCGGGTCAGAACAGTTGAATTTGTCTAGAGTATTTTGAAAGGTTGAATTGTCAGGCTTATACATCAAAATATGACATCTTTTTGACTCTTTTTTGAAATTGGTAAATACTGAATATATCAAGATTTCGGATTGAAGCATCATGATTTTGATACCATTCTGAAGGTTCGTGTGAACCATCGTGTCAATTTGGTATTACTTTGGAATGAACTAGATAAAGAAAAAATTGAGTTTGACGTCAACATGATCAGAATTAGAAAATAAAAAATAAGTTTTAAAGTAATTTAAAGTCTGAGAAGAAATTTGCTCTCCCTCAGTGAAGCTTTTATTTGATCTGAATATTTTAAGTTATGCTCAAATTTCTTTTGTAAACACCTGTTCGCGCCAAAAGAAATAGCATTTAGACACGAGTGGTCACATATTTTGACTTATTTATGTGAGAAAAATCTTTACAGACAAATTCAGCTGTATTGTTCTTGTCACGGAGCAGTATGTGTCATATTGTAATATTACGGAATGCACATATTCATACATCTTGTTCGTGTCTCTGTGACTACTTTTCTAATTAAATTTTATTTTTCTTCATTTTGATAATTGATTCATTTAATTTAAGAATGCCCTAATCAAAACTTTTATCTAAGCTGATTAATCATAATTGGTATTGCATGCTGCTATTTATTTTTTTTCAAAGTTACATACTCATATGATGGTGGCCAATAATAAGTCTGTCTAAATGTCACCTCATATTTTAAGCTGTTCCCCCCCCCCCCCTTCCTATCTAATCTCAACTCCACGATAATGGTCTGTTGTTTTATTTGATTCAATTATGCATCCATTATATTAAACATAGAACTCTGTACATTTACAGGCCTTTCAGAAAAAAAAAAAGATAGTTTAAAATTTTTTTCTAGATTTTGTTTCATACTGTCATTATCAAAACTTAAATCGTTTGAATTTTTACATTTATGTAAGTTCTAAACATGATACTTCAAAATATGTTTTCAAGGGTCATTTTAAAACATGAATCCATAATCATTTAGGCGTGAAGTAAAACATGATATCTCAATTATAGTGTCGTATTCTACAAGCTGTTTTTTTTCTTAAATAAAGATTAAACCATTCCTTCACATAAGAGTAAAGTAAGAATATGACATTAAAAAAAAGAAGCTATTACACTTCAAGCAATACTTTCGATAAGTGTAATGAGTTCTTGTTTTTTTTTTTCATGACAAGAGAAAGATGAATCCGCTTGTAAAATAAACAGGGCTTGTTCTAAATCTAAAGCAGTGAACTCTTTTACAATCCAATAATTCATCCAGTGTTTTACAAGAACACCAAATACTGTATGTATATATATATATATATATATATATATATATATATATATATATATATATATATATATATATATATATATATATATATATATATATATATATATAATATTGATATAATTAATATAATATATGTATGTAATATATACATTAATATAATATATGTATGTATAAACAAATTTTTAGTTTTTTGTATGTCGTACATTTCTGCTTGATTAACGGATTCTGTTGTCTTGGGCATGCCTCTTTTCATTGGTAACTTTAATTCGACATTTTTGTTTTGTTCTGTATTTTGTTACAATTTGTCATATTTGTATGATTTCTTTATTGGATGATAACTCCTTCCCAAAAAAAAAAAAAAAAAGAAACAAAATTATCATTGTTTTTTTGGGGGTTTTTTTTTATTCACAACAGATTTTTAATTAAAAAGTTCCTTTGATCTGTTTTGCGCGGTCATCTGTTTTTTTTTCTTGCAGATATCTGTATTATATTGACGAATTTTTTATAACTCAAAGATAATTACATTGTTTAATGAAATTTTTTTCCATATGATGAAGAGAGTTTGTCATTTTGCAAAATGAAAATGAAGCGAAAGATTGGTTTACTCCATGAAATATGTAGGCATTTTATGAATAAATCATTAACCCTGGATTTTTTAAAATAAATTACTAAATTAATTAATAACAACTAATTGAGATCTAAAGGAGAGATATCGCAGCCTTCATTACCCAAAAGCATGATACAAACCAAGATCACAAGGAAAAGTTAATTGTGAGTTATAATCAATAGCTCAGCAAATGTAATCATTTGTTTCCTTGAGCACTTCTAACAACAACTCACTTTTCACTTTTGTTTGGTGATCATTCTCTTTTTTTGTGACGTAAGTTTTTGGTCAGTATCAGGCTTTTAGTTAACAAAGTCCACGGTTATATCCCCCTATTTAATCTGAGCCATTTTAGTTATAATAATATTTCATGCTGTATGCATCTGTTGTTGTGGTGCTTTGGTATTTTCCATTATTAAAGTATAATATGTTTCCACTGATCACAAATGACAAATATTGAAATATTTATTTCTTCAGATAACTCATCTTTTTATTTTTATACTTTCTGAACATCCCTTTACCCCCCCCCCCCCCCGCCCTCTTCCTTTCCACTAGCACATGGACGCCCATGACTTCATCAACCCTTTGCTGGAGGTGGCCGACTACATGGACGGACAGCTGTGGGTGGCTGGAAACAGAATGCTTATCAATCTCAATCTATCCCGTAAGTGGAGAGTGAAGTAAAAAAAAATTTTTTTAATAAAAATTGACCTTTTATATAGCGCAATATCCACTAAATGTGCTCAAAGCGCTTTACAAGGGGTCCCTGGTCAACAGCAACGTTTAACATGTAGGACGGGACATGCCGCCTGTTAGGCGATATTACAATTTTTCGGACAAAGACAACGCTGTTAACGGCCAGGTACTCATTTTACACCTGAGTATGGTGAGAGAATGTGAGTAAAGAGTCTTTTCTAAGGACTCAACTATGCGCCGAGCGAGGATCGAACCCAGGACCTTCCGATACGAAAGCGAGTGTCATACCACTAGACCACATAGCCTCACTTCGGCCGAAGTAAATAGAATTGAGCATTAATTATAGCACAATATCCCTTAAATGTGTTCAAAGCACATTACAAGGGTGTCCTAGCCTACAGAGACACTTAACATGATCTTTTTCATCATGCTTATCGTGATTCTATGTGAATTTCGAACAAGATGTGTGTGACTGTTATAGTGCTTTTGTAGCCGAATAAATGAAAATGTGTGATACTAAAAACACTATTGTAAAGCACCTCTGAGCACTATTTGTGGATAATGGCGCTATATCAAATAATAATAATAATAACATGTAGGACAAGACATGACGCCTGTTAAGTGATATAACTTTTTTTTAGGACAGAGACAACGCTATTACTGGCCAGGTACTCATTTTACACCTAATTAAGGTGAGAGAATGTGGGTAAAGAGCTTTTGTTTAAGGACTCAACTATTCAAATTTCTGATCAGGACTCGAACCCTGGTCCAAAGGCGAGTATAATACCACAAGACCACAATACCGCACAGTATTGAACCAAAGTCGATATAAAAGTTCATAACTTAAAATAAAATGTAAAGAATAAAATAGGTAACGAGATCTGCCTTGGGCTCAAACCTTTTCTTTAGCCAAGAAAAACAATATAATGCAACCATTGAGGTTGAAAAACCCCGTATTTTCTTGTTTTCATTATTAATAATAATCATTAAGAATTGCCAGCTGCATTCATTGTCTGTGACGATTGCATTCAACTAAATCCGACCATTGGTCCCAGTGACTTTGTTGTATCCGGTTTTGCCCTATATTGGATGGTAACTATGTACAAAGAGTCCACAAAGATGAGAGCACAGATCTACTTGAGTTTTGCTGATTATGAAAGGTCTAAATTAATTATGTTAGTTGTTACTGTAGTACTGTACATGAACAAAAAGCATGGCTTTATATATCGCAATATCCCATAAATGTGCTCAAAGTGCTTTACAATGAGTCCCAAACCAGCAGCAATATTTAACGTGAGAAAAACCATGATGTAGGTAAGGCATTATTTGATTTATTTTTTTCATTAGAGATAATGATGTTACCTGCCAGGTTCTCATCTTTCACTTGAGTATGGTGATGATGATGATGATGATGATGATGATGATGATGACGATGACGATGATGGATATGATAATGATATATTCATATTTTATTTATTTATTTTTATATTATTTTTTGTGGTCTTATTCCAGGTAATCAAATCGATGAGGAGGGAATGTCAGCCCTCTTGAAAGCCATGCAATACCAAACCACCCTCACTTTGGATTCGAGAAGTGGTGGCACCGGTCTGATGAGGTTATTGGTCAATGTAAGTATTTGTCCTTACCATCATTATCACTAGGGTATGATGGGAACATTTTGGTCACAAGGGGAGATAAAACTAGTGGTGCCCCACTATATATATATATAAATTATAAAATATATATATATATATAATATATATATATAATATATATATATATATATATAATATATAATAGAGAGAGAGAGAGAGAGAGAGAGAGAGAGAGAGAGTCGCAATCAATCCATGCTAACTTTCTGATTTTAATGGAATTTTTTTTACAAAAAAGTATGCCTGTCTTTACAATTATTCACAATTTTTTTTTCTTTTTCTTTTTTATATACCAGAGAAATTTAGTTACCCAGGATAGTGATGTGATCCGCAAATTGAATGAGAACATGCTACCCAAAGACCCTTTCTACAAACCCCCCGTTACCCCTGAAGGAGAGGCTGCATGAGCTGATCTGTATAAATAGAATTATTTTTAATTGTAAGTTTTGCTTGTGCGTTTCTGCATAAATTTGACTTTACTTTATGTCAGTTTTATATTTTTGCTTTAGAATATGATTTGTGTCTTGTACATATCTCTATGTGTCTGTGTTTGTGTGTGTGTGTGTGTGTGTGTGTGTGTGAGTGGGTGTGATATATATCTTCTACGTCTTCGACTCATAATTTTAAATAAAACTCAAATCAAATGATTTTGGACACATGATCTTAACGACCGAAAGTAAATAGTACAGTAATGCAATTCTCAATTTATCATAGGTTCATTAAGGTTTTGAAGGCATTTGCTGTTTACTAACTCTAAGATTGTGTATGTGTGGTGTGGGGGGAGGGGGGGGGTATTTTTAGAATATTTTTAATGGTTGAGGGGGAAGGCGAGGTTATTGTGGTGGCACTTTATATTTTTTATGCTTTTTTTTTTATTTGTTTTTTTTTTTTTTTGTTTATATGTTTTGTGTATTTTTTATTTGTTTTGGGTTTTTTTCCGGATTTCATTTTTCATTGTTGTAGTTTTGTTGGAGTTTTTTTTGTTTTGTTTTTTTTTAATGTTCATTTCTTCCTACTTATAGATGCAGATTTGATAATTCAGTAAATGACCATTTTTCTTCAATTTCAGGCACTCCCAGTCTGTGATATGTAACTAACATAAATGGATGCCATTGGATCTACAAACGCTAGAGCCTCAGTACGATGAAAGACCTTTGCTTATGTCTCATATATGAATTATATTATTCATGTTTATATAATATAGATAATCACTTCATCTCTAATTTTGAGAGAAAGAGTGTATGAGAATGTATGAGGCCGGGTTCAGTGAAATGTTTAAATAAATAACATTTAACTGGAAAGGGTTATACAATATCCAATCAAAATGGCATGATTATAAAATAAATTATTTGTTTTTTAAAATAAAATATGACTGTTTGTTGTTTTTCGTGTGTTTTTTTTTTTTTTTGTTTTGTTTATACAACAGCTTAATAAATAGAGCATCAAATGTGCGAGTAAACAGATAGATTTTGAATCCAAGTAGGGTAGGAGGATATTTTTCTGACCCGACTGTTTGGTAATAAAAAAAACTAGTCCTTCATAGTCATTAAGCCTATGAAGCCAAAGTTTTATCCCGGTTTCTGTAGCGTGAAACGGACTATAGCAATTGCTTACTACCCTTTGGATAGAATGCTAGTCTATCGCAAAGCACTTGCCACCTTACCATCCAATCACTGTTAGTTGACACCAGGGGGGAAGGGGGGGGGGGGGGGGGGGGGGGTCAGAAAAAAAATATTATCTTCACCCGGGATTGATCTCAGTTCCTTTTTGTGTGAAGCAAGTGCTATACCAACTGAGCTATTAATGCAACAGAAACAAGGATTAACTCTGGTTTCATGACTCAGAATTCTGAAGGACTAATTTTTTGTTTGCTTCTGGAAGATTAAATGGGTTGTGTGACACGTGACACTTTAAAAAAGAAAATGAGCTTTTATATAGCGCAATATCCACTAAAATGTGCTCAAAGCGCTTTACAAAGGGTCCCTGGTCAACAGCAACATTTAACATGTAGGACGGGACATGACGCCTGTCAGGCAATATTACAATTTTTCGGACAAAGACAACGCTGTTAACGGCCAGGTACTCATTTTACACCTGAGTACGGTGAGAGAATGTGAGTAAAGAGCCTTTTCCAAGGACTCAACTATGCGCCGAGCGAGGCTCAAACCCAGGACCTTCCGATCTGAAAGCGAGTGTCATACCACTAGATCACATAGCCGCACTTTCAGTCATAACAGCAGCATCTAGCAATAGGAAGATGATGGGACATTTAAAGAACATAAATTGAGGGTTCACCATCACTTAGGTCACTAGTGCAATGATGAAGAAGAAAAAAAAGACCTAGGTTACAAATTCAATAAACGAGGAGATGTGTATGTCATCCACCTGACAATTTATCTTGACATTTCGACTGAGACTCCCACAAGTCTCGCCTGGATCCCACCATGCTATCCCTGGTGGTTGTTGTTTGTGTTACGTTTGACGTTTGTTTACAAGGGTTTTACAGCACTTGCGACACTTAAAATGTTATTTCAGCGCCAGTAAAAAAAGAAGAAAATCGGAGTCAAATGTTTTAGATTCACAATTAAATGATATGCAGACAAGGGAAATTAAGACAAAGGGGATAGTTCAAAGAGGGAAAAGAAGTCGATTCTAATACACGATCATTGTACTTCGTTTGAGATCATCTAAAAGTATCATCTCGACAAAAGCACAGGACCCCACAAAGAGGAGTACAATTAAATGTTTACAAAACAAATTCAGAACAATAAATATAACAAAACACAAAAGAGACACGGTTTACGACAGAAAAAAAATATCATCTCCCAAACTAATAATATACAATTGACTGTTTCCCCCTCTTAGTCAAGGACTCCGGCTCAGGCCGGGACAAAATCAAGAAATCTCATTCCAAGATAAAAACAGAAAATAATCTGGAAAAGGGAATATAGTGGGTTTGAAGACACAGCAACAGTGGTCAGAAGCTCCATCCAGTCGAATTACTGTTAGGAGTTTTCCAGTTACCAATTAAAAGTTTTCCACTGAAAGTAGCAGAGCACAGAACTATTCTCCACTGGGAGAATTGGGTGAGAACCACAGTGACGTGACGGTATAAAAACAATATGATCTGAGTGACTTTAACCTCATTCATTTTGAACCATTTGTCTTCACCATGTGACTCTGTGTCCTTGTTCTGAAATGAGACAATTTGCTTGCTCTTGCTCAACTTGGACAACATGAACGATTCCTGCTGACATCATACATTTGTTTGATGGATTATTTATATTCCTTCTTGATGCCTAGGCGATGACATCTGACGATGCCAAGGCAAATAGTAAATTATCTTGGTTAACTTCAGTTGCCATTTTAAAAAATCAAAAATGTATCTAAATGAAATTCTATTTTCCATTTATTTTTCCCATTGTTGCAGAGTATCAAAGTCTCCATTAAAGGCCCT
This sequence comes from Berghia stephanieae, assembly GCF_034508935.2. Lineage (NCBI taxonomy): Eukaryota > Metazoa > Mollusca > Gastropoda > Nudibranchia > Aeolidiidae > Berghia > Berghia stephanieae. The sequence continues at coordinate 102,429,474 of NC_088360.1, forward strand.
AAATTGTCTTACCTAGAGGGAACTAGATCTCTCTGTGAATTGGTTTTTCCTAGAAGATCGCACGTTAGATCGAAAGAGGTAACAGATAAAGGAGGGGGGGGGGGGGTGAACAGAAGAGGCAGCAAGATCTAACTTTACCCATGGTATGATGGGTTCCTTCATCAAAAAGGGTAACTTTGCCTTAATGGGAAACTTTGCAATGATTTTTTTTTTCTAATTTACAAACTTGCGATACTTTAAGGCCAATAAGCAACCATGAAAAGGAAGGCAATGGCATGCGGTAGTCAAAAGAATTTAGATCTCGAATTTATCTTCAACAAACATTATGTAAAAGTGAGACATAATATAAGGTTAGAAATACATCCAAAAGAACAACTTAATCGAATGAAATATGAGACTTTCCACAGACAGAATCAGAATCGTTTTCGTTTTTAAAGGTTTTACGGCCTGTCACATCCCTGTCATTTCCGCGCCCCCGTAAAAAGGAAGAAAATGGAATAGTCAAAAGTTTATAGATGTACAATAAAAAACAACATAATATATGACAATACATAACAGATAGATGATTCTAGAAGGAAAAAAATATCTCTCAAAACTATAACTAGACATTTGACTGTTTCCCTCACAGTCAAGGACTCCAACCAGGGCTAGGACAAAACCAAGTAAAGCCGTTCCAAGACAAAGACAGGAAACAACTCGGAAAACATATAGAAGACATCATGGTGGTCAAGGATCGGAATCGATTCACACAATAAGGTACACGCTTAAATGCCTGATGTTACATATTTGATAAAACATAGATAAGAGATTTCAACAAATATTTTTTCTACTTTCGTTTGAAACTTGGCCTGGAAAACAAAGCAAACACTGCACAGACTCATTCTTATAGAAGGAAAGAGAGCTGTTAGGATATAGATGGCAGATTTAGGGCGATAGGAAGGGACAGCAGGAGTCTGCCTCCAGCAAAGCACTTTTCGGGGCTCTTAAAACACATGGGATAAATGGTAGGCGGATGACAAAGTGACCCCCCCCCCCCTCCCGACCCACCACCACACAAAAAAGAGCGAACATTACTAGACTTAATATGTTTTTTTTAATTTTCAGATTCTCAGGATAATGTTCTAATTAAGGATTTTTTAAGAGCCACGTCATATACACATAACAAGAGTTATCACACAAAAATAACTTGTTGCTGTCAGTTGCTTTGAATACGAAACATTTTTAATATATTATATATATACAACAATAAAAGTATACATTTATATAAAACAACTGAAAAGATAAGATATTTCTCCATATTTTTTTAGGAACTTTTGGAAAGAATTATTAGAAATGAACTTTACATAAGACATACATTAATAAAAAATAAACAAGCATAGATAGATTGTTTTAACAAAGTTCGTTAGTTTACTCTTTAAATTAGACAGGAGAACTCCCAAGTAGGAGGAAAACATTGAGGTTCACAATTAAAGTGTCATAGAATTGTAGTATTATAGTTACATAACAATATAGGCAAAATATCCTTTATACAGAGCGTGTTTCTGGAAAGGTGATGTGCCAGTGACAATCATAATAGTAAGAGTAATGTTAATGAGGTAATGGTCACCATAGTTGCGAATATTTATTTGAATAACTTAGATTAACATCTACAGCTTTTTTTTTTAAATGCAAATCTTCAATATTGGTGGAGAAATAGAATAACGAGCACTTTATACACCTCTCTCCGCCCCCTGGCTCTGCCCCCATACATTCCATTATTAGTGCATGGGCCAGTGGGCGAAACCCTCCCCCCCCCCCCCCCCCCCCCCCCCTGGGGAGTTTTCGCCACATGGTTTTTCTGAAACAGCACTATATCTTGAGTATTAATCCGGGTGTTACCGTTTTTTTCAAGTGTCATTTACGAGAGTTACGGCCCTTGAAAGGTCATTAGGTGCAATTTTTTGTGAAATCGTTTTTGTGCATAAAATGGTTGTTTATCACCTTAAAATTGTTTCACATACAATCAATAATGGAATTTTATTGTAATTTCTCATTTTTTGCCTCATGTCATAAAATATTTTACAAAGCCATATAGCGTTTTTAAATCTTTGATAGCCATTTTCTCTATAATTTGAAAAAAAATCTATTACAGTGTACTTGTTTCCCTTCAGGATGAATAAACAAGAGGGATTTTGCACTAGCACAATTCAGGCATGCTTCAGGGACATATAACACAAATTAATCCGGGTGTTACAGTTTTTTCAAGTATCATTTACAGGAGTTATGGCCCTTGAAAGGTCATCGGGTGCAATTTTTCGTGAACTCATTTTTGTGAATAAAATGATTGTTTATCACCCTAAAATTGTTTCGAATGCAATAAATAGTGGAATTTTATTGTCATTTCCCATTTTTTGCCTCATATCATAAAATATTTTACAAAGCCATATAGCGTTTTTAAATCTTTGATAGCCATTTTCTCTATAATTTGAAAAAAAAAATCTATTACAGTGTACTTGTTTCCCTTCAGGATGAATAAACAAGAGGGATTTTGCACTAGCACAATTCAGGCATGCTTCAGGGACATATAACACAAATTAATCCGGGTGTTACAGTTTTTTCAAGTATCATTTACAGGAGTTATGGCCCTTGAAAGGTCATCGGGTGCAATTTTTCGTGAACTCATTTTTGTGAATAAAATGATTGTTTATCACCCTAAAATTGCTTCGAATGCAATAAATAGTGGAATTTTATTGTTATTTCTCATTTTTTGCCTCATATCATAAAATATTTTACAAAGCCATATAGCGTTTTTAAATCTTTGATAGCCATTTTCTCTATAATTTGAAAAAAAAAATCTATTACAGTGTACTTGTTTCCCTTCAGGATGAATAAACAAGAGGGATTTTGCACTAGCACAATTCAGGCATGCTTCAGGGACATATAACACAAATTAATCCGGGTGTTACAGTTTTTTCAAGTATCATTTACAGGAGTTATGGCCCTTGAAAGGTCATGGGTGCAATTTTTCGTGAACTCATTTTTGTGAATAAAATGATTGTTTATCACCCTAAAATTGCTTCAAATGCAATAAATAGTGGAATTTTATTGTCATGTCTCATTTTTTGCCTCATATCATAAAATATTTTACAAAGCTATATAGGGTTTTTAAATCTTTGATATTGATAGCCATTTTCTCTATAATATGAAAAAAATATATATTACAGTGTATTTGCTTCCTTTCAGTGATAAATAAACAAGAGGAATTTTCTACTAGCACAATTCAGGCATGATTAATGGGCATATAACACATATACATTTGTAACATTTGACCTTGCTGTAGCAAAGAAAGCTTACGATATTGTCTGGCAAAACCCACAGCTTTACAGAACAGTCATTATTCACCTGGGTGTCTTTCACACCATAATTTCATATCTTGGTGCCCTGGGAAAGCTCCAAAGTGGATCTGGTTTTGAAGAAATTGTGACTGAAGCAGGGCTATGTGCACATGGTTCTATGGATAGGGTTATGAGTGGAAAGAACTACAACAGGGCTATACGAGTGCATGTGTCTGTTTTGGAGGCTCTAGAGAGGCTTCTGCTTGCAAAATTTGAGAACACGGATTCAAAACTCAGTAAAGACCTCATGTCTTACATAAAGGAATTCACCGAAGGAATTTCAAGCCATACAGCTAATAAAATTCTCCAGTCAACTGTGTATGCTGAGTTATTTTCCCAGTATGAAGCCTTCAAAGAGAGTGTCCGCTCAGGAAAGTACGGAAAAACTGCACAATACTGGATCCAATACATGGACAGAGTTTGGCTTCTCCTCCAGTTTCTGCGAGCTACCAACTTTCTTCTTCATATATCTTGTTTAAAAGAACTGTGCACACTGCTTTTTACCATGAATCACCACAATTATGCCAAGTATCTCAGTGTATATTTTGTGTCACTAGCCAACCTGATTCATTCCCACCCAGGGGCAGAAGAAATGTTACAAGATAATGGATTTAGTGTCTCCAGATCAAGGACGCCTGCTGGAAGAATAGCAGTTGATATGACCATTGGACAAACAATAAACAAACATGCAAAGACAAAAGGAGGTATTGTTGGGTTCAGCAAGAGTCTTCCAAGCTATTACCGTTGGAGTGTAACAAGACACAATCGAGCAGAATATGTATCAGCAACCCAAAGAATGATCAGCAACAACAACTGTATAGATATAGACACCCACAAAGAATTGAGCCTTGCAGAAAAAAGACAAAGTGAAAAGCGAGTGCAAAAGATCCTCCAGGCATTTTCAGCATTATTTATCAATCCCTTTGAAGTTGAAGATGGTCTGGTCAGTCTAGCTTCAGGAATGAAAGTGCAAGAGGATGTTGCTGATGACCTGCTAGCCGTGGAAAAAACAGGAAAAAGATTGTTTGAAAGTTTTGTTGAAAACAGACTGAAGGAAAAGACTGTAGAATTTCACAAGCCATTAGAAAGGAACAAGACCAAGACATTTGCATCATTGAGGAAAGTGGTAACAGTGAAAAAAGACATGAACGTGGTCAAAATCAAGGCACAAAGAAATTTATTTGGCCAGCTTCTTGTTTTGTCCCAAGAACACAGTGTTGATCTTCAAAAAGTTCTTCAATATCCTCTAACACCTACTCCATGGTCGCTGGCTTCATCAGATGGTTTACCTCTGAAGACCAACAAAGCAACTCTGTTACACAAGCTCACGCCTGACAATTCATTAATGTTCGAGGATTATGCAAAAACAAAACAAACACCGTTTACATTGTTGATGGCAATGCACTGTTACAAACTCTGTCAGCAATCCCAAATACATTTGGTGAAGTAGCCAAACTTACATTTTCCTCCTTACCACAAGCAGCTTGTGTACACTTTGTGACTGATACTTACATAGAAGATTCAATCATAGAAGATGCATACTTGTTAAGAGGATCTGCAACAACAGTGCCCAGACGTTGGAAATCATTTCTCAGCTGCGTTGATAACAAAAGACCCCTCATCAGGTTTCTCCTCAAGGAATGGGAAAGTAACGAATATGCAAAGAAACTGAGAAACAGGGAAATCTTCTTTGTCTGTGAAGAGAGATGCACCTTACTTTACAGTGACACGGATGAATTTACCACAGCTGTACCTTGTCTAGATCTCTACTCATCACAGGAAGAGGCAGACACACGAATTATACTGCACTGTCAATATGCTTCCCGCCAACCAAACTGTGAAACAATTGTTGTCAGATCACCAGACACGGATGTCTTCTTACTTCTCCTTTCATTCTCAGAGACAATTGGAAAGACCCTGATTTTTGATACTGGCTGTGGCAACAACAGGCGACAAATCAATGTCTCTCAGATAGCAAAGATGCATTACTTGGTGTCCATGCATTCACAGGCTGTGACACAACAAGTTGCTTTGCTGGGCAAGGAAAGCTGAAAGCTCTAAAGTTTCTTCAAAAGGAGGAAGATCTTAGAATTCTGTTCTCCAGATTTGGAACATCAGCAGCTGTTTCGAGTAATGACTGTCTCATGTTAGAGTCATTTGTGTGCAAGCTGTATGGCAAAACCTCATGCACAAGTGTCAACAAAGTGAGGTATGACATAGTTCGCCAGCGTTTCAAAGGAAAGAAAGGTACCATCTCATGCAGTGGTGGAATTGATCTGTGTCAGATGCCTCCTTGTAGTCAAGTATTGTCACTGCACATATCAAGAGCCAACTTTCAAACTCTCATTTGGAGGAATGCAGTGTGCCAGAATCCTAGCATTCCAAAACTAGAGGATAACGGTTGGCAGAGAAATTCTGCAAATGAATTGGAAGTACAGTGGTTCAAAGATGCTTTCATTCCAGATGAGTTGCAGGAAATTGTGTATGAAGAAAGCTGCACCAGTACTGCCGAGGATGGTAGTGATAGCTTTGACAGTGATTTCCTTGACGACACTTCAGAGGACGAAGAGGATTTTGCTACTGATGATGAGGATATGTAATAAATTGGTGAGCAGTGCAAACTGTTAAGGAGTAAAGCATGTTTGCAAAACACATAAGGATATTGTTTTTATGTACTTACTGCATCTTGAATCAAGAATCCCTTTTGAGTATCAATTATTCTTCATAATATAACAATGCGATTTCGTTCAAAAGTCTTCGGTAATGATGCTTCACTTGGGTTGTGAACAAATTAATCTTTTTTCATGATATATCTATTGTTTTTACCACACCTTCAACTTACTTTTAAATGTGACAACTGGACATCAATACCATGTTTAAAAAGAATGAAAATTATGATGAATTTGGCATCCGACAAAGTGGAGAAAAATGTAAGGGTTGCGTACACTTTTAGTTTTTCCTGTGACGTAGAAATATGAAGGTTGTTGTTGAGGCTTGGGCCATAGCTTTCTTCAGTGCTACATTTTTAATTAACATGCTGTTTTTGGCCATATTTAAAATAATTTTTTGTGTAAAACACTGAAATAGCCCATAAGTTTAGATATGACACTTCATGAGATTACTGACAAATTGTTTCAACTTTCTGTGAGTCTATATAATATTTACAAATTGAAAGCTTGTGCACATAGTTTGATAGTATATTCAATTTCCTTCAGTTTGATACCCAATTTGCATATATTTGAATTAATATTATAGTCTCCAGAGCCTTTGAAAGAAATGTTGTCTCTTTTTTGCAAGGGGACACAACTCACTTTTTTCAAAGAGCCATAACTCTCTTAAATGACACTTATTTTTACGGTAACAGTGGAATTTGTATGGCCAATAAGTTCTATTATTTGAAAAACATAGTGGCATAAACTCCCAAATGGGGGGGGAGGGGGGGGGGGGGTCCCAGTGGCCTAAGCACTATATACAAAATTCTTTGACTAATGATGTTCAATTTATAAGCCTTTTTGTTAGTTTGTTGGGGTGTTTTTGTTTTTTTTTACGAGTTTACATTGCTTGTAATAGTATGAGGTGAATCACATAACTACCCTAGAAAAGTGAATAACAATGTGAAATTAAATGTAAGCTTCAATTTAATATACGAAAACAGATAAAATGGACGTTTCAGCTTTTCCCTTTATCAACAAAACAGGATGAATGAAACACTACAGACGATTGAGATAATGTTATCTCATTCGTCTGTAGTGTTTCATTCATCCTGTTTTGTTGATAAAGGGTAAACCCGAAACGTTCATTTTATCTGCTTTCGTATATCAAATTAAGCTTACATTCATTTTCACATTGTTATTTATTTCTTTGAGCTTCGAGCAGAAACATTTAGATTAACCAGTATTCTTCTAGAAAAATGAGGGTTGTAGGATTAATCGTAGCAAAACAAAATAGAGATAGATCCAGTTCCCACAATGTGTTTAGGTCAAAAAGGCCTGTTTTAAATGTTGAACTGATGAAGGGTCTTGATCCCAAAATGTTCCGTAGTGTTAAATATTTTATCCACTATTTTAGCTGTTATATTCGTTTTTGTCCATAGCTTTTTAGTCTTCACAGCTTCTAGCAATAACAGCATAGTATTCAGTTGAATTAATGTCGAAGAGGAAATATTTAAAATATTTTGGCCCACATGTATTCAGACTACAAATTAAATATTTCTGCATCAAAAGCTAATGACACCTAAATTATAGCATTGGTAATATGATGATGTATTCAACTGAGAAAAATATGCAAACGAACCTCGCCAGGGTCAGGGCAAAACCGAACTTTCATGACAAGAGAAGGCCTTATATCTACTTATACAAATGGAAACAGATATAGGTAAATAGAAAAGTCTCTACAAGTAAATCCATAAATCTACTGATTGCTCTGGAAAATCAAGTTTTAAAAATTTTGACCAGAAAATTGGTCCTATAAATATGAATCGATTAAAATTACATTCATCTTGTCAAAAACTCTCAAATATTGGATCAAAGGGAGTCCAAAGTTTGAGATTTCTTTACAAGATGTAGTCCTTCAGAGCCTTAAGGCCCATAGAACCGGAGTATATCCTGGTTTCTATAGCGTGAAACGGACAATAGCAATTGCTTGCTACCCTTTGGAAAGTACTTTCCAACAGATCTAACAGACAGGGCTACCCAATCACTGCTGGGTGCACAGGGGGGTCAGAAAAAATATCGACTGCACCCGATTGATCTCACTTTCCAAGATTTTTCTACAAAAGAGAGGACCTACAAAATTTCTCTGTCGCTAATCTGGAATTTAGTTACGTCTTTGTAGTTTTTGTTGCTTGCTGAAGAAAGGTTTTGAGCCTGAAACATTCCGTGTTGGGTATTTTGTTGGGGTTTTTTTTAAAGCTGTTATATTCTTTTTTTGTTTATTACTTTTTTTTACAGTCCACAGCTTCTAGCAGCTTAATATCAATTTTCAGAATCTAATTCACCCCGACGTGATGCTACTTTGAGGCGATGGGCGATATATGAATTATTCTTTAAAGCTGAACAGTATTGCAGATATTCATGTGTCCAAGTAAATATTAAGCCGCTAGAAGTACTAGAAGCTGTGAACTGTAAAAAGTACTGCACACAAAAAATGGAATATATGTAACAGCCTCATCAAATGTGAAGATTTACATGATAAAAAAGAAATTCACATTCAACTGTCTTCCTCATAGGAATGGATTCTAGACGTGTAGTCCTTCAGAGCGATTAGGCCCAAAGAGTCGGAATGTATCCCAGTTTATATAGCGAGAAACGGACAATAGCAATTGCTTGCTACCCTTTGAATAGGACGCTAGTCTTGTTTTGTTTGTTTTTAAGGGTTTTACAGCGCTTGCAACACATCAAGGTCATAACAGTGCCAGTAAAAAGGAAGAAAATGGGATAGTCAAAAGTTCTAGAATTACAATTAAAGAACCCAAGAAAAGGTAAGACAAAGGGGAATTTGTTCAAATAGGAAACAGATGTAGATTCCAAGAGCACACTATCAAAGTACTTAGTTTGAGATCACCTAAAAGTCTCATCCACACACAAGCCCAGGTCCCAACTAAGAAGAGGGATACACTCAAATATTTAAAAATCATATATAATATTTCAACAAAACAATACAGTGCATAACAGGGAGACCTCTATGGGAGGTCAGGAACCCCACCCAGAGGACGCTAGTCTATCGCAAAGCAATTTGTTGCAAGATCTAACAGAACCAGCAACCCAATCACTGCTGGGTGGACAGGGAGGTCAGAAAAAAAAAAACCTCGATTGCACCCGGGATCTCAGCTCCTTTGCGTGGAAAGCAAGTGCTCAACCAACTGAGCAACAGGGACTCCCACTCCAGTCATGGCCTAAGCAAAACCAAACTCCAAGACAAAGACGTAGATGAAAAAAAAAAATCGCACAGACCCCCCCCCCCCCCAACAACCAAACAAATAAAAAAACACCATTATCTCTAGTCAGATAATCATTAAGAAAGTCCCACTGGCAGAGGGAAAGAATGTCTTCAAGTGGGATAGACTCAATTTAGCCTCCTATCCAGGATAAGAACAGACCTGTACAAAAAATGGACAACCCCCCCCCCCCCCCCCCCCCCCCCCCCCCACAAAAAACAAACACACACACACAAGTCAGAAAGAGTTAATCAATTCCCTAAACCCCTCAATGGATGGTTGATAGCGCTCATTCCAGAAGAATTTATCTGAAATAGTCATGTTTGTTGTTTGTTTTTATGGGTTTTACGGCGCTTGCAACACATTTAGGTTATATCAGCGCCAGTAAAAAGGAAGAAAATGGGATAGTAAAAAGTTCTAGAATTACAATTAAAGCACCCAAGAGAAAGGAAGACAAAGGGGAACTGGGAACAAATAGGGATCAGATGCAGATTCCAAGAGCAAACCATCAATGTACTTAGTTTGAGATCACCTATAAGTCTCATCCGGACACAAGCACAAAATCCAACAAAGAGGAATACACTCAAATGCTTACATTATACATTTAAAACAACAAACATAATAATACATAACAGAGAGATGATTTACAAGGAAAAAAATATTATCTCCCAAAACAATAACGATGCATTTGACTGTTTCCCTCCCAGCTAGGACTCAGGCCAGGGCCAGGACAAAACCAAGTAATCTCATTCCAAGACAAAGACAGAAAGCAAGTTGGAAAACAGATACAGGGGGATAAAAGACACAGTATGTACCCCCCCCCCCCCTGCCCACTATGGGAGGTCAGGAACCCCACCCAGTGAAATAGTTACAAATCAGTCAGTGTAACAGCACTGGCAACAATTCTAGAACATTTCATCCCAAAAGAAAAGAAAAATGATTTACAACAAAAACGACACTCAGAAATATTTCAGTGCCTGCAACAAATTGGTTGTCTGTGGCGCCAAAGACACAAAACCATAGCAGCAATCTATTCCACAGTACCTCGTTTTAATAACAGCACAGAATCTCCACCAAAGGGAGGCAATCAGATATTTGTTTCCTTACACTAATACAACATAGTCACACAGAGGTAAATGGTCAGTATTCAGTACAAGTCGGCTATCCAGCATTATTACTGTTACAAACCAAACCAAAAAAAAAGTATTGACAAAATTACGTGGACACAATCTTTCACTATAATTAGATTTCTTTTATTTAAAGATCATACATTGTTTTTAAGATTAAAAGAGTAAACATGAAACATTGACATTGTGTTGTTCTGAATGAAACTCAACTTGACATCTGTAAACTTTAAAAAACAACTGAGATTAAAGGAACACAGGAGTTTGAAATTATAGGATAGCTCACTTGTACTAAATACCATCCAAATGATTGTGATCAAAAAGGAATGAAATGAAAGCTTCAAATTATTGAAAGAAGACAGATAATGGAGGTGTTTCGGGTTTCCCCTTTGTCAACAAAACACAGTGAATGAAACGCTAAGGACGAATCAGAGATATAGAGATATGAGAATGGCGTAGCCAAGGTGCATAACAAATATTCACCTTAACTACAACATTTTCACATCCCCCATTCGTCCTTAGTGTTTCATTTATCGTGTTTTGTTGATATAGGGGAAACGCGAAATGTTAATTATTTGTCTTCTTTCAATAAATTGAAGCTTTCGTTTCATTACTTTTTGTTATTTATTTTATTCCTTCGAGTTTCAAGCAGGAGCATTTTCATTTTCAAAGGATTTAGAGGGAAAGAAAATAATCACACACTCACATACACAAACAAACACACACACACACACAGAGACACATCCCACTGCCTCTTTACAGGAAAGAACCAGGAATAGGTAAATTATACCAAATCGTCTCATTCCACAACAACAACAAAAAAAAGAACTCCAGAGAGGAATGGACAACAGACAACAGGGGGGATCAAAGACTAATCCGGTAACCTCTACATCCACCCATTTATCTAAATACTTTTTGCCAATACTACAAGAATCACAGTACTACTGATTCATCAGATTCTTGATGGCTAAAAGTTCTACTAAAATTCAAACACACACTCTCAAGGGAAGGAGGAGGAGGAGGGGGAGGGGGGGGGGGGCAGAGGATGGATTATGCTCTAAATATCAACACAACAGCAATGAGCTGATTAAAATAATGCAGTAAGTATAAATGAAAAAAAAAATAACAAAAGCAACTAATAATATAATATATAAACGAATGAAAAACTAGTTTTTTAAAATAAATAATACCGTATCGAGTTATACACAACAATATAACAGAATTTAGGATTATTAATGCAACAGATTACATGTAACAGAAAAAAAGAGCGAAATATTCATGTCTCTAATGTAATATAAATTAAAAGCAATGTCATTATCATCATATAATACAAGAATTGCAACACATTGAATTAGGTAGTGTGGTAGAGCATAGTTACATTTATCATAACAGTGTTGAATGGAATAACATGCTATACATCATAAAGTAGTAAGGTGCATCTCGGCACGTCAACTGAAACATAATCTATTTTTCTTTATTTTTGTCATCAAGAACCGGGAAATATCACAGAGAATGAAACGGGTGAGCGGATGACATGCCGCAGACAAAAAAAAAAGACAGTACAACTATATACACTACAGGGCAAAATATGTCAATGTAAATAAAAGTAACATTACATTTAAACTTAACAATACTATGTACCAATTTTTACAAAAATACTGATGCATTTCTGCAGTCTATGAATCTATGAAAAAAAAACAAAGTATGTTTCAAAATTTTTTGGCTGGGAAACGCGTCCTTCAAATATTCATAATTAAAATTACTATCAAAACTCTCATCTTATCAAAGATTTTCAAACTTGGGACTTCAATATTTAAGGCTTTGCCAAGAAGTTTTCCTGATATCCAACACAAAAAGAAATTTAAAATAAACAGGGTTGCCAATTCAGGAGGCAAAAATTTACTCAACTTTTACGCAAACCCATTGACCGACCTATTTCTGAGCGCTGAACTCTGGTAAATAGACATTATGTACTTACTTTTTTTTTCCGTCTAGCAGGTGATTAGAAAATATACGGCGGGTTTATAACATACTGAATTCCGTAAAGATACGGAAAATGGACAACATGGATTAAATTATTTGTAAAAGCTGTGGAAAACTTTATAATTTTCAACAAATTCTCTGGGTTGAATATTGAAATAAAAATTCAAAAGATGACACAGTCCAGCATGAAAAAATAATAATTAAAAAATAGCTTGTCAAAGGGTCAAACAAAAAATTGATACTTTGCCCACAATTTTCAACATATTCAAAAATCTTTAACGGCTATAATAATATTGGTAATGAATGCTCAGTTTTTTAATGTTTCATTATACAACCCAGAAAGGTTGCTGAAAGTGAAATGACAAATTAGTAGTAAGCAGGCACTGGTGTAAGATAAAGATTTGGAAAATTATGCATGAAACAGTGCCAGACAAAGCAGAATGAAAAATATAAGACCGCGTTTCTTATTCCCAAGTTGAGGCATACAGATCTTTTGAGGTGTTTTTTTTTTTTTTCCTCTTATTTTTCTTTCTGATTTGTCTTGCACTGTGTTATACATACTTTTTCAGATCTTTACCTGACACTGTAATGCTGCCCTAGTTTTTTGTTTTTTTAAATAATAAATATAGATGTCCTTATGTTCAGTGGAGCATTTCAACAGATCGGAACCAGTGACTCATATATGTTTGAGATAACTAAACTTAACTATTGTGTCTTCAAGATTTGCACATAAAATACAAAGAAAAGATGGGAGGATTTTCAGCGATTTTGAAATTTTCATGTTTGTGACTTCGTTCTTTTGTTTGTTTTTAAGGATTTTACAGCGCTTGCAAAAAATTTAGGTTATATCAGCGCCAATATAAAGAAAGAATATTGGATGGTAAAAACGTTTTAGATTTACTAAAAGGACATAAGAAAAGTAAGACAAATAGGGAACAGCAGCCTCTTATGGTTCACAATACTATGTTATGACCATCGACCCAATCAGCAAAGTCCGGTCCGCATTCATGCACCATCGCGAACCCGCCGGGTAGCATCGTCACAACACACCTTTCGACTAGATGCTCTGCCGTCTCGGGTTCTTGCCCACAGCGTGGACATATTGGACAGGTAGTTAGACCCCACCGATGTAGCGCACTTGCCGTTAGGCAGCTCCTCGACCGAAGCCTTAACAGATGTAGTTTCCAAGAGCATACTATGAGTGTACTCGGTTTGAGATCACCTAAGTCTCATCCAGACACAAGCACAAGAACCCACTGAGCAGAACACACTCAAATGTTTACAAATCATATGTTCATAAAATAAAATTTTAAAAATGACAGTACATGACATAGAGATGATTTACAAGGGAAAAAAATATCCCCCAAAACCATAACTAAACATTCACCTGTTTCCCTATCAGCCAAGGACTCCAGCCAGGGTCAGGAAAAAACTAAGTTATCGCATTTCAAGAGAAAGATGTTTGCTTTGTTTTTAAGGGTTTTACGGCGCTTGCAACACATTTAGGTTATATCAGCGCCAGTAAAAAGGAAGAAAATGGGATAGTAAAAAGTTCTAGAATTACAATTGAAGCATCCAAGAGAAAGCAAGACATAGGGGAACTGGGAACAAATAGGGATTAGATGTAGATTCCAAGAGCATATCACCAATGTACTTAGTTTCAGACCACCTATAAGTCTCATCCGGACACAAGAACAAAGTCCAACCAAGAGGAATACACTCAAATGCTTACAGTATACATTAAAAAATAACAAATATACTAATACATAACAGAGAGATGATTTACATGGAAAAAAATATCATCTCCCAAAACAATAACTATGCATTTGACTGTTTCCCTCCCTGAGGACCCCGACCAGGGCCAGGAAAAAAAAAACTAAGTAATCTCATTCCAAGACAAAGACAGAAAGCATGTTGGAAAACAGATATAAGGGGATAGAAGACACAGCAAGTACCTCCCTGCCCACTATGGGAGGTCAGGATTCCCACCCAGTCAAGAGAAAGAGAGGGGGCCATTGGAAAACAGATACAAATAGTAAGTACCTCCTGCCCACTATGTTCCCCTTTTATCCGAACCTTTAACATGTTTTTGGTTCGACACCTGAGATTTTCACTCACATCGAGGCCAACTTTTCAAAGACTTAAAATGGGACACCCTGATGGACAACATCGTCATGACCCAAAACAGCAGTATGTTTGGACTATTATATACAAAATTGAGATCTAGAGCTTTTCCTGTTCCTGGTTTGTTTGTTTTTTTTGTTTGTTAATTTATAAGTCAAAAAGTTTTATCCTGGGAAATGAAAGGCTCATTTTCATACATATAAACAGTCCAAAAGTTGCCAAATTGGGCCAGTTCTGATTTTATCAGGCCAGTTGGCCACTATGCACTCAGTTTTCACTGAAAAATAAAATGATACCTAATTATTTAGTCTTTATATCTTTCATTAAATTTTAAAAATCCACGAATAATAAAACGAGGGTGATAACATTCATTTTAAAGCAGCCATTAAAAGAGCCATTACAATATGAAAAGAGATATACCTTCCAATGTTTGTCACCGTGGAGGATGATACAAATTATCCTTTTATCATGACCTTCTTGAAACTAGTTTACAAATTTAATAGCTCTTGCACGACCTTGAAGTCATATTAACTTCAAGACACACAACTCACAGACACATGAGAAATAATTTTTAAAAGAACAGATTTCAATCCCAGCAGCAAACCTAAGACCAGTGAAAGCATAAAGGTGCTGATTTGAGACCACTATCCACAATATGATATTCGAGTGAGGTCTAATTAATAATAAGCAGGCATCCCCAAAAACAACTTACAACAATAATAAAGAAATCCTTTTTCACGGGGAAAAAAAAACATACACATCAATTTGACTCCCTTGCACAGACTGGCATGCTGCTTTGGTCTTACAGTTACAGAATCAAGTGATCTCATTCAAGGGCAGGAAAGAGAGAGCCACAGAAATGACAGATAATGGGGAGAGAAGATGCCTGGTGAGTAGTCCCATTGAGTTTCCTTGTTCGTTTCTATTTTGAGTTTATGAGTTTTTACAGGGCTAGCAAAACTTCCAGGTCATTTCAGCACTAGTAAACATGAAGTTGAAAAGGGAAAAGTTGTACATCTAAAGCCAAAAACATTAAAGTAGAAGTCAGACAATGGGGGACTAGTTCAAGTTCGTTTTTGTTTTTATTTGTTTTTAAGGGTTTTACGGCGCTTGCAACACATTAAGGTCATATCAGCGCCAGTAAAAAGGAAGAAAATGGGATAGTAAAAAGTTCTAGAATTACAATTAAAGCACAAAGAAAAGGTGAGACAAAGGGGAATTGGTTCAAATAGGAAACGGATGTAGATTCCAAGAGCACACTATCAAAGTACTTAGTTTGAGATCACCTAAAAGTCTCATCCAGACACAAGCACAGGTCCCAACCAAGAGGAATACATTCAAATGTTTACAAATCAAATAATTTAATATGTAAACTAAACATAATACAATGCATAATAGAGAGATGATTTACAAGGAAAAAAATATCATCCCAAAACTCTAACTATACATTCGACTGTTTCCCTCCTAGCCAAGGAACTCCAGCCAGGGTCTGGACAAAAAAGTAATCTCATTCCAAGACAATGACAGGAAACAATTGGAAAACGGGTAGAGGGGGATAGAAGACACAGCATGTACCTCCCCGCCCACTATGGGAGGTCAGGATCCCCACCCAGTAGTTCAAGTTCAAATGGGGAATAGAAGATTCCAATCCATTTAATGTGCCTAGTTTGTTTTTTTTTGTTTTTAAGGGTTTTACGGCGCTTGCAACACATTAAGGTCATATAAGCGCCAGTAAAAAGGAAGAAAATGGGATAGTAAAAAGTTCTAGAATTACAATTAAAGCACAAAAGAAAAGGTGAGACAAAGGGGAATTGGTTCAAATAGGGAACAGATGTAGATTCCAAGAGCACACCGTCAAAGTACTTAGTTTGAGATCACCCAAAAGTCTCATCCAGACACAAGCACAGACCCGAACTAAGAGGAACACACTCAAATGCTTACAAATCATATAATATAATATGTAAACTAAACATAATACAATGCATAACCGAGAGATGATTTACAAGGAAAAAAATATCACCTCCCAAAACAATAACTATGCATTTAACTGTTTCCCTCCCAGCCAGGACTCTGACCAGGGCCAGGAAAAAAACCAAGCAATCTCATTCCAAGACAAAGACAGAAAGCATGTTGGAAAATAGATATATGCGGATAGAAGACACAGTATGTACCTCCCTGCCCGCTATGGGAGGTCAGGATCCCCACCCAGAATGTGCCTAGTTTGGCAATACCTAAAAGTAAAAGTCCCATGCAAAGGATCCCACTATGAAGGATACACCCAAATGCTTACAAAGCACAACATATTCAAAACTAAACTAAAAATTATAATAGTACATAACAGAGTTGATTTACAAGGAAAAAAATACCATCTCTCAACAACAGGAATAGTGCATTTGATTGCTTTCCTCCCAGCTAAGGATACCTTCCAGAACCACCAAAAAAAAACAAAACAAACAAGCAAAATCAATTCAATCCAGAACAAAGACAGGAAAGGAAAAACAGCAAAAGTGACCTCCTTGCCCACCATGGGAGGTTGGAACACTCAACTCATCAACTTTCCTTCATGATAAATAAAAACATGAATGTGTAACAAAGAGGACTGAGGTATGCATATTCACACAAGGGCGCGGGTAATACAAAGTAAACAAAATAATATTTTATAAAATTAGAGTTCACTTATGTTCAATACATAAATATATACATATTTAGTCATCATTCGTAAATCACATTATGTGATGACTGTTATAAATAAAAGCCAATGTTAAAATGTTTACACCTCGGACATTAAACAATTATGTACAGTAATATGAGCTGAAATAAATCAAAATGAGTCAAAACTTGTATTCTGAATTCCTGATACTGTTTGATGTAATAATAACAACACGTAAATTTTGTGGATATATGTTTTGCTTGATTTTGTAAGCTTGTCTCACTTTTAAAATCATTTTAGCATCCAGGAAAAACAATAAGTGGTGATTAGATTAGATAGCAGAATTTATGGAATACAAGTAATTAATGCATAAGGAAGTCAACAAATATTAGTAAAAGACAACCGTTATACCACAACAGAAAATGTCCAAATCTGGAGGGGGAAAATCCACTCATGACCAAATTTGACCCACCAAAATCTATTCATTCTGATTAAATCTGTGTAAATGGTAGGTCTGATAAACAAGAAAATGCACGACAAAGAGTAAGAGGGACAAGTTCAAACAAGGAACGTGTATCAATTCCATGAGTATTCCTATCCTGAGAGTCTAAATAAATTCAAATTAGAGGTAGATCCAAGAGTGATAAATCCCTGTAGCTAGCCTGAAACCAATTTTAAAATCCACAATGACACCACTTCAGGATCTTCAGCAAAAGATGGTTACAAAATAAGGATTGTAATCAAAAACCAAACAATGAAGTTTATAATGAATGGATAGTACCTCTGACTGTTTCTCTCTCAGAAAAAGATTTTCATTCCAGAATGAAAACACAAATTCAAATGAGGCAGTCAGGATCAAAAGATACTAAGTCTACTTTTGGGCTGGGGGGAAAGAATAGAAGTCAATTTAAAAGAAATATAAGAGGGTTACCTCCCCTTCATTTGGGGATAATCAGAAAGCTTTTAATCTACCAACAGTGGCTGCATATTTTTGCACAGCTAATAGATTATAGTTTTTTCTCATTTTCTCAAAACTAGCAAAATGGGACTTAGTACATTTTGATCCTGGCCTCCTCAAATGGTGAGAACAGATTTGGAGGGACAGACAAAAGAGCAAGGCTGTTACAGAAGAATATTCCATCGATCAAGAGGTTGTTTGTATTTGTTATCAGAGATTTTATGAAACTTTCACTTGTAGCACTACTTATAGGTCATTTCAGCACCAGTGAAAAAGGAAAATGATAATGGGAAACTGGTAAATCTGAAGTTAAAAGCACAAAAGAAAATGCAATCCACCAACATTCCTATTTTAACATTGCCTAAAACCCCGATCCAGGCACCAGCAAAGGGTTCCTGTATAAGGATACTTTCAAATGATTACAAACTACAATATATTCAAAACTAATATTAGTTTGTGTTTTTTTCTTAAGGGTTTTACAGCGCTTGCAACACATTAAGGTCATATCAGCGCCAGTAAAAAGGAAGAAAATGGATAGTAAAAAGTTCTAGAATTACAATTAAAGCACAAAAGAAAAGGTAAGACAAAGGGGAATTGGTTCAAATAGGGAACAGGTGTAGATTCCAAGAGCACACTGTCAAAGTACTTAGTTTGAGATCACCTAAAAATCTCATCCAGACACAAGCACAGGTCCCAACTAAGAGGAATACACTCAAATGTTTACCAATCCTATAATATAATATGTAAACTAAAGATAATACAATGCATAACAGAGAGATGATTTACAAGGAAAAAAATATAATCTCCCAAAACTTTTTTTTTGTTTGTTTGTTGCTTTAGGTCTCTTCCAACACAATTGAGGTTATATGAGAGACCGCTGAAACAAAAAAAACAAGCAATCTAACAAAAATAGTACAAATGTAAATCAAAATCATAACCTAAAGATATCATAAGCTAAATTATAAATAACCAAGAACGAACAGGCAGAAGATTTACAGAAAAAAAAATATCCGCTGTCAAAAATACAAACACAAACCAAAGAAGCAGGATAGGCTAGTAAAGAGAAGAAGAAACGACATCACTATCGGATCGTACACCCATGCGAACATCATAGGTATACGATTCAAGGGTGATGCTCCCATCCAACCACCCGCTCTCCCAAAACTAGAACTATACATTCGACTATATCCCTCCTAGCTAAGGAACTCCGGCAAGATGACAAAACCAAGTAATCTCATTCCAAGACAATGACAGGAAACAATTGAAAAGCAGGTACAGGGGGATAGAAGACACAGTAAGTACTTCGTTTGTTTGTTTGTTTGTTTTTAAGGGTTTTACGGCGCTTGCAACACATTAAGGTCATATCAGCGCCAGTAAAAAGGAAGAGAATAGGATAGTAAAAAGTTCTAGAATTACAATTAAAGCACAAAAGAAAAGGTAAGACAAAGGGGAACGGGTTCAAATAGGGAACAGATGTAGATTCCAAGAGCACACCGTTAAAGTACTTAGTTTGAGATCACCTAAAAGTCTCATCCAGACAGAAGCACAGGTCCCAACTAAGAGGAATACACTCAAATGTTTACCAATCATATAATATAAAATATAAACTAAACATAATACAATGCATAACAGAGAGATGATTTACAAGGAAAAAAATATCATCTCCCAAAACTATAATTATACATTCGACTGTTTCCCTCCCAGTCAAGGAACTCCGGCAAGGATCAGGACAAAACTAAGTAATCTCTTTCCAAGACAATGACAGGAAACAATTGGAAAACAGGTATGGGGGGATAGAAGACACAGCATGTACCTCCCTGCCCACTATGGGAGACAGTAAGTACCTCCCTGCCCACTATGGGAGGTCGGAACCCCACCCAGAAAACTAATATTAATGATAATACATAACAGAGGGAATCTACGTTCTATTGGCGTGAAAGGAATTCCACACACTCAAATTCACAAGTTTTGACTCTTTAAGATTTGTTCCAATAATAATTCAAACTATAAATCATAAGAGAAAGAATTTTGATGGAATGGAGTCTTGGAAAAGCATAGATGTCATTGTTTTCTCCTGGTTGAAAATCGAACATGAGCTAAAACAAGGATGTGACTCATTGTCTCAAAGTGGTATTATGTCAGGATGATTTAAATTTAGGTGATAACTAATAATTCCTCATCAGAAAAGGAGATTTTGATAAATTACAGGGGAATCCTGATAAAGCCAACACTGTCAGACCAGATAGATTCTTTGATTTTATCCATTATCAATGGAACGCAGATAAGGAACAGAAAATGTGGGACCAACAAGAGGTGTTGACTTTAAGCAGAAAGTGACTTTAAGAGTGTTGACATAATGCAGATTCCACTGTAGATTTGTTTTATTGAGGAGAGAGAGCAAAACTGAAAAATAAATTTCGCATTTCATATCATTTCAACTTTTAATTCCAATTTCATCCCCGACATAATACCAGTCTGAGAAGGTAGGTCATGAATTTATCTCATTTCACGCACGTTTTAGATGGAATTTTTAAATCACATTTAAACATATTAGTATTTGTACAAGTGAACTAGGGTGTCCGATTTGCATTGGTTCCAATCAATATCTATGTATATTAATCCATTGTAAATATATCATTGTATCATGTGCGCTGTTGGAGAAGATCACCACTACAAAGATCCAACAGGCAGACGAGACGATAACAAAAGTTTCCAGCAAACATCATCAAGACTGCAAAGCCCTGATTCATGCATCAAAGTGTTGGACTAAAAATAATAATGTCGAAGTTAAAGAGTGAAAACATCCTTTTTCCAGAGTGGAGAAAATCAATATAAAAGGGGAAGAGAAACACACACTCAGAATCCTAGAACATTCCACAAGATGGCAATTGTGAGTTTGATGTATAATAATGCACTCTAAGCAAACACTGAACTCAATGCATGAGCATTTTCATTGTCTCCAAAAATCAATTATGCATTAATGTTTCTATTTTCTATTTTATCTGTAGCGAGCAACAGAGGGAGATTCCTGGGTAACACGGAGCAACAAGATTGAAAACTTACTTTCCAAATCTTTATAATTTATAAGCTACATTTTCAAAACAAAAAATTTATGATCTCTTATTTGCAGTTTTCAACGCATTAAAAAAATAATAATAATAATTTAATCATAACAATAATAATAATAATAATGATAATAATAATAATAATAATAATAATAATAATAATAATTATAAATGCTTAACTTCAATTATCCTGAAATTTGTATATATAAAGATTTTCTTTTCCAAAGATTCATTCATGTAAATGGATTTGAGCCCTTTTAAGAAAACATTGAAATTTCATTCAAAAACTCATTCCTAATTTTATCTTTATTTTGTTTTATGTTTTTTAAGAGGGGGGGGGGCAGCAGGAGCGAAACTGAAAACTATCGCATAATTTTTTATTTTTTTTTGTTCTGAAGTGTTATATGTTTAACTGTTAAATTATAAAATTATAAATGTTAGCATTGCTTTAAGACTTTGCATCTTTAAAATGTTTAAATTCTATTCTCATTTTTTAATTAGAAAATTATATTTGCTACTTGAATTCTTACAATTTTGTTGCAATACTTTTTTCCCTCAGTTATACGAACTGTTCAAACAAAACAAAAAATGTTAACTAGGACTATAAGACATTGCTTATAAATATAACCAAGAGGTAAACCTTTTTCAAATTAGAAGAAGACAGCAATCACAAAAATTACATTTAAAAAAAAAAGATAAATAAAAAAGAATAAAAAACGTGATCAACATTATGTGCCGTACTAAAGTAATTATATATCAGAATGATGATGGAACAGGCAATCATATCATTGCACAAGAATACTTTATTTAAACCAGACCCTGAGAGGTTAAAAGAAAAAAAAAATTAAATTTTCTTTCTTTGGAAAAAAAAATTATTTAAAAAATAAATTAATAAAAAAATAAAAAAGTAATTGTTCAAATGAAACGAAGAGAATCCAAAAGAAAGGAGGTATATCCATGGGTGATATATCTCTAGCCTGACACAGTCTAAAAGTCCCTCCAAGACAGAAAGAAGCAAATAGCAATACAACAAAATAAATTAAACAGGAGTTACTGTAAATCCCTTGTTTAAATGGCAATTTAGAAATTATGTGCTGCTTTGAAGTATATAGAAGATGTGCTAAAGAAGTAAAGGTCATTCAGAGCCATTAAGCCTATGGAGCCCGAGTTTATCCATTTCCATAGCATGAAACACTATAGCAATTGCTTGCTATCCCTTGAATAGGACACTAGTCTATTGCACGCAAAGTACTTTCTACCAGATCTAATAGATAGCAACCCGATCCCTGTTGGGTGGACAGGGGGGTTAGAAAAAAATCTCGACATCACCCAGGATCGATACTGGTCCCTTTAAATGTGAGACGAGTGCTATACCAACTGAGCTATCTGGAGGACGGGCTAAAATTTGATATTTGAGCCAAGGTCAAAAGGTGCCCGCCGGATACCAGTGTTAAGAAATTTTGATTTTTACTTAATTAAGGGCTGTTTTCATTGGGTTAATGCTTGTAATCAATTGATAATATGAAGAAGAGATAAAATGAGATAGCTTAACATACTCTGTACAACAGAATATGAAATAAACAACTTGAAAGTGAATTTTGAATGCTGTTTGGCATGTGCTTAAAACGAGGTCAACGTATCACCTTTTTAGAAATCATGTAGAAATTAAATGTGATGTTTTACCCCCCTTGATTGAAATTTGACTAATTGTATAAAGTCAAAATTTACTTTTAAACGCAATTGCAGTATATTACATATCAGATTAAGTTTCATATAGAGTTCTTAAAAAGTTGGTGTTGCTTGTGACCTTTGGTGTCATCAAACACAGCACAATACTAAGACTCGACACGAAACTTTAAAGCTCATGTTTAATGTTGATATAATGTTTTATTACGAGAAAAAAGCATAGATTTACTATCTTAACTCAAATCTTGGAGTAAATGTATACCGTTTTGCCGATATTGAGGCTTATTGGTTTTGGTGTCATTTGTCACAAGCAACACGGCATGCGTGAACACGTGGAAGTTTATTTCGTTAAAAGGCGATTCGCAATTTGGATCCACCCTTCTTACCAGCCTTTGAAGTGCAGCACGTTCATTTGCCTTTCCAGCGTGGCTCCAGGCAGAAAAGGTAAGTTGAACTTTGGTGTCATCGCTATTTTACATTGTCACAAGCAACACTTGATATTGGATATTACAAAGTGTCACCAAAAAATTTTGTTTTCAGCTGTTATTCTATTTACAAATATGATATTATGACATCTCACATAAGGCTGTAATATTGACACAATTAATTATTTCCTTGTAATTCTATTTTTTTATGTTTCAGGGTTGTATCAATCAAGAAAAAGCTTTTGACGAATCCAGATTAAAGAAGGGTTGTCAAGAAATTTGATTTGATTTACTATTAACACACTAAATTACTACAAACTAGCAGATTTGAGCAGTATGGTGATGGTTACCGTATGGTTACATTAATTCATTACCATAGCTGATATTTATCTAGTGTTTGTGTGACTTCTGGTACTTTTTGTGACCATTGGTGTCATTGGTTAAAATGTCACAGGTGACACTTAAGTTTGAAGTTTCTAATGTGTTTCTGTTTCCATGTTCTTCAAAGCTTGAAATGTCATTGAATTACATTTTAACAGGCTATATTACATGTGTTCAGTTGCTATTTTTGATTTATTGAGGCAAATTGCGTTCTAGTGCCGATTTTGACCAAAGTAATAGCAACAATGGTATTATTAATTTCTAAGTATATTTCCAATTTGAAAGTATTTAGTTTCTTAAAATATTATTGAATTTCATTTTAGAGTAGGTTATTGTGCTTTTTTGACTGAAAATAATGATATATTATGGACGAAAGTGTGATTTGGTGTTGCTTGTGGCATAAGTAATGGTGTCACCGGTCTTATGTCACAAGTCACATTCAGATGCTCTAATTTCCATGTATATTT
The DNA here is from genome assembly GCF_034508935.2 of Berghia stephanieae. NCBI lineage: Eukaryota > Metazoa > Mollusca > Gastropoda > Nudibranchia > Aeolidiidae > Berghia > Berghia stephanieae. Next base: position 102,453,646 of record NC_088360.1, read on the forward strand.
CTATTTTTGAAGTCTTTGGTTTCTGAAATATTATTAAATTCCATATTTAACTGTGGTTATTACACTGGTTTGACTGAAATTAATGATATATTGTCGAAATTGCAATTTGGTATTGCTTGTGACATAATGCCGCTAAATAAGATATGCTTTGGTCACATTATTTCCCAACATTTTATTCCAAAAGTTTCTGAACATAGTTGGTCATAAACATATGCAATATTGTTGTTTTTGTTAATGTACAAACATTTTTATGAAATAATATATTTGCATTCTATGTTGCTTGTGACCGATGACACCAAAAAGCAACATTTTCTCCAATAGTTGGTAATATTATTGTACTATGATTGTTGTTGATTGTGTCTTTTTGTCCATAACTTACTAAATAAAGTTTGATACTCAACAAAAATCATTTGGTTATAGAGTTTTTTGTCTCATTTTGGTGTCACCGGTCACAGGTGACACCAGCAACCTATAGGTATTGTTGACGATATTATGCTGCGTTAGACCTTAAAGTTATCTAAAGGGCCTTTGATTCATGAAGTACAGGGTTTTTGCTACACATATAGAAACATGAATGGACTATTATGTCACTTTTATTTTGAGAAAAAAAATTGGCACCTTTTGACCTTGGCTCATTTATAACTTCATAATGTGATCTTTTTATCTAATTTAGAAGCCAAGCAAAACTATATTTCACAACAACGCAAAGAATTCAGATTACCTATAGCTACAATGAACAAACTCCATTGACTTAAGTAAGTGGGGGGGAAATGCCTTTCTTATCTGTACTTCCAATATTGTGACTGCTACTGCAGTTTGCACTTTTTGTTCTGTTGTTTTGTCTTCATTATTATTCTTTCCCGTTAGTTATAATAACAACAAGCGACCATAAAAGATGATATGGTATGAGGCAGCTCATAACAGCAAGGTAGCTCTGCCATTGTTCGTTATTATTATTAGGGTTTTTATATTGCTTGTGTCACTATTAGGTCATTTCAGCGTCAGTAAAAAAGAAGATAGAATTGTAAAAAGAATTACATCTATCAATCAAGCAGCAAAGAAAATGTAAGAATAAGGGATGGTCTGAATAAATCATTTTTAAATGACAATGACACCAACAAGATCTCCACCAAGAGATATTTGCTCAGATGGTCACAGTGTAAGGATTTTGAAGGGAGGAAAAATATCATCTCTCCTCTGAAAAAGACTCCAGCAGGTCCCAGGCAAAACCAAAAAAGTCCCATTCCAAAACAAAGACACAAAACCATATGGTGCTGGAAGGACAAAAGAAATAACAAGGCCAATGAAGCGATGAAGTCCTGTCTCTAACTGCCCTGAAAAGGAATTCCACCCAATGAAGAAGCCCTGCCAAAAATCAGTGGTGAAACGTGAAAACCAAAATGGATATGAAACACAACACTGAAGTTCAAGTTGATGGTACATGTGGTTGGTGTCTGAGGAAATAACTGAATTGATGATGTCATCAACTAGCCATAAAGACAATTTGCATAAAAATAAATTGTAAATAAATAAAACAAAATAGCATGCTTGCTCACTATGTAATTTTCATAGTATAGGTTGTAAAATATACTAAGCTCTTTGGCAGAGATCAGTAAACATCTCACTCAATGACGTGATTTCCAGTTACAATCAATACTATTATGCTTGTTAGCTTTAACAAAAGTAGCATTTTCTAAATCAAATACTTCATTAACCTGCATTGCAATTCATCTACTAAAACACATAAAAATAAAATGACAACAACCACAATAACAATAATAATAATAATAATAATAATAATAATAATAATAATAATAATAATAATAATAATAATAATAATAATAATAATAATAATAATAATAATAATAATAATAATAATAATAATAATAGTATTGAGTGAGTTCTTAGTTCCACCTTCACATGGTCCTTTATATCACATTAAAATAATAAACACTTTATCCCTTTCACTCTATCGCATGCTACATGAATGAAAATCAAGCAAATTTGTAAGGTTGCCTATTCATGTGAGCAAGAGAAAGTTTCAGCATAACATAATAGACAACAGTCGTTCATGGCCCTAGTTTAGTATTACATACTATGTGTGACATAAGGTGGGGACACAATTATAGTCTTCGACTGACTGAATAGACACAATCAAAAGTAACAAATGACCATACTGTCTTCAACTCAAGAGTTTCAGGGTGGACATTTTCAATCATGATAATCACAATCACGTGAAGACAAAAATCAATCTAAAAATAACTTTTTTCAGGAAACACATCTCTATTAGGAAAAGCGTGTTTCATCTTAAGATAAGTAAAGAATGTTGATCAATAAATGATGTGGATTCAAATTTCTTACTTTATAGCCATTGGACCTCAACACAACTCTAAAAATGACTTTAAACAAATTAGCAAGATTTACATTTTGTTTTCATCTAAAACCTCCATTATTCCCTCAACAGCTAATACAGTTGACAAACTTGTCTTTTGTCGTAACAAATAATCTTCCACATCTAACAATTCAAAAAAATAAACAGATAAATAAAAATATGGTGAAGATAGCTCATCATGACTGGTTGGTTTTATTTTTGCATGAACAAAATTTCCTATGTTCAGTAAAGATAAATACAACAAGGACAAAAAATTTTATTTCTCAAAAAAAAAAAAAAAGTACTGCAAAATCCTGCATATAAAATATCACAAATAAACAAAATATAACCCTTGTATTCATTTTGCAAGGTTCAGTCAATCAAACTTCAAGAAGAAATGACGACAAATTCACCAAAATATGAATTAACAGATTGCACAAACAAAAACAACATAAGAAAAAAAATAATAATAGCAACTTCAAACAAAGCCAAAATCACTGCTGTCTATCCCTCCCTTCATCATCACAATCATTTCCAGCTTTAGGGAGTCTAAAATTAATTTTCTAATAAACTAAATGCACACTAACAAACACATTTCAAGGATAAGAAAACCTGGCACATTTACTTTTATTGGAAAAAGTAAACTGAACTGCCATACTTTGCACAGAAATCGAAATGTGTTCCAATTATCAAATGAATTATTCAAGGCAATACTTTTCAACTTATCATTTAATACAGCTACAATTTTTATTATTTTTAATGAACAAATGAATCAATAAGGAGCCTAAGAAAATAACACAATGTCTATAAATAGAAAAGTACTCTATTACTATTATGCAAGCATAATTTTATGACTATATCTCCATGCCATGCGTTTAAAACAAGCAATAAGAATAAGTATAAATTCCTGTCAGTTGTCAAATTGGATAATTACTATGGTTTGTCTATCACACACGTCCATTTTGGATTTTGTGTGACACATTGCCTCAAAATGGAATTATGCCGGGGTGATGCAGATGCCGAAAAAAAAAAGGATTTCAAACTTAAAATAACAAGAAATGTGAAATTATAGTTTTAATTCTTGTTTTTTTTTGTTTTGTTTTATTTTTATTTTGATTGTTTTTTGAGGAGGGGAGGTCTTAAAATTATATTCATTCTTCTCATGTAAGCATAAAAACCTAACCCATGTCTCATAGTCATACTTTGGATTATTAACTCAATTTTTAGGATCTAAATCTGTCCATACATATTATTACCATTTTGAGGCAGTAAATCACATATTTTTAAATAGTAATACAGTGGCCTAAGTCTATGATCCCAGTCATTCTAAAGTAACACTCTTTACAACCCATTTCAGTTTTAAGAAAAAAAATCAGCAATTTGTCTGTGACCTTTGTTTTAAACTGGCTTTGCAGCATCTGAAGGCACCGGTGCCTGCTCCCTAATTTGTCACTTTGATATTGTCAACATAAAAATGGAGCTACTTTGCTCTATGTTCTCGTCCTTTCCTGTTCAATGTTTGTAATGATGCGGAAGAGGGTTCACAGCAGAAACGTGAACTCTTGTGAATATTATCCGGCAACCTCTGAGCTGCAATGATCACTTGTCTGACCAGGAATCAAGGTCTGCGGTTTGATCCCCAAATCGAGGCAGGTTGATTATCAAGGATGATTTCTATCTTGGTTGTTTGGGTTTTTTTCCTGCTTTGTCTGGTACTGTTTCATACAAATCTTTTTTCAGATCAACATCTGAAGGTAATAGTGATATCATTTGAACAAGATATTAACCAATGCATAAGTTGTGAATCTACAGATGGCAATTGTGTATCAGAGATAAAAACAGTGCATTAATGAAAATAATCTAAGTGGCAGAAAGAATATAAGAAAGAAAAAAAAAGAATACCTTTTTAAAACTCAAAGAAAGAAACCAATAATTCCATATTTTTTTAAATAGTGACTTTTTCAAAGACAACAAAACGAGAAGAAACAGATTCTTTTACATAGGGGATAGATGAAAAAGAGGAAAATTTATTTTAAATAAATTGACAGGTCAGTCTCCACAATATATTCTTAAGTATAAGAATATCACATAGTTGAAGAGAAAAAAAAAGATAGATTTTTTTTTTTTAATCTAAATTAAATAATACACGCATTTTCACATTTTCGTGGTATTTAATTAAAATAAAATTGATATCTCTCAGAACCAATACTGAAAACATAACTGTCCAAAAGTGGGAATTTCAACCCTCTCCCCTCCCCTATATCACTTTTTTTTTCTTTCAGTCATGGCAATCGGGATATTAGGCAAAGACCACTGCATTTCATCTTATATTGCATATAGACAGACCAACCACAAAAAAAAAGTGAAACATTATAATTAAAACACATCTTCTCTATAATAATCATATATAAAATTCATTAATATTCACCAGCAACAATCTATATATATATATATATATATATATATATATATATCAATTTATTAGTCACAAAATTTGTAAAACAAAATTAACACTTGCAAAGAAAGAGCAAGTTGGACTTTTTAACATTGCATCACTTCATCACTTAATTATATCACTCAATTTCTTATTTCTTCATCAATTTCAATAAAAGCATATTTTATAAACCAACACAAAACCAAACTGATGGCTAACCGGACAATCACTCTTAACATGTGGATTCCACAAGAATCATTCATGAGATTCCTACATTTTTTTTGCATTTTACCTAAGCACTATTTTACCAATAATCAACAAATAAAATTCGAGAGGAAAGAAAAAATCAACCCAAAAAAAACAATATCTTATAACATTGACATTTCATGAGTTTAAGTGGAAAAAAAAAATTGCACAAATGAAGACAACTTAAAATATGAAAACATTTTGTAACCTAAATAACAACAACTACTATAAGTACTGTAACCCTGATAATTATTCATTGTCAATTATAAATGGTACATCCCTTATTGTTAGCAATAAAATAATATTTGATAAATTCCTGGAACCAACTTCAATAAAAAAATTAAAAAATAAAAAACATGCATTCATACAGAAAACTTTATATTCTTCCAGTGTTACACAATTTTTTTTTCTTCAGAATCTACATAGATAACAGCAGAAACACATGGATTCTCTCTGATACAAGTATTGCAACATCTTGTAGATCATCGTGTTAAGCTTATATCAACATTATCACATTAACACTTGCTTGCATGCATCCAAAAAAAGGTAGAGGCAGAAAGGACTACTCGCTAAGCTAAACAGGGAACTACCCAGTTACTACCTCCTCTGATCGATCTGAATAGAAGGGGAAACATGTAAACTACATATTTCTAACACAATATCTTTTAATTCTTTATTCTATTTTTATTTTTCAGCTTTCTAAAAATCCAATATGAATGTTAAAGAAAGTAAGGCTGGCCAAAACATTCATGGCATAGGACAGTGAAGGAAGAGACCAGAGGGTGGAACAAGTCCTTGGGGTCTCTGTCACAACTGGTCTGTGACAGAGACTCGTGGAGATCCTTCATTGCTGCCCTAAATACCAGTGAATGCTAAAGGCAGTAAGAGATTAATCCAACATCATAAACTTGTTTTGCAGAACAAGAAAATTCCAAACGTCTGCAGTTCCAGCAGAATGCTAAAAATTTCAAAATAGTAATAAGAAAAGAGTTGTTGTCTTATATTAGAACATATAATAAGATAACACTAACTGAACACTTCTATTTTTTAAATTAAAAGTTTAAAATGGATACTAAAGCAATTCCCATACCGTTATCATATTATCATAATGTTAAATAATTGTGTGTAAAATATACTTTGTTTCAACATGAGATTAAAATCATAGAACAATTGTTTGCATTAAATCATAGTAACATTCAACTTCAGATCAATTTACTTTATAATGGTCATTGCAAAAGAATAAAATTCATCTGTAACAATGCTTGTCATGGTATTACTTATAAGTTCTGAGTTTAAGGTGGGACTGAAAATTGAAAATAAAGAACAGGACAGAACTATGGCTGTTTCAGCGATAAAGAAGAAAACTTAAGAAAGAAAGAAAGAGAGAGAGAGAGAGAGAGAGAGAGAGAGAGAGAGAGAGAGAGAGAGAGAGAGAGAGAGAGAGAGAGAGTGAGGAGTGAGTGAGTGAGTGAGGAGAGAGAGAGAGAGAGAGAGAGAGAGAGAGAGAGAAAGAGAGTAATAAAACATAGAGGCACCACGAAATGTAATAATCAAGCTGAACCTGCAGACATAATTCACCAGATGTACAAGTGGTAACTACAATACGACTTAATTCAAAGTCCAGCTTTTCTCGTTTTGAGAAAAAAGTTCAAAACTTTAAAACTATGATTTCTCAACAAACAAAAAAAGTCGGAACTGTAATTAAAATTGATTTTCTAGCTAGTTCACTCATCTAGGACTTGGAAGTCCTTTATTGATGCTGTGCGTTTTGCCAAAATACATATAACATCTGCCTGCCAGATATAATGCACCAACACACATAACTATGGGTAACCTTGAAGGTTTATAGTCGGAGTGATAGAATTAGTGAGAGCTACTCATAAAAATGGCTGGCTAAAAACAATAATGAGGAGCTGATTGATGTTTAACTAAACTGGCAGATTTACATTGTCTTTAGCCACAACTGCTAAAACAAGGCAGGACTGTGGTGATGAAGTATGTAATAATCAAATTTAAAGATTTTGTTCAGTTGAATGGTATTATAAGGGAGTGGGCTGATGAGAGAAATGGGAACTTTTTTAAAGAAGGAAATCAATATACAAAGCATCAAATTTTTAGATGTTAACTGCAAAATTCAATATTATTTTGAATGGAGGAATGGATGAATAAGGGAGAGACGGGGAGAAAAAGAGACTTCGGTGGTGTTTAATTACATTGTGCCTTTTTTTTCACCCTTTGTGGTCAAAAAAATGTATTGGAGCATCTGAATGGTGTAAGTGGTGAATAATGAAATAATACATTTAAAAAATAAAAGGTCTAAAAACAGGTGCTAATTTTTTGTTGTTGTTAATATAATTAAATTAAATAATTGAATGAAAGAAACTTTGCTTAACATCATAATTAAAATATTATCAAAAATAATTTCAAACAAAAATTTAGTTGCCTTTTCCAAAATCGATTTTAACATATGACAAAGTAACAGATGCTTAAAGTTGATCTGAATTGTTATTTTCTGATTCTGAATACAAAGATCGGGGGGGGGGGGGGGGGGGGGAGGAGAATTATGACAATTGGCTGTTTTAAACAAACAAAATCAGAAACTTAATACACTCATAACAGCATTTCACATGGCATAAGTTTTAAAAGCTGTGTTGATGATCACGAACCATATTTAATAATGTTTGCTTTTTACAAAGAATCACAGATGATCTATTGAAATAATGCACACTGGCCTCCTTTAATCTGCTGAGCAGAACGAGAAATGGGCAATTGTGGTAAAACCTTGGGCACTTTCTCTGTCAAGAAGTTTTCGTTGAAGGCTTCTGAATAAACCAAAAGCAATATAAAAAGATAGAAAGGAGACAATGAGGAAGTGTCTTGCTAGTCCACTACATCTCTTACCTGGAATATAAAAAAGGAAAAGAAAAGCAGGTTTCAGTTACGGGTTCAACTAAACAGTAAAGGCTCTCAACAGAACCTGCTTAAAATCACATGAAGATAATTCTACTTGTTATCATAAAATCTAAATTGCAATTAAATTGGAAGGTAGGGGGGGGGGGGGGGGGGGGGGGGGAAGAGGAGTCATTTTTTTTTAAATTGGGAAGTATAGTGTAGTCCAAACTGAAATTCAAAACTAAAAAGGTTATATTAATTGAAAAAGAGGTAACTTAACTTATTTTGTTAAGTGTTTGGAATCGGTCCTCAAATTTAAAGTATAATTAAGTATTTCTTTAAATAATTCTATGCATTTTACTCTTTAATTGATAGAAAAAAATGCCTATATATATATATATCTAGCTTAAATTGATCACATGTGACATGAACCTTGTAACTACTACTCTTGTCAGAAATCATGAGTTTTATCTGTGATGCAACCACATTCATAAGCACACAGAGAGAGAGAGAGAGAGAGAGAGAGAGAGAGAGAGAGAGAGAGAGAGAGAGAGAGAGAGAGAGAGAGAGAGAGAGAGAGAGAGAGAGAGAGAGAGAGAGAGAGAGAGAGAGAGAGAGAGAGAGAGAGAGAGAGAGAGAGAGAGAGAGAGAGAGGGGAGAGAGAGGGGGGGAGAGAGAGTGAAGGGGAGAAAGAGAGAGGCGGGGGGGTTCAGTCAAGGGTATCAGGTCTCAGTCATTGGACTTAAGCGCAGATTGGAATATTACTCAGGAGCCAAAATATAACAATGAGACTAAATATGTTCAGTTTTCTTTATGACTTTTGATGAGAAACAAACAATGACAAAGTCATATCTAAAATGAAAATGTAAGGAAAGGAACATAAACTTAAGAAATATAACAAGGAGACAGGGCAATACGTTCTATAGATAAATCATATCAAACAATATCAAAGTAAAAATTGAAATAATTAAAAATAAATGAACCCAAAATTAACTTACCCCTTTCCCAGGTCTTGCCCACGTCAACACTATGCCTTCTTGGCATGCTGTGACAATGCACTCATTACGGAATGCTATAGAAGTTAGTCTTTCATGGGATACTTTTTTACACACCAATGGTTCGAGTATATGTGCTTGGTCCATTCTCGGACACGCCTGGGTCCCATATAGTTTCATGGCACTGTCGACTGGTCTAACACTATTAGCTTTGGTCACAGAAGTTTTGTCACTATTTCGAGCTGCTAAACTGAAATTTCTTTTATGCTCCTTTTTCTCATTGTCTTTGCGATCTGTAACTGAGAGGGTATTGAATTTTGAGCTAGCATTCATCACAGCATTCTGTATTGGATGAGCATGGCCATCAAGGCTTGAAGCGTTCAATGGTAATTCACTATTCACAGCCGAATTAACAGAATTAAATTTTTGTGAATTGGGTATGCTATTTGATGATGGTAAAGATGAAGATGAATTGAGGCTGACCAGACCTGAACTGCTAGTCCGAGATTTACCGTAAGGCTGATTCATAACATCCTCCGTAAGGTCCCATAAACAGAGTTCAGTGTCTTGCCCAACAGAGCCAAACCGATATGAAATGCATTTGAGGCGGGTTGTGGGATCGCCCGTAGATGATGTGGAATTACGATGAGATGACAATGAGTGCCGACCGTTGTGATGCTGAGAAAAAGCACTTGTATTGTTCATCTGTGCCGGATTGTTGGCATTTGAATTAGTTTTACTACTACTACTAGTTACATGATTGCTTCCTTCATTGTGAGATATGAACACTTCTCCATCAGAACATAGCATATCCTCATGATTCTCTTCACTCATAACTGACGTGTACTCGTCAAAAGCTACCATATTGACCCACGATTTATGACCCTGACCCCTGCAAATAACACGTTTTTCTAAAAAAGACCAAACTGTCACTAAATCGTCTTCACCACCAGTCACTAAATACTTTCCATCAGGTGACCAACACACACATAATAAACCACCAAAGTAACTTTTCATTAACCCTAATAATTCCATTGTATTGTACTGAAACACTCGTAGATGGCCGTCCTGGCTTACGACAGCCAAGTATCTAGCACATGGAGAAAAGGCAAACTCGTTGATTGCTCCCTGCCCCACAACCCATCGATATAAAGGGTTGCGGGTGCTTTTGGTTTTACACGTGTATACTGAAAATCCATCACCTTGTTTGAATAACTGGTAGTTTGGAGGAGTCTGACCGCAAGGCAGCTCCTCATTGTATACATACATCTGACCCGAGGCGTGTGACACTAAAAACTGATTAGGGGACCCTGGTATCCATTTGATGCAGGTCACTTTGGTTTTGTCAATTAGTCTCTGAAATTAAAGAACAAAAGGAAGGTATCAGTGTTGCAGGAAAATCATGAAATAATCTTAAAACAAAACAAAATTAATACAATGTGAATAAATCAATGGGGTGCTATTAACGTCCAAATTATAAGTAGAATTACAGCATAAGTATGAAAATAAACTGCAGTACTATTAATTTAGGTAAAGAATAACAACTTTAATCATGAATAAAAAATTGTCATGAGTCAAACACCCTAGTTTTACATGATCAAAGTTTGTGATACAAGCTTTAAAAAGAGATAAATAGGCACAGGTCCAGTCATATAGTACCCAATGGATTCTCTAGCACGTCAAATTCCAGCATACTCTGCAATATGACATCCTGCTGTAGATCAGTGATTGAATGTGTTCAATGAGCATCGGATTTCGATATGCCCAGATCAAGGGAGGACTGTAATAATTTTTCTTCCTTTTGTTTGAATTTTATTAAAATTTCAATTCTCTCAGATATGGGTTTTAATTGGCCCACAATTAAAGATTTTACATTGCTAGCAATACTTGTAGGTCATTTCAATTCAAATAAAAAGGGAATTGATGGGGGAAAGTTGTAGATTTGTAGTTACAGTACATGTGCAAAAGAAAAGGTAAGACAGAGGGATCTGTTTTAAACAGGAAGCAGAATATTCTATGAGAAATATGTCCGTGTGCATATTTTGACATTATCTAAAACCCCCATCCTGACACAAGCAAAGTATGCAGCTAGGATAAACTCCAAACTAAAAACTATAATAGCACACAACAGATAATTTATGAGGAAAAAAAGATCATCTCTCAAAGAAAAAAAAAGGATTCATATGTGACCCTCCGCCTCAAAACGGTATTATATCGGGATGATTCAGACCCCAGAAAGTGAATTTAGAGATAGAATGATGAGAAATTGGACCTTAGAAGTTTTTGTAAAGCAAAAAATAGTATTTATACTCCAGTATGACGTAGAAAAATTAAACCCAAGTTTGATATTGGTGGCTATAAATTCAATTTCCCTAACCGAGTGGATCCCGACATAATACCGCTTTGAGACGGTGGGTCACATATATACATAACTCATTCCCTCTCTGCTAAAGATCCACATCAAGACCAGGAAAAAGTAAGCAATGTCAATCCAGAACAAAGATGACTCAACGGGGAACAGGAAAATAGATAGAAAAAAGGGATAGAGAAGACACAGCAATAACCACTTCTCCACCAACAAATAGAGGTCAACGATACTACCCTGAGTGTGCAATTTGTAAAAAGATTTTCAAGAATATTTTTAACTGAAAGATTTCCGCTAACCATGACATAGCAAGATTAAATTAAATGAATTTCACACAGATTACTATTGGTAATCTTGGTGGTTTTCTTTGTTAGTTTTCCCCGGGGGGGGGGGGGGGGGGGGGGGGGGTTCAAACTTGAGTTATTAGCAGTATAGGGGTAACTGCGATTCTTTATGACCATATCACTTCAAGGGTCTGAACAATTGCTCATAATAAAAGCTTTGATGGCAAAAAGTTACATTTTCTACCATATATCAATAATTGAAGAATCAACATCTGAATTATCTTTGAAATTATTACTATTACACTTTCTAAGTTTTTGTTTTTAAAGTGTTCAGTGGTAGCCCTGATTACACTCATATTCATGTAAACGCATAGAAAATCTTATTGACATTTGATATGGGTGTAATGGAGTATAAAAGGAGTGACTTTCAGTATTAAGGCAAGAGAAATGACAAAAAATATTCACAAACCTCTTCATTATACAATTTGCTGATTTCCTTTTTTATAGGGTCTATTAATTGCACTTGTCCAGCAGTAAACCCTACCAAAAGAAGGACACTATCAGGAGACAGAAACTGCTGATTGAAATCATGGCACGTTGGCAGAGTGCCTTTGTAAATCCTCTTGTCAATTGGCTTTGTTAGATCCGCAGCCTGTAAAAACAGCAAACATAATATTTTTAAAGCACAAAATTAAACATGACTTATAAGTTTAACAAAAGTGTGGCAACACAACTCTTATTACAAGGTCTAGGGAATATCTTAAGCTCTTCTCAAATTATACAAGAATGCGCAAGAACGTTTAGCATTAGGAAATCCTTGAGAATTTTTGTGATTAATTACTAACAACAATGTAAAAGGTAAAAACGATTTTTTTTTCTGGCAAATTCAAATTATAAATGTTTAAAGCCAGTTACACTTTAAATAACGATTCTTACCATTACAATTGCAGACCCTCCTACTTGAAAGTTTTAAAATTCGTAAATTTTAGGAGTTAAAAATTGTAATCACCAAAGTTAAATTTAAAAATCAACAATTCAACCTCACAAAGATTAAAAAACACTTCAAAATCTTTCGAGTTATGTAGTCTGGCATCAACTCTCATTTTCAATAAGTTTCAATGACTTGGAGAGACACTCGATACTCATGAAGTTCTGAAATTGGAGCCAGAATGTCTTAATTCTACTATTTTTTTTTTATAATAATAGGCAGGTCTGCAATCATACAAACAATTTGTAATAATAACAAAAACATCTGCACCAGTGGCTCAGCAGTAAGGTGACTCATCTTGTAACAAAAGCAAAAAAATGTTGGCTGTGATCAGGGCCAGATGAGTGACAAAAGACAAGCCATGCATCCCTGATTAAAGTACTTTACATGCATTGCCAAACTCGACTCAGGAGTGAATGAACACCTGACAATGATGGGTATGGTAAAAAAAAAAAGCTAGTGCAAGCTACTTTTATCCTTAGAAATGGAAAGGCGTTTCACTAAAGCCTTCTTGGATAATTGTTGTAAAATGCATTGAGCATTGTGAATCTGTGGAAATTAAAATGTTTATGTCGAATTAAAATTTATATATATATATATATATATATTGATGATATATATGACTACTATGAATGAAGACATGATGCTGATGATGAAGATGATAATGATGATATAATCTTAACCACTAAATTGAAATTGAAGCAGCAGCATCATCATTATACATAAATTGTTCCAATCAAGCAGTGTTCCAAACACCCAATTCCAAGAATGTTTTTTTTATAATTGAAACAATCCATTAAAATCCCCTCAGATATAAATCAAATCTCATGAAACGTGTTCCGTCAATGTTTAAAGAACATGAAACAATTTTAATCATACCTGTGACAGTGCTGTGCTAAGTATATCATAACAGCCGACAACACCAATGTAATCTTATGCTGTCATGCATTGCATCATCTATAACGCACAATACTCAAATGTTGCCAAAAGTCAAAAGCCAAAAAATTGACACTTGCATTCATCTTTGCCAACCGCATTAATTATTTTTGTCTATGACAGTCAAATGTGTGAAGTCTAGCAAATAAAATGAAAAGGAAATCTTCTTAATTATCTTCTTCATTCATCACATGGCTCATAAACTGTTACTGTTACTGTTAGGTTAATAAAGTAGGAGTTGGTCATAATAAAAATATTTTAGAAGATTAATTTAATCATTTGTTGGCAAGACAGTGGTTTTATTGTTGCACTCACAGCTTTAATTTAATAATAATTAATTCACATACTTTCAAATCCAGAGTTATTGACTGAATGAGAAAAGTTTTTTTTTAAATCTTTCTTCAATACGTTTAGTACTAATAGTAACCAAGGAAAACAATAAAAATAAAAAGCAATGCAAAATTATGAAAATTACATTTTTTCATTTTCAAAAAATAACAAAGTACCTAGGCTACCGAACACAGGAGCTGTTACTGTTACTGTTATTTATTGATTTGTTAGAATTAATCAGCCAGACTCAGATTTGGAAACAATGAAATATTAAAAAAAAAAAAAAATCCCAAGCTGCTAGGAGTAGGAGTGATACACTAAACTAAAATGAATATATAGATATACCTATACTATAACTTATAGTAAAGGTATATATATATATATTCATTTTAGTTTAGTGTATCACTCCTATTCCTAGCAGCTTGGGATTTTTTTATTTTTTTTTAATTTCATTGTTTCCAAATCTGAGTCTGGGCTGATTAATTCTAACAAATCAATAATTTCAATAAAGGTGGTGGATCTACTGTTAGCCTTAACTTAGGCCTTAACTCTACTCTATGTCTCTTTACATTAACTAAATTATATTACTTCTTCTATATAATACTAATACACTATATAATAATAACAACAATAATAATAATAATTAATCTGATTCTGATTCACTGATACAAAACTACAAACTGTAACTAAGCTAGAACTAGAACACTATCTATAATTCTAGATGATAGTATACGAAAGAAACAGTGTATATAAGTAGAAGAAGAATATATTGAATTGAGAAGTAAAAGTAAAAGGTCAACAAGATTATGCTTTTTACGCAATTACAGATGCTTATATGTTCTAGCGGTGAAAAGTAAAACAAAACAAGCAGTCAGTAAGGTCCTTGACTGTGATTGGCAGTGTCAGTGTAAGTGTCAGTGTCAGAGTCAGAGACTGACTGACTGGAGGAACTGGAATTCTGACCAGTCAAAGTGAGTCAACGGATTGCGGAAATATGTATCGTCGAAATCGATTTTGAACAGTTTGCATTAAATTGCAGTTTCCAACGTTGAATGAAAAATAATATGTGTGAATAATTAGACCTCAATTCAAGGCAATACTTCAACTCACCTTTCGGACACCTTTGTAAACATACACGTAAAGCTCCCTGCCAACGTTGAAACACAATCGGTCAGATGTTGATCCATCGTCAACATTCACAAAAGACACTTTTACTGGAGTATTAGCTGGTCCATTGAATGCAACACGACTGGGTTTAGAATACTCAGAATGGGGCATCAACTTATAAGATCCCTCTCGAGTGGCAAAATGTGTTTTTATCTCATCTTTACCCCCACCCTCACCCGGGGCAGCCATGTTGGAAAATTTTTCTTACATTCACTGACTGCACTCACATCTACGGCATACCCGGATACCGAGATCTCTGACCTTGCGCATGCATTTGTTGTACTTCCTGTCGTCAAACCAAAACAAACTGGCCGTCGCCCATAAATCGATCTCCTACTCTCCTTCATTGACGTTCCATCCTTCGTCAATCACAAACCTTTTTAAAAAATATTTATCTTTCATTTTTCTTTTTTTTTTTCGAAATAGGTTGTTATAAAGTGTACAATAGTTATATTTATTTAACGGCCCGTTATATTTGATATTATTATTATTATTATTATTATTATTATTTTATTATTATTATTATTATTATTATTATTATTATTATTATTATTATTATTATTATTATTTTTATTATTATTATCATCATCATCATCATCTTCATTATCAACTTCATCATCATCATCACCATCATTATTTATTTTTTTTAATTATTATATACAGAGTGTAGATGTAATAGAAACGTGCAAGCGCCGTAAAACCCTTAAAAACAAAAACAATAATAGAAACGTCGTCCAAAATCAGTCGTGCAAATACAATTACACGCGCGCATACACACACACACACACACACACACATACACACATGCATGGAGATACACAACCGCTCACATACGCAAGCACGCAGGGATATTTGCTCACTCACACATCCATTCATCCTGCCTGCCTACCTACCTACCTACCTACATACAGACAGACAGATAGACAGACAGACATAAAGCCGGAGTTTATCCTGGTTTCTATAGTGTGAATCGAACAATGGTAATTAATTGCTTGCTACCCTTTTAGGTCTTGTCAAAGTACCTTCCGCCAGATCAAACAGAGCAAGCTACATGAGGGGGGGGGGGGGGGGTCAGAAAAAAGAATCTTGAATTCACCCGGGGTCGATCTCGGTCTCTTGCGAAGGGAAAGCGAGTGCTCGAGAAACGGAACTATCAGGACCCCATTGCATTACATTACATTACATATCTTTTTTTTTTCGTTTTAATTCCATCAAAATGACCTATGAATATCGGGTGGGAAAAAGACAAAATTAAATATGAAAAGGATTGTCTCATAAATTCTTTGAGAACATACCTGAAATAGAAATATCATCGCATTCATTAAATTTGTAATTCCAAATCATGGAGCTCCTTGTCAAAGACATTATTTATATGCTGGCTCATAACTCTCAAACCTTGGCCAGCATTCTATTCATTATTTTTATCCAGTCCATTTCTACTATTTTAAATTTTCAGGGCTGTTTGTTGGGAATTCACGGCTTTACAAAGATTATATGGTCAAAGATCTCCCACCATTGGTAAACAAAATTGAATATTGCTTTTTCTTTTCAAACACGGAAAGGACCCAATGGATTCAAACCAAGGCTAACAACTGTCGACGTGCATATATTTGCAGGTTTGACAACCCAACTTGTTACAGGCCCATTAAAGGGTTGGGGGTTGGGTGGGAGCACTTCTTTCCATCCTTCTTTCTTTCTATTCTTTTCTTTCTTTTTTATTTTTTTATTTTTTTATTTTTTTGGAAAATTTAGAAATCATTTATCACTTTTAAAAAGTATGTTCGTGAGGCAAATGCAGAAGTCAGGAGAAATATGCGCAAAGCAAAGGAAAGCTGGGTAATGGGACAATGCAGAGACATTGATCATGAGATGCAGCATGGGAATGTAAAGAAAGCCTATGATATCTTGAAAATGCTAACAAAAACTAGTAGACCAACAGCTATTGTAATTGAAGACAGTAAGGATGCTCTACTTACTCAGATGGAGCATGTCATGAACAGATGGACTGAATGCGAAGGGCTGTATAATATCGATTTGAGTCCAGACCTATCAGTCTTGACAGAGAACAGAAACACACAAAACCCAGACACACCAAAATGAGGCTGAGGCAGCAATCCAGGGTTTAAGCTCCAACAAAAACCATTGGAATAGATAACATTCCAGCAGAACGTTTTAAAATGGTGGCGAGTGGAGGCAATGACAATTCTATTCCAAAAGATAATGAACGAGACAAGGTGGCCAATAGACGGACACAATCCCTGATTATCCCTCTCCCAGAAAAGGGGATCTGGAAAAAAATGCAGTAACTATATATAGGACCATAAGTCTCATTAGCCACCCAAGTAAAATACTTCTGCGGATTATATTAAACATAATAAAACAACAACAACAAAAAAAAAAAACAAAAAAAAAAAAACAGAAGATATCCTGGCAGAAGAGCAAGCTGGTTTTCGAGCTGGAATGAGCACAGTACAACAAGTCTTCAACAACAGAATTCTGACAGAAAAGTCTCAGATGCTGGTAAACAGCAGAAATGATGGACATGCAGGAATATCAATCAATAATGAAAACTCGAGGAAGTGTCAACATTAAAATACTTGGGTGTGCTGTTAACCAGGGACGGTACCAGTACAACTGAGCCAAGAATATGAATGTCAACAGCAACACTAACGAGACTGACAAAAATATGGAAAAGTCCAATCAGTTTCGAAATAAAAATTAAACTAAAAATCACTGGTACTTTCCATATTACTATACGGCTGCGAGGCATGGACATTAACTGCGGAATTAGAGATGCGGGCGCCGTATAAAGAACACAGAACCAATAACGACGTACTGGGAGAAGTACAAGATCACGCAGGACGAAAGGAACCCCTCATCACCACAGTTAGAAGAAGGAAACTGTCGTGGTTTGGTCACAATGTAAAACATGAAGGTGTGTGTAGAACGGTAATGGAGGATACCGTTTAAGAAGGAAGAAGAAGAGGAAGACAAGGAAAGTTTGGATGAACAATATCAAGGAATGGACAGAAATGAAGATGAAGGCCGACAAAGGACCTCTTTTACATAATATGCCCATCGTAAATGCCAATTACGTGAGTACACCTCTTTAAAAGTCAAACAACACATGCCCCTCCCCGCCCTTACACACGATAGCCACATCTGATCATAACACAATTCACTTAGTACCGACGTATATCTCTAAATTAAAAAGTGAGAAACCAACTGTAGTATATCGCCATGTCTGGACTCAAGAGGCAATCCAAGGACTGAACGGCTGTTTTGACTGTACTGGGTGGGAAACAGTAATGGTAGAAGGAGACAGTACTGATGAATGGACTGAAACTGTGACATAATATTACATTTTGTGTGGATGTGTGCGTAGAAAAAAAGAAATTAGGATATTTCCTAACAATAAGCTATGGGTTACAAAGCGACTGACATAAATATTCAATGAAAAGAAAATTGCCTCTATGAATGGTGACATTAAACTAGAATTTGAAAAGGGAAAGGAGATCAGAAATACAATAAAAGAAGAGAAGGTTGAATACAAAAACAAAATGGAGCGACAACTGAGACCGGGCTACGCAAGGAAAGCATGGGAGATGACAAAGCAAATGGGAGGAGTAGACCAAAAGAAACGAACATTCCCACAAGGAAAAACGATAACTGATGTCAACAAATTAAATGATGTTTACTGTCGTTTTGACAGGCTCCCATCTGTGCACGACGGTTTGTCAAATAACAATGAGCCACCTCCAGATGTTGAAGAAGAAACGGTAAGCTCCCTCTTCCGGCGATGTAAAGAACATAAAGCACGAGGACCAGACAACATTACCGGAACTATTTTGAAAAAATGTCACCAACAGCTGGCTATACCTTATACAAAACTATTTCAATGGTCAATCGATGAACAATTAGTGCCAGAACTTTGGAAAACATCGATTGTCGTTCCAGTTCCCAAAAAAGCGTTGCCCAACCGTATTGAACGACTTCCGTCCAGTGGCGCTTACATCGCTTGTCATCAAATGTTTTGAAAAAAAATTTAAATGTGAGCTCCTACAAAAATATTATGACCTGAAATTGCTAGATCATCATCAATTTGTATACCAGCAACATCTCAGTGTAGAAGACGCACTTTTAACCGCCACACATTCGATCTCAAAACACCTTGACCAAACGCCCTCGAATTACGCCAGAATCCTGTATGTCGACTTTTCGTCAGCTTTTAATGTCATTAACCCAGATATTTTGCTTCAAAAGTTGTGCAACATGGATATTCCAAACTACCTTATTAAATGGTACAAAGAGTTTCTAACCCATAGATCGCAATGTGTAAAATTGTGTGAAAATATCTACAACAAAAGAACGTTGTCGAACTCGAACGGATGTCCCCAAGGCTGCGTGAGTTCCCCAATCATGTACATCTTATACAA
Source organism: Berghia stephanieae (assembly GCF_034508935.2). Classification (NCBI taxonomy): domain Eukaryota; kingdom Metazoa; phylum Mollusca; class Gastropoda; order Nudibranchia; family Aeolidiidae; genus Berghia; species Berghia stephanieae. Next base: position 102,473,090 of record NC_088360.1, read on the forward strand.
CAACGACTGCAGATCATCCTGTGACAATTGTTTTATAGTGAAATATGCAGATGATACTGCTATTCTTGGTTTATTAAAAGATAAAGTTACCGAAAATAATTATTTCAAACAAATTGCATGATATATTCACCGATTGGTGTAAACAAAATCAGCTTGAATTAAATATTGAAAAAACGAAAGAACAGGTGTTTGGTGTAAAAAAAAAATAAAAACGACTTAAAGTTTGTGACGATCGGTAAAGATGATAGTGAGATAGTTGAATATTTTAAATATTTAGGAAGGACCATTGATAATTCCCTCAATTTCTCTCAACATATTAATATAATATCTAAGAAAGTTGCCCAAAGATTATACATCCTAAGGAAATTGAGAACATTTCAAGTAGGGAAGAAAACTATGTTAAGAGTTTATGACTCATTGATCAAAAGTGTAATTGCGTTTGGCTGCACCATATGGTTTGGCGGATGACGGCTTAAAGACAAATCAAAAATTTCAAAATCTATCAAAGAGGATCAAAGATAATAAACCATCCTCTTGATGGAGTAGAAAGAATTCATGGAAAAGCAATAGAAAGGAAAGCGTTCTCAATTACCAACAATAAAAAACATATTTTATACCATGAATTTAATATTTTACCATAATATGCGAGAAGGTTTTGTCAGATTAAATGTAGAACTAACAAGTATAAATCAACGTTCGCTCCATCAGCAATAAAAAAGTTGAATATTTCATATGGTACAGCAAAACCAAGGATTGATGCGTTGACTGATTGACTGGTTAATTTATTTATTGTTAGATTAATTGACCAATTGATAATGATGATAATGATAATATTTGATGTCGAATTGCCACAATTGTAACAAATTGAAAACGAAATGAATATGTTTATGTTGTGTATATCGCACGCTTGAAAGAATGAGAGGAAGAGAGAGAGCGAGAGATAGATAGATAGATAGATAGAGAGAGAGAGAGAGAGAGAGAGAGAGAGAGAGAGAGAGAGAGAGAGAATAAGTAGGAGTGAAATATCTGTTCAATGTTATAGTTATCACATAACGTTATAACAAGTGTAACTGAATGACAAATTGCCATATTTATGGGCAATAAAGATCTATTTTATTATTATTATTATTATTATTATTATTATTATTATTATTATTATTATTATTATTATTATTATTATTATTATTATTATTATTATATACACAAATTCTAAAAAATAAACCCGTTAGAACATTGATATTGCGCAATATCCACTGAATGTGCTGAAGACACTTAAAAAGGACTCATAAGCAAATAGCAACATGAAACATGCAACATGATGTCTACTGGGCGAGATAACATTTTCCTCCAACACAGACAACAGTTCCCGGTCAGATACTCATTTTACACCTGATTACGGTGAGAGAATGTGTTTTCGATCCATGCCGCCTGAAATAAACAGCCAGCAACCGTCCCTGAACGAATGAATGGTTTCTAAAAGGTGAGCCTTGGCAATTCATTCTTATTGATATGATCTTTGTACATTTAAACAATGATGATTTAGATAATAATTTCGATCCCATTTTAAATAAGAATCACTTTGACTTTGGTGTCCTTGTGCTGGTATTGAGAATGGCCCCCTATTTTCTGTTAAAGTTCGGAAGTTATGAATCACTTACAAGCACTCATAATTTCTCTAGGCAATGATGATTAACTTACAATTAAGGGATTAGTTCCCCATCAGCCAAGGGATTATAATATATTTTATGTAATGAAAGGAAATCAAAATAAGCATAGATCATTCAACAATCGCTGGTACGATCGTTTTCCGTGGCTTACTGTCAATATTATAGAGAAAAAAATTAGCGTCTTTGTTTAAATATTTTATTCGGAGACGGAGGAAAAATAATATTAGCGTCGTAAAGATAGATAAGAAACCACATTTTAATTTCAAACAGACACAGCCGGACTGGTAAGTCATGGTCTTTTAATATAATGGGCATGATCTATATTAAATTTCCATTTGCTCGAGGTCATTGGTCACATTGCAAAATGTGCTTAAAGTGACCCACATAGTGAAAAGTATTCCCAGCTTTTTAAATATCTAACATCACGATTGGCCATTTTATTCAGCTTGACACGTGGGTATGTTTATAACAGCGTGTTTACATTTGTTAAGAAATATCCAATTGTCATGTTGGACAGCAACAAATCATGTGGTTGACGACCTGGTTGGACGAAAACATGGATATAGATCGCTCCCATTAGTCTAACACCCTGGTCTCTACCATCGTAAAGTAACAGTATGTAAGCACTCGGTGGTCTCTTCTGTTGACTTCTCTTGTACTTGCTGTAAAACGTTATTTTGAATTATTGTTCTGATCCCCTATGCCGTATAACGATATTTTTAGTTACTGTTCCGATCCTCTATCTCCGGCCCCTTCTTTTTGAAGTCTCAGGCCACGCCGCTGATTAGTCTTCCTATTTTGAATAATTTTACTTGGCTTCGTGTTGTTCCGTTTATTTGAATGTCACATGTAGGAATCTTTCTTTTTCTCGACACGACCATGGTTTCAAATTTCCTTCCCCCCCCCCCCCCCCCCACCCCTGCTACACCCAATCTTTTCGCTTTCCTCCGCAACTTTGTTTAGCAGTAGACGAGTTGAAGATCTTTGTCGTTTTTTGCAACGCTTCATAGCTTATGTCGTTTTATGATAATTTGTCGAGAAAGATAAAGTGAGGAAATGTGACTCATTTATAAGGGAACAACACAAAACAAACGACGTTCGGCCTTCTTCAAGTAAACACGAAATATGTTATAATATGTATTAGATACACATTTTAACCTATAATGTTTCACTATTATGACAATCTAATACATATAACATATTTCGTGTTTACTTGAAGAAGGTCAAAGGCCGAAACGTCGTTTGTTTTATGTTGTTCCCTTATAAACGAGTCAAATTTACTCACTTTATCTTTCTCTCCATCTTATTGGCTCATTTATTAGACACCTCTAGTTTATGATTTGTCCATAATTCACGCTCACTCCAATAGACCGGTAAATAACCACGCCCCTCGGACAATCGTCATAATGTAAACAATGGCAGTGATTGGTACACACATCAAACTAAACAGGCTTTGCTATCGATGGTATGTGTTTAAGTAAAATAGCCACTGTTCTACCGCTTGATCAATAGAACGAATACAGAAAACTATGTGTGAATTTAAACGTTCATAATCTGATCGAGAAAAACATGTGATAACTAGTCACCCCATTTGGCGGTATAAAAGCAATAACAATGATCAGAGAGAGGTCGATTTCATTCACGTTACTGTTTATAAACAACCAACTATGTTTGTCCGAGCACGTGTGAGGGTGTATCACAAATTCCATGTTTTGATTTGTCAAATAGATCCGGTGACAACACACAACCTGCCTTCAGACCAGTCACAGACACAGGAGAGGCCCCTCTCATTTGTCTGTGACATGAACCCTCTTTTTTATTGGCTGGAATTTGCTGATATCGCCATCTATTCTCATTGTTGCTGTTTGTTCCAAATAAAGTTTTGGGATGACCCTTAGTAAATCTCTTCCATCCATATTCTTATGTCAAACAATAATACGTATAATAATTAAAATAGACGAATACCTGTTCGTAGTAGTCTTTTTTCTCCTTAAATAGCTCCACTAATAATGATGATGATGATGATGATGATGATGATAATAATAATAATAATAATAATAATAATAATAATAATAATCTACTCTCATTTGTAGTAGAACCAAAGATAGCATTGAGTAGAACCCTAGAAAGAGGAGCGTTAGCTCTCCTCTTTCTAGGGTAGAACATAACAGAGCATGTTTGATCTTTCAATTTAATTCAATCCTTGTACTTTACTTTACATCGATATTTTCACCCATTTCCTCGAAATTATTGGAAAAATGTCGAGATAATGAAAATGAAACAATAATCTCAGGTTTGAGATTTCGATATCGCCTCTTTTCGAGAAATGAGGCCTATTCAGGGTCGTCTCAGGCCAATCCTAAATATATGGGTCAGCTGTTTCTATTTATAGATAGTCAGAATAAAGGGAAATCGGATTTTTTTTAGGAGGACGGATTTTCCACAGGAAGTTTGACTTATTTATGCCATCAGAAGCTTCCACAGCCGTCGAGAATGATCCAGAGACCATCGATTTTGGACCGCTGTGCGATAGAAACATGCGGTTTCCGCATATAGTTCTCTGTATAAAACAAATTTTTGTCATTGTACAAGATTTATATGTAAATAAAATTATAAAGTCATAGAAAAATAGAGTTTTTACAGTTTAAATTACTTTCAGTTTATAAATCTGTTATTTGCTTCGTGTTAAATTATTATTTGATTGCGTATGAATACACAATACCGGCATCTATATTTCCACATGCATCTCTAACCACGCTATTCCTTACCCACCATCAACCCACGGCCAACGTAGTGAATTAGACGAAAAAATTTGAAGACTTTTGGAACATTTATTGGACGAATTAAGGTAAGCGTACTCCGATAATAGTCAATATTAGTAGTACAACATTATTTCAAGGTATCATATCGAACGCTATCAAGTGTAAAAGCTAAAAAGCGAGATTTAGGAAGGTTGAAGTTGAATTGACAAAGAAAGAAGACTTGATTTGGTGGACCTCGTGTGCCGTCAGAATAACCCCTCAATGACGAATACATTTCATTTCATTTTCATTGGTTCATTTTCGGTTTCCTCAAACGGTGTGGGTGTGCCCCCAGAAGATCAGGCTGACCAGATGTTTTTGAAGTAAAATCTTGGGATTTGGGCTTGGATAGGCACTTTGATAACTCCAGTCCACTGGCCGCCGATAGGCTCACTGTAAGGTGAAACACGTTTTTTGAAACTTTATTTTTGACCCTTTACTGTTTTGGTCACCATGGCGTTATTTGTGAACCTATGTGACTAACTTTGGTATCATTATAAAGGGCACAAAACAAGCTTTCTAACGGTGTATTTAATTCTTAATTCCTGATGCCTGATTGTATTTCTCAGAAAGCTTATGTAATAAAAATTTATAAATTTTTGAATTATAAGAACTTTTTAAATTATGGATACATTTTAATTATACTTCATACATCGATAGACAATTAATTGAAGAAAATCTCTGCCGAATTTCATCAAAATTGATACACTCGCTCATTATTTTATTTTTTCCGCCATCAACCCCACTTTTTAGGACAAAAACCTCATATTTTTCCCCCTTTTCATTTATCCTTAATTTTTTCCATACTTTCCATCCATAAAAATGATTTATATGAAAATAAAGCTTATTTTCTGACCATTATGATGATACCTAACACTTGCAAATTATTTTTTAATTGAAACAAAATTACTGAAAACAATAAGTGGGCTATGTTGACTGTAAAACTCTAAATCTCCCGATCGCCACGAGATGCTGGTTTTGAGGCAGCAGTGAGATCACAAATTCTCTCTGTAAAATTGACAAAAAATTTCAATAGAAAAATATAAATAACTCTGGAACCGTAGGTCGTAGAGAAACAAATAAGGTATCAAATTTTATGTTTTTTCAAGTCCCATCCCCCTGACTGAGTCAAATCAAAATATTTTGAGTTTGAAAATTTTATCAAAGTGCCTAGCTTGGACTTCGGGCCTCTTGCGCCTTGGCACTTTGACTTTTACTTGAGAGCTGAGCCGGTGTTACCAATACTTAGCTTCTATAACCAGGACAAATCATTCGTTTGGACAGAAAAATAAATAAAAACTTACCGCTTACCGTCAAAAGCAGTTTAGATTTGAAGATGCATTTTTCTATCAAAAAAAATTCGGTAATGGACAATCCTTGATGAATTTCAAAAGTTGTGTTGAAATTATATCCTAATTGTTTTCATGCTTAATTCCTCGCGAAATCGTGTGGGTCCCGTTTCTGTTATCAAGGTTCCGCCTAGCCAGGCAGGGTTGCCAGATCATTTTTGAGTAAGAGACCAAACTAGCTATAGCAAGAGGCCAGATTCCTCGGCAGGAGCCCAAATACCACCAAACCCACCTTAGCCTCGCGAAAACTCTTTAGATTTGTTAAACAATTTAGATAGGATAAGGAAAATTCGTATATATAGAAGCATTAGCAAATGCAATCTGTGGCGTTAGCACGTGTTGCATTTAGATATTTAGATTGCCAAATAAAATAAGTTTTACCGGTACGAGAGTAAAACGATATAACGGGGAAGTCAGAGGAAGCCAAAAAGTTGGTTACAGGAGGCCAAGTGGCCAAACCAAATGCAATTTGGTGCATTAGTGCAGTAAAAATTGGTGCGCAAAATTAGTTCGTAGCGGATGCGAGACTGCGTGCGTGTGTGTATGTGTGTGTGTCTTTCTTTTTTTTTTGGGGGGGGGGGGGGGGGGGTGTGCGTACACGGTAACGGGGCATCTCGCCTCAGGATCTACGTACACGTAAACTGATTTACCGTTGCAACACATGCAATAGATGGTCCTCGCTGTCGTGACCGCGCGCGCTCGTGTGTGTGTGTGTGTGTGTTATGTTTTTAAAAATCAAAACAATTTTAACCATTATTGGCGAGATTCCATCTTACACTCCCCATTCCATCTTACACTCCCCAAACTCCAGATCTTAGTCTTAATGTTATCATTAAAAGACGAGCTTTGCGATTTATAGTTTAATTGAAGCCCGAGTCGAAATATACTCTTACTACTGCTCTCTTGGTGGAAACGATTTATTCTGCATAAGCAATCTGGAGAAAAAAAATCAGTGTCACTGTAAAAGGTTAAAATTTCACGAAGTACGCTCCGTGAACACCGCTGTAACAATCCTTTGATCTACGTCATCAGGCAACCCATTGTTTCTTTCATCTTTTCCCATTCCCCTTACTATCCCCCCATCCCCCGCCATCTATCTCTCTCTCTCTCTCTCTCTCTCTCTCTCTCTCTCTCTCTCTCTCTCTCTCTCTCTCTCTCTCTCTCTCTCTCTCTCTCTCTCTCTCTTGTCATAATGTTATCCCTTCCCCTTCCCATCTCAATGTAAAATGAAAACGTTCTGTTGTTTGCAGATACATGTATGATTGTTTTGTTTTCTCTCTCTCACTAGGCTAGGATTAAAAACCAAGACATCAGGTAATGGGTGTCTAATGCCAAAGTATAGGTTCTCTCTTTGGCCAATTTAGTCACGCATGTGGCAGTCCAGCTATTTACTATGTTCTGCCTATACCACATAATAAGTGGGATTTTGGGGGGTGGGTACGGAAGAAATCAAGGTCATAAGTAACCTTGCACAAGAGCTGTATAGGGAATTGGTTTCTGGGGGTCTTGCAAATACCAAATATTTTATGGAAAGCTCTTTCGAACTCCAAGACGTCTGGTTTGTTTTGCTATCTTGGAACAAACGAAACAGAGATGTCTTGAGGTGTGACCTAGTTGTCTGATTTTGTGACCTGGATGTAAGGTTTTGTGACTTAGATGTATCCTTTTGTGTGTGCAAGCCATGCGGGTAAGTACAGCGATAGCTTGCCAGTTGAGGAAAAAAAAAAGGAAGAAGCATGTATCCGCATTTGAAAAACAAAACAAAACAAAAACTGAAAAAACAAAACAACTTAACCTTTTAAAGGCGAATATCAATCTTACTTGGACCAAACATAAAATCTTACCATTTTCATCAAAAGACAAAAAACAAATTACAATTTAAAAACTTGAGCTTTTATATAGAGCAATATCCACCCAACGTGCTCAAAGCGCTTTTTATCAATATTCTTACTGCTCTTATGGTGGAAACGTTTTTTTTTCTGCGTTAAAAAATAATATAAATGAAGACTATTATTCGAAAAACAAAAAAATCAGTGTCACTGGCAAAGGGTTAATTGCAGTACTCCTGCATCCTGTGAGACTCCTACAGCACTTGCTAATCATAAAAAAGGAAATAGCAGCAATCAACAATACTAAGGTGAAAAAAAAATAAGAAAAAAAAAAGTGGGTGGGGGGAGGGGGGGGGGGGGAGAGCAAACCCAGTAGCAATGCAACCTTTTAGCGGCGAAATTCGATCTTTGACCTAACACCAAATCTTCTATCATCAAAAGACAAGTAACGGCAAAACTATTATAGACAATTGAAGTCCGAGTTGCGATAGTCTGACTACTCTCTTGGTGGAAACGCTGTATTCCCCGTTAACAATAATAAAGATAAAAGCAAACTACTATCTAAAAGCAAAAAATTAGCTTCGCTGTTAAGGGGTTAAGAACACCTGCAACTGCAACTGCCAGCATCCTTGAGATGCTCGACGTCACCAAGGTCACCAATCCCTTGAGATGCTCGACGTCACCAAGGTCACCAATCGACACGTCTCCCTCTCGTCGGCATGCACCCCCCCCCCCCCCCTCCCTCCACTCTTTCAAGGTGGTGGCGGCGGCGGATAAAAAAGCCCTTTTTCTCTTTCATTCAATCAACTGGTCTGCTGGTGGACCCTAGGCCTCTCTACAAGTCCAAGAAATAATACTCACTTTTTCTCTGCTCCAACGAAAATATCTACCCCTACCGGTCTAATTATTTGTAGCAGACGACAAATTTCTCAAAACGGTCACGTGACACTATAAAAACAACACAGGAAGTCCATGAAAGCTTATTTACGGCATTTCCTTTGAACCGTGTAAACAACAAAATTTCGTTTTCATTCGACTCAACGGGTCAGATTGGCCGGTATTTTTTTAACGAACTAAAGTTCTGAAAAATCAAAATGTTTCTTAGAAAGCTGAAAGATGCTAGTTTTTGAAACAGAGGTAGGTTTAAAAAAAAAATCTTTATATTTTACGTGAATGCATGCTCAAGGCGAGTTGGACGTGCAGCGGAGGTTGGTCGGCCAAAGGCGAGGCTCTCTTTTACTTTTTTTTTACTTCCATAAAATTTTCAAACTCAAAACAGCATAATTTGACCCATTCAGGTGGGTGGATCATGAAAAAACATTTGATTAGATACCTCATTTGTTTCTCTTCGACTTGAGGTTCCAGAGTTATTTAGATTTTTCTGTTGAAAATTTCAAGTCAATTTTACAGTTACAGTGATTTCAGTACAGAGTACAAGTACAAGTCACAATGGTGCTCCGTGTAACTAGGGAGTTTAATAGAAATTCTAAATGTACGTCACACACTTGAAACCAATGTCATATGAAAGAGCTGGCAACACAGATTACAAAACAGTTTGAATTTTGTTTCTATCTTGATTAGAAATGTAGTTACGGCAGTTCAAAGTCTGAAATTTCAGACCGATTTTTACCCCAAAATTACCATTGCAAAGTTGTGACCGAAATCGCGTGATGTTAATAAAAAATGGTTAAAACAGTCAATAGAGTTCTTATCATATATTGTATACCAAAATGTTCGTCTTATCGAGGACAATGCATTTACATTAATAGATAAGCAGATAAGCAGAAAAAAAGTTATGTTAGTTGAAAATGGTCTTCTATTTGCCTTTGTTATTTACTGACGGACTTTGTGACCTGAAAATTGTTGCATTTCCGGTAGTAACCACCATTTGGATTTCAAAACTGGTCTAAAATGGCTGCTAAGATTTGAGTAAGGATTTTACTGGAACGAATTTCATGGATGCGGTATACAACTTTGCCTGAATTTAATTTTATAAAAAAGTTAAGATGTTAAATAAACGTGCCAGCATGAAATTTTGATTTACCAAGTTCTAATCTTTTAATTATCCAAAGCTAAATTATACCCTATTTTATCCATAATCAAAAGTTATCCTAAATTGTCATTGATTTTAAAATAAACTACACCAAACGATAGAGTACTTTCTCCTGAAGAAAATAAGACATCAATCATTAAAATCCATCTATAAACAAAAAATCTATGGAACTTTTTCTGAGACCCATCACTCAAAAGTCCAAAAAATCGGGTCACAGCCACTAGTCCATTTATCGGCTCCCTGCTGGAGGGCCAAATGGACGTTTACCAAAGTACCTACCTAGAGGATAAAAAAGGGTTTGAGAGTATTTAAATGAAAAGATATAAACATGTTGTGTAATGACATAATGAGTTTATTTTTACCTATGGCAATTTAATTGCATATAAGTAAAATGGTAGATTGAAAAAGTTCAAATAAATTGAAACGGTTTCCCTATTATAATTAGAAGGAAAGTTCTGGCTTTTAATACTTTAAAAAATTATGCTGAACCACTTTGGGTTTATTGCTATTACATCATTTGAACTGACAATTAATATAATTTTATCCCCCCCCCCCCCTTCTCAATGTATGGGGGTGTCAAAATGTATAACTAATAGAACTTCTTACCATAATAATTATTAAGGCTAAGGCCTTTAGAATATGGATACAAATGATAAACATATCTTAACATATGGGAAAGAAACTTGATGACTTGATGGCAAAGTAAAATAAAATTAAATTAAAGTAATTGGTATTTTTAAAATATCAATATTATTAATATCGGATTTCACAAATAAGAAATATACAAACTTTTAAAACAAAAACTATAAAATGCCCATAAATAAAGTTGGAAAGTATGTATTCAAAATAAAAACGTAGTAAATAATAGTATTGAAAATATTATGGACTAAATTTCAAACAATACATAACTAAATTAAATATATCGATATCGTCCGGCAGCCTTGATAAGATAATGTAAACATGGCATTTCGGCGCAGAGTTAAAAGGTGTCTGCGCATCGATATAGAGCCCTGAAATTTGGCATGAATAAAGTTTAGATGTTATTCTAAAAACAAGCGTTTAAATTTTAAAAACACACGCGGTAAATAAAAAAATAAATGCATTTGAAAATTGCCAAATTTTAACTTCATATAACTTCTGGAATTATTAATGGATTTTTCCTTGATTGGCACCATTTAAAAGGAAATTGAAAGACGAAAATAATACCAAAATATCTGCGATATTCCTCTTTATAACGAAGTTATGCATCTTTAATTGAACCCCCCAAAACGCGAACGGCAATTTCCAGTCACAACTTTCCTATGGGCGAGTTTGGTCAAAATTTGACTGCCACTGCTGTCACTGCTGCTGCTCACTAAACTCCCTAGTGTAACTGGCCTGCTCTAAACTAAATCACTCTAAACATTTTTCATACCTGTCCATTGAATTGTCTTTCTCCAATGTCAATGTTATTTTTCTCAACTTGCCAGTCCTCGGAGGTGACAAATTAGGATTAGGATAGTTGGAACAGGCAGCACACCATATTGTAAATTGACAAGGCATTAAAAATGCTCTCATAATTGAGATGTCATAATATAGGTTGGTCTGCAGAGTACTAGATCTTTTAAATTGTAATTTACCCCCCAGTGGAATATACCTTGAAATCCATTGTGAACTTTTGGGTGTTTAGAAAGTCTTTATTTTGAGTCAATTAGGCAGGTGCCAGTTTATTGTACAGGCGTTTTGACAGCTAAACCTGATCACCATAGCCATAACCTCATTTTTATTTTTAACCATATATCTGAATGGAATGCCTTATTTTGTGAACTATTTTATAAACTTTGTTGTTTGTTTCAGATGCCTGAAATTCAAACAACTGAAGAAATGGGAGGAGAGGTAGAGAAGGAAACCTTTGCCTTTCAGGCTGAAATTGCTCAACTGATGAGCCTGATCATCAACACATTCTACAGTAACAAGGAAATTTTTCTACGAGAATTGATCTCCAACTCCTCTGATGCTCTGGACAAAATTAGATATGAATCGCTCACAGATCCCAGTCGCCTTGACTCTGGCAAGGAGCTCCACATCAGACTCATTCCAGACAATGACAACAAAACCCTCACCATTGAAGATTCTGGTATTGGAATGACCAAAGCTGATCTTGTCAACAACTTGGGTACCATTGCCAAATCTGGCACCAAGGCTTTCATGGAAGCTCTCCAGGCTGGTGCTGACATCTCTATGATTGGACAGTTTGGTGTTGGTTTCTACTCCGCTTACCTTGTAGCAGACCGTGTTGTTGTAGAGTCGAAGAATAACGACGACGAACAGTACACTTGGGAATCATCTGCTGGTGGATCTTTTACAGTTTCCCCGTCAGTTGCATCGCCATTGTCCAGAGGAACCAGAATTACACTTTACATGAAGGAAGATCAGTATGAATATTTGGAAGAAAAGAAAATTAAAGAAATTATCAAAAAACACAGTCAGTTTATTGGCTACCCCATTAAGTTGTTGGTAGAGAAGGAGAGAGATAAGGAAGTCGCTGATGATGAGGAGGAAGAGGAATCCAAAGATGAAAAAGATGACAAAGAGGAAGACAAACCAAAAGTTGAGGATTTAGATGAGAATGAGGATGAAGATGGCGAAAAGAAGAAGAAAAAGAAAACGATCAAGGAGAAATATAGCGAGGAAGAAGAGTTGAACAAAACCAAACCTCTGTGGACCAGAAATGCAGATGATATTACTCAGGAAGAGTATGCAGATTTCTACAAATCATTGACAAATGACTGGGAAGATCATCTGGCTGTCAAACATTTCTCCGTTGAGGGACAACTGGAATTCCGTGCCCTACTTTTCATTCCCAAGCGAGCCCCATTCGACATGTTTGAGAACAAAAAGAAAAAGAACAACATTAAATTGTATGTCAGGCGTGTATTTATTATGGACAATTGTGAAGAACTGATCCCAGAATATTTGAACTTTGTAAAAGGTGTTGTGGATTCTGAAGATCTCCCACTGAATATCTCAAGAGAAATGTTACAACAAAGCAAAATCCTCAAAGTCATCAGGAAACATCTGGTCAAAAAGTGTGTTGAATTGATAGAAGACCTTACAGAAGACAAAGAAAACTACAAGAAGTTTTACGAACAGTTTGCCAAAAACTTGAAGGTATGTCAATTGATTTAGGTCGTTCAGTTTCCAGTTATTTACTTTTGCTTTGAATATTTTTTCAGGAGTCATACCTATTCAATATTGTGGTCTGTAGTAATGTATTACTTATTCTCTGGATGTCATTTGTTTTTACTTGTGGAGTTTTATTATAGTTTTCAGTTATACAATTAGTAGTATAATCTATAAATTATGAAAACTTGGTTCTTGGTCTGCCATTATTATTAAAGCCAGTGTTCAACTTTTTTTTGTGCTAAGCTTGGGTTGATATGGCCATTGTTATTAAGACTGTCAGGGATTGATCACTGTAACTAATATAAATTCTTGATTCAGAGTTTTTGCTTTTAGCTTTTTATTTTTTTTTTAAATTTTTAAAATTTATTTATTTTTTAATTTCATTTTCGACGGTTATTGTGGTCTCGTGTATAAATTGCTTTGATTTTTTTTCCATCCAACAGCTCGGCATCCATGAAGACAGCACAAACAGAAAGAAATTGGCTGAATTCCTCCGTTATTATTCATCTCAGTCTGGTGATGAAATGACATCTCTCAAAGATTACGTGTCTAGAATGAAGGAGAATCAAAAGGACATTTATTACATTACAGGTATTTCTTCCATCCACCCAACATGCAATTCTTAGTGTTTTTCCGAGTGGTACTTTTGTTTTTCCCTGTGCAAAAATTTAATCTTTGGTCTTGAAGCACTTGTATTTTATATGAAAGGAAATTACCTATCCACAATGTAATACAGTGATGATAATCTTTCACATTTTGGGATTTTCTCAGAAATTTTCTGATTTTGCTGTTTCAAATATTTTCCTTTGATAAGCAATCAGATCACTTAGTGTTTTGTCATATTTTGACTCGTTTGCACCGTTGCATTAATTTTTGTAACATCCCATTTTTATGATGTTTCTAAAGAGACTGATGCCAGATGCTGAAAGTCGCACAAGAAGGGGGATTTTGGATGAGTATATGGTGAAAGGGAAGGGATGTAAAGACCGATGGACTGATACATTTTTCTCCATTGCTATTGATTTTGAATTGTATAATTTCATGCTATTGTTTTAAAATTATTAAAAGTGAGGTTTATTTTTGGTGCAGTTCTTCAATTATTTTGCATCTTAATTAACAGGTGAATCCAGGGAATCTGTGCAGAATTCCGCATTTGTGGAAAGGGTGAAGAAGAGGGGTTATGAAGTCATTTACATGATCGACCCCATTGATGAATACTCAGTTCAGCAGCTCAAAGAATATGACGGCAAAAACTTGGTTTGTGTCACAAAGGAAGGGTTAGAACTCCCAGAGGATGAAGAGGAAAAGAAAAAGATGGAAGAGGCCAAGGCACAGTTTGAAGGTTTATGCAAAGTCATGAAGGAAATCTTGGAAAAGAAAGTTGAGAAGGTATGTAATCATTTTTTTTTTATCTTCCTGCTATGAATTTAGTTGCTGAATTCTAGTTTTTACTGACCCCCACCCACCCCTTTTTTTTTCTCAGACCCCTTATAGGGGGATTTTTTAACATTTAATGGGTATTCGCTTATTTTTTTTTAGGGGCCAATTTCCGAGTTATTTTTTTTTCTTCTCCGTTTTGAATTTTGCATCAAATTTTATGGAAAGATGAAAGTCTGCCAAAGTACGTTGCACGTTGCATCTAAATTGATAATTCATAATTGTAAGGGTGGAAATCATATTTTAGGTTTAAACAGATTTTAATTTTTTCTTTGAAATACAGATTTTTATGTTTATTGGTAGTGACAAGTCTGCCTTCAGTAGGTTTGTTGTAATTTGTCAATAGATTAAATTTTATGAATATGCTGGGTTTGATCTATCTTTGGTTTAGATGTTAATCAATTAGTGATTTGCTCATCCCATTAATTTGGTTTGTTCTTGCACAGGTTGTGGTCTCCAACAGGCTTGTTCTCTCATGCGTATAGTCACTTCATTTGGTTCCCCAATATGGAAAGAATCATGAAGGCCCAAGCTCTCCGTGACACAAGCACAATGGGATACATGGCTGCCAAGAAGCATTTAGAAATCAACCCTGATCACCCCATCATCAAAACCCTCAAAGAGAAATCAGATGTGGACAAAAATGATAAAGCAGTGAAAGATCTTTGCTTATTGTTATTTGAAACGTCCCTCTTGGCATCTGGTTTCAGTTTGGAAGACCCCACATCCTGCATAGAATCATGCATGGTCAAACTTGGTTTGGGTAAGCGTTTCATTTCTACGATTGGAGAATTATGGATATATGCACCACAAATAATTGAAATAAAAAGATTTCTTATAATTTTTCAGGTTCCACTTGTTGGTCAAATAATGGTTCTCATTTTTTTTTTCAACTGTTTGGAATTTGTTGATCTTGTTTTGCTTGACAATCCATTTGTAGCTCAACTATACACTAATAGTTTTTAAAACATTTGATCAATTCTTATTTTAAAATAAAAAAATTCATGCATTTTGGGCTGCCTGACTTATTAAATGCGGTCTGGGGGGGGGGGGGGTATTACAATATCCATCGTATGACAAATCGGAGAACATTTTGTGGCAGATAATTTTCAGCACCATATTATATTCTTAGCCAATTGCTCAAAATATTTTATATGAATTAAATATGTTGAGTATTTCACTCATCTTCTTGATTAGTAGTTTTGGAAGAGATTGCGGAGATGAGAAAAATGCATCATTTTCAAGATTTATATTTTTGTTGTTGTTGAAGTAACAAGAGTTAGTTTCGTTTTGATATTTTGTGGAGTTATTTTCATGCTCTTATCAGAAATACTAGTGCCTAGCTGTCAATTGTTGGCTGCACTTTTTTTCAAAACTTTGATGGTTGGTCTCTCTTGCTGTGGTCAAACTGATCAGTGCTTGGGTGGAGTTGGAGGTGCTTTATCAGTGAATATTGAAGATGCTATGACATACCTGTAATGTTATCCCAAAGGCTGGGTTGCTATATTTTAATTTTTTGATTTATTATCCACATTCCATGCATATAAGTATGTAATCATTTACCTTTATTACATTTATTTTTCTTGCAGGAATTGATGATGATGATAGTTCTACAGATGCTGGTGCTGATGCTGCCTCCGAAGAAATGCCTCCATTGGAAGGTGATGAGGATGATGCCTCAAGAATGGAGGAAGTTGATTAGTTGTTTTAGGTTTTACTTTTGTTGATATTGTGGAATTTTTGAACTGTTTCATGTGACAGTGCGGATGTTTTGTTTTGATTTTTTATTTTATTTTTCAAAACCTTTTTTTTTCCTGAACATCTGTATTCATATTAACAGATTCTCAAGTTCTTAGGGTTTTTTTAAATTCATAAATTGTTAGTTACAAAAACAGAAAATTCGTGAATAAAAATCGTAAAATTTGATGAGCTGCTAGTCTTTTTTATTGCTTTGTGGGTTCTGGTTGGACTGAGGCTGTGACTATTGGTGATTTTCATAATGAGTAATTATAAATGTAACTGGTCTAGCTTTCAACAGTGAGACTTACAATTGTAAATGAGAGGGGAATAGAATCTGTGGAAAATGATTGAAACTTTACACTTTTTCCATCACATTGCGATACAACTAGTTTTGAAAATATTTTTTTTATTGTTCAACCCATATAAACTGAAACAAATTAGATCCTATAGTTTATTTTTTTAAAGATCTTTACTTTGATCGCTTTAATCATCTAAGCAATATGAAAATGACCTTTAGTTGTAACTTCATTTTATCTTAAAGGGGTCTCTAGTCTAGGTGTGTTCTTCTCCCATAGTGGGCAGGGAGGTACTTGCTGTCTTCTATTCCCCAATATCTCCTTTCCAACTTGCATTCCGTCTTTGTCTTGGAATGAGATTACTTGGTTTTGTCCTGGTCCTGGTCATATGGCCCTGGGTGATAGGGAAACAGTCAAATATATTTAGTTTTGGGAGATATTTTTTCCCCTTGTAAATCATCTCTCTGTTATGCGCTGTATTATGTTTTCTTTATATTATTTATGATTTGTAAAACATTTGAGTTTATTCTCTTAGTGGGGACCTGTGCATGTGTCTGGATGAGACTTTTAGTGATCAAACTAAGTACTGTGATAGTGTGCACTTGGAATCTACACCCGTTTCTTATTTGAACCAATTCCCCTTTGTCTTACCCTGGGTGGGGATCCTGACCTCCCATAGTGGGCAGGGAGGTACACACTGTCTTCTATCCCGTTATATCTGTTTTCCAACATGCTTTCTGTCTTTGTCTTGGAATGAGATTACTTGGTTTTGTCCTGGCACTGGCGGGATCCTAGCTGGGAGGGAAACAGTCAAATGCATAGTTATTGTTTTGGGGAGATGATATTTTTTTCCTTGTAAATCATCTCTGTTATGTATTATTATTTTTATTTTGAATGTATAATGTAAGCATTTGAGTGTGTTTCTCTTTGTTGGATTTTGTGCTTGTGTCTGGATGAGACTTGTAGGTGATTTCAAACTAAGTACATTGGTGGTATGCTCTTGGAATCTACATCTGATCCCTATTTGTTCTCAGTTCCCCTTTGTCTTACTTTTTCTTGGGTGCTTTAATTGTAATTCTAGAACTTTTTACTATACCATTTTCTTCCTTTTTACTGGCGCTGATATAACCTAAATGTGTTGCAAGCGCCGTAAAACCCTTAAAAACAAAAAAAAAAAAACAAAACCTTTGTCTTACCTTTTCTTGGGTGCTTTAATTTTAATTCTAGAACTTTTTACTATTCCATTTTCGTCCTTTTTACTGGCGCTGATATGACCTAAATGTGTTGCAAGCGCCGTAAAGCCCTTAAAAACAACAAAACTAGGTGTGGTCTTCTGACCTACCATGGTGGGTAGGATGACACTTCTTGTCCTATGTCTGTTATCCGAGTTTTCTGTCTTTGTCTTGGAATGGGAATACTTGATTTTTCCTGGTCCTTGGCTGAAAGGGAAAGTCACTTGTATAGTGTTAATAGTTTTGGGAGGTGGTATTTTTATTTCCTTGTAAATCATGCTATACACTGATAAAAACTTGTGTACATTTGATTGTGTTCCTCTTAGTCTCACTGGGATTCTGTGCTGGTGTCTTAGTAAGACTTTTAGGTGAACTAAGTACACTGATACACTGTAGTGTGTTCTTGAAATCTATATCTTTTCTCTATTTGAACCAATTCCCCTTTGTCCAATTTTTTCATGGGTGCTTTAATTGTAATTCTAGATTTTTTTTACTGTCGCATTTTCTTCCTTTTTACTTGCGCTGATAGATATGACCTAAATGTGTTGTTAGCGCTATAAGACCCTCAAAATCAAAGGGGCCTGTATCCAGACTCTTATTTGTAGGTGCATTCTGTCTATTCTTGTAAAGGGGGTGGGGGGTGACTTGATTTTGTGAAGGCCCTGGCAGGAGGCTTATAGTTCTAATTGGAGTCTCTAGGGAGCCCATACCATCTTTGTGAGATTGGGAAGGGTTGTTGCCTATATTTACCTGTAATTGTCTCCTTGGGCAACTGTGACTCGCTAGTTTTACTGGCAATTAGCTTTTATCAAGGTTAACTATCTTTTCAGTTCTGAAATGACCTTGTGTTGAAAACCTATACCCAATTGCTCTCCCGTCTTAACTTTTATTTACTGTCGCTGAGATGGTATTATTCTGATTCGGGTTCATATTGTCTGGCCTGAGCATTCGCTTGCAGCAGACATATGCATCCAATAATTGTGTGAGAAAAATAGGGATGGAGAACTGCCAGATGAAAACAATAGTCACTGGGTCGGTGCCAAACTCTGGATCCAATTGACACGACACCCTCCTCCTGGTTGAGTGATAGTAGAGGACAGTGAGCAGTCACACAACCGACTTAGCTATCGAGCCACACAAAAATATGGCTATCAATGATCACAGGATTAATCTTGCGCCTCTACAGTTAACTACTTTGGGGACCACAATGAGGCTAGCTGATTAACTCTACACTTAGCGGGCAAATGAAGCTATCCCCTCTCTTATGTAGGAAACAAGACATGGTAATGTAAATGGTAACATAGAAACAAATAGGACAAACCACATGGAAATAGTTCCGATATTGCAGAAAAAGTATGGAGCCGGCACTAGTATCAACGATTAGACTGGCATGGCTGTGTTTTTGCAACGCTTGGGGCCTCAAAAAAATCATAATATATCACTTCTTTGCATTACCTTAGGTCCGCAAAATCAGCAATTTAAAAACAAATTTTCGAGATTTTGCAAAGAAAAAAACACCCATTTTTTTCAATTCGATGGCTCATGTAGAGTCTGAGAGATAATTAAAAATAACCCATTGGTACTGGTATGTCGTTCACTTGGTTGGGTAGACTTTAGACTACATTTTTTTCTGCCCTTAAAAATTGCAGCGCCAGTAAAAAGGAAGAAAATTGGATAGTCTAGATTCTAGATTTACAAGTTGATATGATAGAACACGAAAATAAATTGGACAAAAGGGGATGGGTTGATATAGGGAACAGATATTAATTCCAAGAGCGCACTATCAGTATCGGTGTATTTAGTTTGAGATCACCTAAAAGTCATCCAGACACAGGTCCCCACTAAGAGGAATGCACTAAATGTTTACAAACCAATATCTATATATTCATATTGATAACAAAATTAAAAAAAAAAACAGAACAGAGATATTTACAAGACAAAAAGTATCATCTCCCAACTCTACTCTCACGATACATTTGACTTTTCCTCCCAGCCAAGGTATCCGGCCTGGACCAAGACAAAACCAAATAATCTCAATTCTAAGACAGACAAAAAGCATGTTGGAAAGCAGATATTATAGTGTATAGAAGACACCAGAAAGTAACCTGAGCCTCCCTGCCCACTATGGGAGGTCAGGAACCCCACCCTGTAGCTTATGCATAATATGTGTAGTACATAGATTACAAAACTTGTTTGAGAGGAAAAATCATAGGAAAGTGCAAATATAGAGAACAATAAAGATTGAGGGGGAAAAAAAGGCATACCCAATGACAATGTGCAAATAAGAGAACTAAAGTTTGAAGAAGCAACAAAACACGAAGAAATAGAATAAACTCACAATCCAGATTGGGTGAAATCAGTTTGGTACATTTAATGCTGTGTGTATTTTCATTTTCTGAATAACAGATTATAGTTATAGGACAATTTATATATCACAAGAAAATGATATGATTGAGGAGAATATAAAAGCAGGCATGTAAATCAATTTCACTCAAGAGCCTTAACATACCAAAAGTTACTTACTTTGATCATTATTCCTATTAAGTCTATTCTCGAGATGATAAAAAAGAAAAGGAAAACGACCATTAATTATGGTTGAGTTGTAGTTGTATCAGTGTACTTAGTTTGAGATTACCTAAAAGTCTCACCCAGACACTAGCACAAGATCCCACTAAGAGGAATACACTCAAATGCTTACATTATACATTCAAAATAACAAATATAACAATACATAAAAATAAAAAGATGGTTTACAAGGAAAAAAATATAATCTCTCGAAAAAATGACTATGCATTTGACTGTTTCCCTCCAGCCAAGCACTACGGCCAGGGCCAGGGCAAAACCAAGTAATCTCATTCCAAGACAAAGACAGAAAGCAAATTGGAAACATATATAAATAAGGGGATAGAAGAACAGTCAGTTTCTCCCTGCCCATTATGGGAGGCTAGGTACCCCACCCAGGGGACCAAATTATAGAGATAAGACTAGACATCAGAGGTGGACCACAGGATCATTACCCAGTCTAGTATATTACGATACTCGTTGGATTATAGTATGCGAATTCCAGCACGTTCTGAAATAAGACACAATGCATGGAGCGATGCTATCTATGTATTTATAAATATCAACAGTACATAACATTATAGGAAAAGAAAAGAAAATAGCAAGGTGATCATTTGAAAAATTACAGCGGTTAATTAAAAGTTGGCAGAGGATAATCAGGATGAGTAAGACCTGGGCATACAATGGAGTCCAGATAAGATAAACCCGTTAAAAATAGCATCGTTTAAAATAATCTTATCGTCCGTGTCATTTCTTCTCCCGTATGGTCCTTTTTGAGGTCTGGTATATAAATATAAACATTAATAGGCCTCGGTCCGATTAAAATAAATTAATTGTTCTCTGCCATAATGGTTTTCCAGTGGCGGTTCTAGCCTATTTACAGTGGTGGGGCAAAGAGGATTCGGTCATATATATATATATATATATATATATATATATATATATATATATATATATATATATATATATATATATATATATATATATATATATATATATAATATATATATATATATATATATATATATATATATATATATATATATATATATATATATATATATATATATATATATATATATATATACATGATATATATTTTTTATTTTTTTGTTTTTTTTTAATAAAAATTTTTTTTGATTTTTTTTTTCGCCTTTAAACAAAAAATATTTCAACCACCAATAATCACATTCACAATGAAATGACAATACCAGTAGATTTTAATTCTTCCAAACGTAATCAAAAATGAATCACGAAAGAGAATACAACTAAAAAATAAAGCGACGAGACATAATGCGACAACACCTTGACAATACAAGTCCATTTCCTTCACTCCAAAAATTAAAGAGATGCTTTAATCCCTCAACGGCGATATTAATATTGCTTTTACATATTTCTGGTTTTCAGTAGTACGTAGTAACCTTAAAGTTTTCATGGAGAAGCAACAATAGCGATATGACTCGAGTTTCATTCAGAGCTCAAATTGCATAATTTTTACTGCTGTCTTGGTGGTCAGAATGATTGTGCCGGTGGTGGTAGTGGTTGGAATAGTGGTAGCGGTGATGGTGGTGGTGGAGGAGGAGGAGGAAGACGAGGCGGTGAGGGGTAATTATGGTAGTGGTTTTGGTGGTGCTGTTGGTTAGAATGATAGTTGTGGAGACGATGACGGAAATTGTATGATGATGTTGATATTGTTTTTATTGCTATTGTTGTACTTGTTGTTAATATTGTTGTTGTTGTTGTTGTTGTTAATGATGATGATGATGATGATGATGATTATGATGACAACGACGATGTTGTCGACAATGATGGTTACCATACGATATTACAAAATTTATTCAATCTTAGGCTTTCGCCAATTAATCATACAATTTGATGACCACATACATGAAAGTGGAAAATAATGGCAAATGGGACCAAACAATAAACTGATACCATTAATAACCACCAAAAAAAAAAATACAACAATAGTAATACCACCAATACGTACAATAATAATAACAATGATAATAATAATAATAATAATAATAATAATAATAATAATAATATTAATAATAACAATAATAATAATAATAATAATAATAATAATAATAATAATATTAATAATAATAATAATAATAATAATAATAATATATAATAATAATAATAATAATAATAATAATAAAAATAATAATAATAATAATAATAATAATAATAATAATAATAATATTACCATCATCATTACTACTACCACCACCGCTACCACTATACCACCATCACCATCATTATTACGTTCCCAATTATTTTTTCTCGTTTTTTAAAATTTGATATCTATCAAAACAGACGAAAATTCCGGTGATTTTTTTAAAGGGTAGTTAAAATATCTACGATTTTATTAGCCCTGAAAACTACGATTTTTATTTTCCTATCTAAAGTAGGCAGGTCTGCTATGACAAGTATCAGTATCAGTTCCATAGTCAAAATAAGACAAACAAAAACAACGTTTATTTAATATTAGGCTTTCGCCAATACTTCATACAATATAATTAAGACAAAATAATGTTACCAATCTCTCCTCATGTATTCGTTTGACTATCGTCACAATAATTACCGTGTTATCTTTGCTCCTTACCCAACCAATCCCTTGCTTCCCGCCTCTTCATCGCGAACCATCTTATGTGTGTATTAGCTTCAGGACGGGCAAGTACGGAATCTGCCCACCCTTCCTTTAAAGGTCTCTATAACTTAGAATTCAACTATCTCCTTACTCAGAAGAGTATTTCTCGTATACTAATTCAATTGTTGAGAAAACCAAAATGGTGGTTGTATTTTATATATTTATTTAGTCGTGACTTTTGAATAAAAGTGTTTTGTTTTATTAGAGGGAATACAATAGAAAATACATTGTTTTGCAAAATTATTTAGTCTGGCAATAAAAATACTGCGGTAATTACTTTAAGAATAATTAAAAAAAAAGAATTAACAAATTAATTTGTTAAAAAACAACAACAAAAAACAACAACAACAACAAAAAACAAATAAGAAAACAATTTAAATAAATGAGTTTTGAGAAACACTAAAGAAAACGAGGGGAAAAAAAAAGAGAAATAATTTAAATGGATAAACAAATATATTAAAACAACACAAACTAATACTAAATTGATATAATATTAGTAAATTAATAAATTTAATTCAATACTGGAACCTTCCCAGCACAAGTAAGGCAATAAATAAGAAAAAGTTCGTTTGCCAAAATCTCTATTTAGTGTACACTGGTTAATAAGGTGGGCTCATTTGAATTAGCCCGACCTAGTACTAGAGAGGCCAGACAACAAAATCACCGTCAGGCGACGTGACGATGAGATGACGATGTCGGCGGAGTGGAGTGGAGTGGTTGGGGGGGGGGGGGGGGGGGGGGAGGGGGGTGATAAAAAGAACAGGAGCGCATCCTGGTTTATGCATTACGGGGTGCATGGTGATTCGCAATCTATCAAAGATACACACAAATTGATTTCAGTATGAAGTATTAAGTTTAAGTAGTAACTTTTGAAATTATCTAATTTAAATTTGATTATTTCGGACCTGGTAATACAGCATATAACTTGAAAAAACAGGCTGGTATTTGCCCACCCTGCCCATTATTACCAGCCGTCCCTGTGGTTTTCTTTCCCCCACCTTCATGGGCCAACATCTCCAATAAAACACACACACAAAAAAACCCCACTAAAACGTACATCAAGATTCCCAAATGACATTACTCTGCATGGATCATTCATATTAAAGAAAAATAAAAAAATTAAAGTCACGCACTAGTTTCACGAAAAGGGGAAGCTACTGGACATTTACTCATCACTCATTTTGAATTCAAAGGTTGTTTCCCTTGAAAATGGATAAGACAAACCTTATTTTTTCTTCTTTGATCCAAGGAGTCTAATTAACAATAATCATTACTACATTTATAGAGGTTAAATCTGTCTTAAACCTGAAATAAATTTATATTACTTTGTAAATATCGATATAGCTCTACCATTTATATTATCAGCATACAAACATGGTTAAATGAAATTAAGTTAAATGTAATTACTGTTTCTTAGATAAAGAATAAGGATGGATTTTGAGGGACAATATGAAATTTAATTAAAATGTGAGTGAATGTATTATCTCATATGATAGATTAAGTGAATTGATACTGAAATCATATGAAAGTCCTATATTGACACACTACTGCAGGATCTCCACCAAAAGAAATACACGGAAATAAATTAGCTCTGAATTTGAAAATAAAAAATAAAAAAAGGAACTGGCAAAAGTTTAATCTATCCGATTGTGTCCCTCTTAGCAAAACTCCAGGCAGGGCTCAGCCGAAAGCAAATCGTCCCATTCCAGAACAAGGACGCAAAGCCACATTAAAAAAAACCCCAAATGATTTAAAGAACAGATAAGGCCGTGGACCAATTAAAAAAAATGCACTGGCCGAGAATGGTCCAAAACATTATTCCTTCGCCTCAAACAGCATTCCAATCATCGCATTAGGTAGCAAATTCGTAGAAATTAAAGAAATATCGTACATAGAAAACCTGATTGTATTTTGTTGTTGTTGTTGTAAAGCTATTTTGTTCTCATTTTAATTAGGTGATGTGGCTATGTGTTCATTTCCATACGGTAACATTTTATTTTTTAAATACACGTAGGTGTAATTGGGGGAATTGGAAATTCTTTTAATTTGGATATTTGTTCAGCATTTCAGACAAAAAACGTCTCAAAAGGTGATTGATACAAATGTTGCAATTTATGATTCATTTCATCTCAGAGAAGAAGTAATGGAATGTAAAGGGAAATCTTAAAGACTTAATTTCGTGTACCCTTTAGATTTTGAGTTTAAAATAGCTGAGCGCAGGTTTATAATAAGATAAAGTAAACATAAAGCAGTCTTAGCACGAACTGCTATAAATGCTATTTATTCTTTCTTATTAATATCAATATGTTTTGAGTGATAATGTCATCGATTTCTTTATGTCAAAATATAAAACAAAATTTCTAAAAAATCAAAGAAAATCAAAATACAAAAACATAAATAAAACAAAACAAACAACTCATAAAAAAAATAATGTTCATTTTTATTTCATTCATGAAACCCAAAAAGAATCAATTTATCATTATTATAAAACAGCAGTATGGATCACAGATAAAAGATAGAATGATGGAATCTTATGCGTTTCCAACTTTACTATAAATACTGATATTCAATCTCATAGTTTGTAAAATATATAGTATGGTTTGTTATTTGTACACAATTAACATTTGAAAGGAGAGGAAATAAACAGATAGCTTTCTCACGGGATAATCATTTTTATTATAATAGAAGATAGATACATTTTAATACTGGCACAATGTTGAGATATTTAAGTAAGCTCCAATCCTTCACAGGGATATCATGTCCAAAAAAAAAAAAGTCCAGTGTCCAAATAACAAACTGTATAGGAAAAATGAAGAACGAAAAAAAAAAAATTACCGTAATTAAAAAGTAAGAAATTGAGCAGCCAACATGAAAATGAGCAGAAGATCTATAAATGAATACAACGTGAATTGCTTCATTTGTTTATATAGGAGTTTTTATGGCGCATATGACACTTTCAGGTCATACAGTGTCAATAAAGAAGGAAAAGATAGTTGAAAGATTTATAGTTCAAGAGCAAGGACTTGTTCAAGAGATAAGCTGAGTTTAAGGATATCCAAGTTTAAGTTAGACAAAGGAAACTAGTTCAAGCAGAAATCAAGAGTAAGATCAAAGAGCAATGTTTCTTTGTCTGGATTATGGCCAATTCAAATGGTTACAAAATTATGTAATATCATTCACTAGATAATATCAAACCACAGAAAGATGATTTACAGGCGGGAAAAAAAATTATCACAAAAAGACACAACCACTAGACTGTTTTCGTCTCAACAGCTGATTGCATTCAGGGTCCAGGAAAAAGTGAATATTCTCATTTCACAGATCAAGGACACAAAGTTACATAAGGAGAATACAGGGGACAGTAAAGGTAGATCTATTTAGAACGCCACGGCCTACAAAACATTGTGAGTTATGGGAATCATGCTTTTCTTTCGAGTCTGTTTTGTTTGTTTTTAAGGGTTTTACGGCGCTTGCAACACATTTAGGTTATATCAACGCCAGTAAAAAAAGAAGAAAATGGGATAGTAAAAAGTTCTAGAATTACAATTAAAGCACCCAAGAGAAAGTAAGACAAAGGGGAACTGGGAACAAATAGGGATCAGATGTAGATTCCAAGAACATACCACCAATGTACTTAGTTTGAGATCCCATATGTCTCACACAAGCACAAGATCCAACAAAGAGAAAGACACTCAAATGCTTATATTACACATTCAAAAAAAAAAAAAAATATATATATAATAATCCATAACAGAGAGACGATTTACAAGGAAAAAAATATCATCTCCCAAAACAATAACTATGCATTTGACTGTTTCCCTCCCATCCAGGACTCCGGCCAGGGCCATGACAAAACCAAGTAATCTCATTCCAAGACAAAGACAGAAAGCATGTTGGAAAACAGATATAAGGGGATAGAAGACACAGTAAGTGCCTCCCTGCCCAATATGGGAGGTTTGGAACCCCACCCAGTCTGTCTTAAATTTGTAACATGTCCTAATCGTATTATTTTAGTTAGGTGTTCAAAAAGTTAAATGTATTACACATTTCATTTCAATGTGCTCAAACTGAAATGGACCATATTAAAAAACATGTCAACTAGGTGCAAATATATACATATATATTATGTACGATTGAACAAGTGCTGGTAGCCACTCTCTAATAATTAATGTATGTATGTACACATAAAATCAATTAAAACTATGGCATCAAATTATGATTGACACAAATATAACATAAATTACATTGACTATCATAATGTAAAAGAATGAAAACTACATACAAATTAATTATGACATGACAAAACTATGGCATTAGACTCGAGTTTTGAATTTCTTATTCTGATCTATAATAAATGTGACATAATTAATAAAAAGCACAAACAAAAAAAAACAAACAAACTTCAAAAACCCCGAACAATGAGAATGCAACTAGAAGAACAAAAAATCTCCTCTTTGATCAACAATAAACTCTTGGAAATCAAAGGGAGGAATAAAATATCATAAATTATACCTCAAAAGGATTTATGTGAAAAGTGATTATTACTGGAATACGTTAAGACTAGAAAATACATGAAACTCACGTCTAATGCTTTTAAAAATAAATTTGTAACGTTATATTGGTTTTATAAACAATTTTAATGTGAGGAATTTAAAACTTCACACTCGGAATAAACAACAACACATAAACATTAAAGTGCACACATATGTAATATTTATCACACATTGGTATTGAAAACATCTTCATCCCATGGTTTATAATTTATTCATGTAAAAACAGAGGTACCCTTTGTTGTTCAATGTAAAGAGCTGCAAGATTACCATCAATGACTCCCTTGTTGTATGCAAATATATCACTTGGTCAGTAGTATTAGATGGTTGCATTTATGTCTCCTAACTCTGGAATTATTTTTTTTTTACCAGTAGGACACGTTGAGGTAGGACAAGACAAAACGAATCGGCAATTTTTGTTTAGGTCATAGTAATTGATAAAAACATATACATTCACAAACACAATTGGACTTTAAAAGCTGAACTTCAATACATAATATTCGAAATTAAACAGGAAGAAAATATAGGTAAAAAAACAACAAAGACATAACAAAGAAACTAGTAACAAATATTATGTTCGCAAGTTATGGGGCACAAGAAAACAGCTCATTCAAACAATAGCCGTTGGATACATGACACTAACCAGCATATGACGTCCAGCATTTAAAGGAAAAGACAAGAAGAAAAAGAAGTGGATATCTGACAGTCTTCACAACTCAAAATATGTTCTGGTGATACCTTCTCCTTAACAGAGTGGCCCTTTTTTCAGTTGTAACAAGAATTTGTGACTGAACATTTTTGGTTATAAAAACTTGGAATAACTTCAGTTCCATTGTGTTTGATAACTTTAAAAGGTGTTATGGTTCACATGTGGATAACAGTTGAGGTTAACTATACATATTCAATTACGTATATTGTAACTTGCAAATTCTCGAGATGATGAAGCTGTTTTAAAACCAACACACTGAATATGCAAAATTCTTGATAGTTATATAGAACCTTATAACCCAAAATGGAGCCCATAGGAAACAAAGCCAACATTGAACCGAGCAAGAATCATGAAATTAAAGTACATGAAATGAAAGCGTTGTTTTGTTATAGACGTGTAGCCTTAGAAAAAAAAAAAAACGGAAATAAAACAATAAACAAAACACAAAATAATAACAATGCAACACACAGACACAAAAACACACACAAAAACAATAAGCAAAGTAAAAAAAAAAACAAAAAACAAAACAAAACATGACTACATCTACCAAAAACACAAATAAAAACACCCCCTCTCATCTCACTAAAAAATCCCCAACAACATTAAGCTGAACTACTATCCTAAAAATAAACAACAAACAAACTTTCCAGATTACATGAGCCTATTATTTTGAGTTCCAAAAAATAATCAAGGATAAAAAAAAATCAAACTTAATTTCCGCCATCACTAAAAAAAATACTCTGTTGTCAAAATATCGCGTTTCTGCGACATCATTATTGAAGAGTGGTCATAAACTTGCGTATACTGAAATCACTTTTTCAAGAAATCATCATTAATAATTTTTTCCTTTTACAAAAAGAAAGTGTTGAGTTAGCAATGGTATGAAGTTATTTAATCTCCATCTTGACATCGAGAAAGTTTACACAAAATATTCAGTAAGAGAGGAACATAAGTAAAACCGAAGAACCAGAACGACCTCATCTTACATTGTAATTGTATAACAAGTAAAAAATCAATTTCTCTGCAGGGGTTGTAAAAAAGTTTCCATGAAGACTCTTAAAACATAAAACAAGGACTTGCAAAAAGAATTTTCAAAACATATTAAACACAATGACATTCTAAATCTCAAAGCAACTAAATGGTACACTTTTCTTAAAATCAAAAGAGTTAAAAAAAACAACATAGATTAAGATGAATGTAAAAATCTAAATAAAGGATATGCACCATATTTGATGAACATTGCATTGTTATTGAATGTATATATTACAAAGTCAAAAATATAACATGATTTTATTAAAATTATCAAAAACAAATTGCATATGAAACAAAGGTTATAATATGAACCTTCGATGATAATGAAAATATTTAGAAGTTTATGAAGAATTCACAGCTATGAGTATATAAATTTCATTTCTATGTTTCACAATGAATTCTTTCAGCAGTGGGGACTCTCAAAATGTGAGCAATTGCATAAGACAATTATTTTTGCTTCTACTCTACAAATTACTAAATCATCACAATTCTCTTAACTATACTCATCTATCACATGTGCGCTGCTGCTCAAGGGGAATAATGAATAATGACGAACAAATCTTTAAAAAATAATAACAAAAAAAAAAAAAACAAATGGCAAAACAAAAACCCCAACTATCTATGAAATTGTGAGTTTGATGAACTCTCAAAGAAATGGCTAAATGCTTTTATTTCAATTAAATAACAGATACAACTGATTAGTTATAACCCCATGTTCAATATAACCTGATTGCTTCAACATAAATCAAATCTAAAACAACCACAACAATAACATCATGTCTCATGCTTGTCAAGACCCAAAAAAGTCGTCGTCGTTACCCAAGGCAGCATCGTCAAATAATACTTTTTCATGTGTATTCGACCTCATGAAGGCATTGTCATAACTGTCCACTGTACTGGCACTTGCTGTAGGTCTCAGATTTGACTGTCGGCTAACCCTTTTCTGTAGACCTTCTTCAGTATCCTTTTCTTTTTCAGCTTGAGGATTATCAAGCCAAGATTCTGTGAAAGAATATTGATTAAAAGTGATTCAGACTACACTTTTAAATAAAATAAATAAATAAAATGCCATTTATTCATCCCATAGGGGAAATTTGTCTCTAGAGTCTATTCCAAGAGAAGACTGGAATAACCCAGGCATCAGCCAGGTTACGGCACCGCAAATTGAGCTAGGGCGGGGTGACTTGATCAAGGCCACACAGTGCAGCAGCAGGTAATCGAACTCAGTACCTTTCGTTACAAATCAATGTTCCTACAAACATATTTCCTTCTTGTCCTAACGCAGGATAATATGGAAAGCAACAACATTGCAAGACTATGTTCGGTGATGGTAATAGTCTAAACTTGACCTCAGAATAACTAGCCATTGTTGTAAACGAGAATGAATTCTCACAAAGTTCAACATACCTAATCAGTTTTAATTAATAAACATGTAACTTACCATCAGATGTTGCATTGAACTGTTCGTCTTTTTCAACTTCAATTTCATCATCTGGGTTTTGCATTTTCTTGGCCTGTCAAAGAAAAAATGCATTACTTCATTTTATAACAATTTAACAGGAACAACATAAACATATGGTTAATAGAAAGTATTTGAATGGCGACATCATGAGAGAACATTCCAGGGGAAACGTAACAATATTGATAAGGTAAGATTATGATGTAATGGACAGTATTGGCATCAATGACTCTGGGACCCACTGTCTCATCTTGTGATACAGTCAGGCAAAAATCAGGACTGGAAGGGTGATGATGGTTGCAAACACTCTGCTAAAGGTGAAATGTTATCAAATATAACGTTTCAAACACACAAGTACCCCTCTTGATGCACACGCTAATGAGTGCCTAGTTGTACGCAGTAATGATTATACATGGGTGCAAAACTAAAACGACTCTCTACATGCAGTAAATTATAAATGGAACCGCACATTCCATTAAAACCATATAGAGTCAAAAGATGATCTTTAATCTGCTTGCAAAAGTATTTCCTTTACAATTGTAAAAAATTATAGTCACAGCAATGACCACAATCATAAAAAAATTATGGCAAATAACAGTCAAGTTTTGATCTAAAATGCGGTTAAAACCTCATACTTGTTAAACATGCATATTGCATAGGCTTACTCTTTCTCTTGCTCTCTTAGCTCGCTCCTCTCTTATCCTTTGTTTTTCTTTGACCTCCAATAATCTTTGTTCTCGTTTTATTTCTGCTTGTCTCTGGCTATCATCTAAGACACTCTGAAATTGAAATTAATTAAAACAAATTAAAAATGACCCCTTAAATTTTGAATTATTCAAATTTAACAAGAAGAACACTTCCTCCCATTATAATCTATTGAAGATACAGAATATCAGTTTTCCCGATTACATCTTAGCCAATATTTATGGCAAAGAAACAAATTTAAAATTCTCAATGTTGCGAATAACTCAAAGAATGCTTAACGCAACACTGATCATTTATTTTCTTTTACTGACAAAGACAAGTAATATTTATATAGCACAAAATCCAATAAACCTGCTCAGAGTGCTTTACAATGGATTCCTATCCAACAGCAACACATAACTTTTAGGATGAGACATGACACTACTTAGACAATATTACTAATTATTTTCTGCTGTTAACAGCCAGGGAGTCATATTATACCCGAGTACTACACACTGCCACTGCCCAAAGTGAAATCGAACCTTGGATGTTCTGATTCGAAGGCAAGGGTTATACCACAAGACCGTATAGCAGCATACAAAGGTGTGAAAAGTTTTACTTGGTGATGATGGTATTTGATACAATGGGCAGTACAAAAACAAGTTGCATTTCACAGCAAATGAATTGCATTTCAAAGATAAAAAATATTTTTTGAAATATAAAAAAATGATTGTATTAGAAAAAATAATATGCTAGTAAGAGTAAGAGTACAGGTACATTGAAACATTTATATAGCATTATGTATTATACAGCTGTTTTTGTTTTCAATCTAAACCTTTGCAATCTGTTTAGACAAATAAGACAAATGCTTTAAATTCCATATGATATGATTTATATGCTGTATCAACGTTTTGTCACCGTTACCTTTTCTTGTTCTAATTGTTGCCTCATACCAAATTCTCTGGCTTTTAACAATTCTTTCCGTCGCTTTGAAGATTTTTGTGACTTGTTGATTTTCTTCTGCCGTATCTAATACAAAACAAATAATAATAAAATAAAATACATATAAAGTAATGGTGAACATTATATTCAAATATGGATTAATGGAATTGAACGGACAAGAGTTAAAATCATTTGTAGGCATTTCAAAAGAATAATACAATGTACTGGTAGTTATCCGACCATTTATCACTGTATGTACTGATGCTGCTTGAGAACAAAATTAATCCATCCTTGTGTCCTATACTCATTTTATGCCAAATTTGGGAGCAAAATTTGATTTGACTAAGATTGAAGTGAAACAATAAAATATAGAAGTAGAATGAAGCAATCATCCATTATATAAAATTACATACCCTCTCTCTTTTTTCATCTGCTAATCTCTGTTTTTCTTCCAACTGTTCAGCTGTCAATCTTGATACATTAAGAGGCTCTAAAGTCTGCAACATAATGAAAAAAAAATCAAAGTCTGAAATAAGAAGCTTGGCCACGACTAAAATGTTATTATAGTTTATAGGCTAGTTTCTTAATCATTTATAATCAAAATGATAAAGGAATGAAAAGGCACTTCCTCTATAAAAACAGATATGCAATGAATTTTGTGCAAATTCAGATCTGATAATGATATATTTTTTTTTGTTAACCACCGCTTCTCAAACATCTCAATTCATGTTACTTTTAAAATTGAGTCTACTGCAATGTCCTGGGAAGTTTTATGACAGACTGCATTATGTGAGCCCTTTGCTTGTTTATAGTTTTATTGTTATGTTAATTAATGATTGATTCAATTCATGGTGAGGTATATTCCTTAATTTACTGGAACATAGCTTATTTGAGATATAGTTCTACAGTTGAGGATGGATATATCGATATTGTCAAGGCCATGGTAAAATGTCGATATAAGTGTCATGTCGATATATCGGTTCTTCCAAAAAATGAAAGGAAAACAGATGGAAAATGCGAAATCACAATGAGGGAAGGGCTGATTTTGAATTGAGGGTGCTTCACTTAAATCAACTTTAAATATTCAATTGGTTTCGCCTGTTTCTAAAGGCCAAGAATCATTTTATAGACCTATCCTCAGCACTGGCAATGATGCTAAATAAGAAATCGCCCTCAGTATATTGTTGAGCAAAGCAGAGTAGGATCTTGATAGATGCTTTAGCAGCATGAATGGAAACTGGTTCCAATGGTACATTATCCTCCTCATCTGACTCTGCATCAGGCTTTCTCAACCTCAACAATGACTGAAACTTCACAGTTGACCTCAAGATTCTGAGGCATGTTTCTTAGGTGGGACAAAGTGATATAAAAAGTTAACTTGAGTGGCGATGCGAGATGCACAAGTGTTCACTAGCCAGCTGACCACCGTGGTTCCCAATCGCATGCCAAAGATATTATAATTTCTCATCATATGTAGTGTGAGCAAGTACAAGTCTGTGGCAGTTGACTGGATAGCAAATGCGTAACTCATAGCTCAAAGCTAGCTTTTTATCTCTCTTTGTCCGATCTAAGAAGCATGCCTCTGATCAATGACGATCTAGTCCTCAGACACTCGTTCAAATAGCAGGTGGTTATAAGCCTTTAAAAGGTTTCTAACCTCTTGACATTGTGGCTCATGCTGTTCAAGAAGCAAAGTTGTATCTTTGGTCTTGTGGAAGGCAGTGTGACGAAAGCAGTTTAGAAACATTGGTCCCATTCACAAGGTTTCATTGGACAATGTATAGCTCTTTAATTGGATGTTATTTTATCCCAAAGGGGGATATTGTTAACGATTCAAAAATTGTAGTCTTGTTTATTTTTCCTTTTAAATCCAAATTATGCCAATACAGATAGATTGCTTTGTCGATATAACTGCCTTCTGGTAAGATCTTCATTTACTAATGTTATGAAATTAAAATTATGCCCTTCTGCCAAAGCATCATTAGATACTGTCGCCTAGGCATTCCATGAAGGAATATAAATAATCCATCTAACAAGATATCTGATGTCAACAGGAATCACCCATGTTGTCCAAAGTGAGCAAATTGGGGGTTAAAAATCTTGCCCAAAAGAAAAAATTAAAGTGCCTGAAGCAGGGCTTGAACCAAGGTCCTTCTGGAAAACAGTGCAATGCCTTAACCACTTGGCCACTTCATCCCCTACCAATGCTATATAGCAAAAAATTACAGGACTTTGTTGTCCTGTCAATACAAGTGTGATGTCGAAATAGCAGTTTCGATATATCTGCTCTGTGAAGTATATAACACATCATAATTTAGTCTTGAATAAAAACCCATAAACTCAGAGCATGGTTAATGCAAATGAATTGTTCAAATCATTGTGGAAAATATCAATAAAATATATCAATTTTCCTTTTGGATGAATAAAGTACAATTTTATTATATTAACATCAATACAATATCAAATTTTGGTAACCTATTCAGAATGATGGCCAAGTGAGTTAAAGTACAACTTGTTAAATATTTACCGATAGCCGTGCAGGTTTCTTCCTGACTAGAGGGTTTTCTGAATCGTCACCAAATGACACATCAAATGCTATACTTTTTGGCACTGAAATTAAAGAGAATGCAAATCATGATCATGGTCCAAAGCTTTAGATTTCAAAACAGAATTTTATCAAAGCTTACAAAGCAAATAAAATCCATACTAGACGTCTATATTGTCATGAAAAAAAAAGAGATTAAAAGAATATATAATCTCTATGAGAAAATGTTAGACATACATTTAACAATCAAAAAGCTTCAGATAACAGTACAAGTGGCAGAAGACCAAGGAAACTGTGTTTAATTAATATTTTTTTCTTTGATATGTGGTAAAAAGTACTAGATACTATAAAAAGAAATCAAACCACTTTATTTCATAGTGATATAACAGTCGTTATGAGCAAGAAAAATCAAGTATCCCACTAAATTCATATGACTTCCGTTTTCTTACCAGGTGTTTGATCCATAGCACTGAGTTTGTTTGCATTTTTGTCGATGGATGGAATTGGTTTGTGTGCTTTTTCTTGAATTTGTTTTCTTCCTCCATGAGGTGGTGGTGGTGGTGGTAGAGCCCTAGTATGCCCATTGGATTTGTTGTGATTCGGAGATTGGTTTTCCTTTTTTTCCACATTATGAGCCACTTGAACAGTTTCTCCTTCCGGTGAAATTGCTGATGAGGAGCAACCCATTTTTTTGAAATGTTAGCCGTGGGTGACAAAACGAGGTTTGAGACAGTAGATCAATAAACGATAAACTGTGGGCAAAAAGATAAAAAGATAAAAATATTACGTTTTATCACTGATCATCTCAAGAGCATAATCTCTAATCTATTTGATATGATTTATTTTTCCTTAATGGATATGATTTAATTTCTACCAAATTATCATTTATCCCATTATATGTCATCATGATCGCAGATCTGTCTGATTTCACCAGGGACAATTAACAGTACAACTACTACAACAATAAGGGTTTAGAATATCTTGGAGAAATAGAAAGTTAGATAATGAGGAAGAAGATGAACATAGGACAAGGGTGTTTAATAAGAGTAATGATGATGATGATGATGATGATAATGACGATGGTGATGAAGGCGTTGATGGTGATGATGGCGTTGATGGCGATGATGTTGATGATGGTGATGATAATGATGTTAATGATGATGGTGGTGATGATGATGAGATTAATGATTGAAATGATATATATGGCTTTTCTTCCAAATAACCCAGTAAAAATAATGTGACCTGGTTGGGCGCTTCGGAAGATAAGATAGCATAACATGACACAAACTCCACGCTATCATGGATACATATAATAATACATAACAATAATAATAATGATTATGATGATGA
Source organism: Berghia stephanieae (assembly GCF_034508935.2). NCBI lineage: Eukaryota > Metazoa > Mollusca > Gastropoda > Nudibranchia > Aeolidiidae > Berghia > Berghia stephanieae. Next base: position 102,509,148 of record NC_088360.1, read on the forward strand.
TGGTGATGATGATGATGATGATGATGATGATGATAATAAAAATAATTGCAATGCTTGGTTTGGTGAAGAGTGGACAAGAATCATTTTAAAATAAAGATAATGGGAGGTTTTCTCACAAATGAAATTCAATATAACGTGCAGGAATTTAACTCACTGAAAACACCACGAAAGACAAAGTGAGAGATATATAATTTTATAGATAATTAGCTCTATAACTATTCACTCATAAAACAGTAGCTGAGGAAAAAGAAGTTTGAAAACAAAAATAAATTTAAAAAAAAGAAAAAAAAGAAAGAAAAATAGAAAGAAAAAGGAACGTGTAAGATTTATGATTCACACCGGTCACTGATCGGCAAAAAACCCGATACAAGATAGAATAACAATATAGAATATACAAACATATTTTTACTTACAAGTTATAATCAAAACCGTCTTTTCTACATTATGCTGAGAAGTTCAAACGGCATGAAGCTCTGGTATGTCTCGGTGTTCAATACCGGAGTGCTATTTCAGGTACCTACATCCTGTGAAGAAAATGACGTCGTTGTATCATGGCGACATGTAAACAATCACACACCATCGGAACCATTCGGGCAAACTCGGCAAATTCTGGAGCGGTTTATAATCCTACCAATAATGATTTCGCATTTTAAGTCTCATGTGATTTCAATTAATCAGCAGATCGATGTTTCCATTCTGTGGCTTACCACAAGCTGGACTGCTGCCCACTATTGTGTAGCCTGTAACATCATTGGAATTTATCAGCACACTGAATATTATATGAATGAATCTAAATAATATGTATGTAATATTCTTGTCATATGACGACGATGTGGCGCCACTACCACATCATCTCATTCATCAGTGGTGTTTCATTCATCCTGTTTTGTTAATAAAGGGGAAACCCGAAACGTTCATTTGATCTGTTTTTGTAATTAAATTGAAGCTTACATTCAATTTCACATTATTATTTATTTCTTCGAGCTTCGAGCAGCAACATTTACATTATGTAGACTTTAGAGTTTTGATCTACCGATGGCAAGGAATTTACCCAATGGAAACCGTACGGTGCTCTTATTGGTTAACCAACCAGCGGCCTCGATGAGAAAAATCCGCCATTTTGATGTTGGCTGGGAATCGCGTTACTATAGTAAACAAGCGCTGATCGGCCGTTCACGAAAACAAGTTGCTGCTCGCTCGTTTAACTCAAAATTATTCAAAACGATCTCTCTAAAATGATATAAATGTGACTTCTTAAGGTTTTCTTCACGGTCAAAACCACACAACATTCTATTAATGATTACGTCCGAGGCAAAAAGGAATATTGACAGGTCGACCGAGAGTTGAACTCGTGAGACGACAAACATCAATGCGAAGTGTAGCGAGAGTCAAGCTATTGTTTGTCTTGTCCTATTCTATATAGAGAAAAGGATAAATAGTATAGCCTCGTGTGTGAGTGGTTGCGTGTCATAGTCTTGTTTTTAAATTGTTTCTGTTGTTTATGTGTGTAGTGATGACTCTCTCACACTAAATTTCAATGCCGAAAGAGGAATTCCCGCACACAAGAAAGGGGAATTGGGGTGGTATTTGGCATGCATATTGTATAGTATCTAGTTCTAAATAGATAACTGATTAGAATTATATTATGATATATAAACACAATGCCAAATACAATTCCGAAGTTTCCTTATTTCAAATGAAGTAAAGCTCCAAAACCTAATGGTAGTGATTGTAGTACTGAGTGTTAGTGAGGTGATGTGGTGTTGGTGGTGGTTGTAGTTGTAGTAGTAATAGTGATGATGATGTGGTGGTGGTGATGATTGTAGTTGTAGTAGTAGTGGTAGTGATGATGATGTGGTGGTGGTTGTAGTAGTAGTGGTAATGGTAATGATATGGTGGTGGTGGTGGTTGTAGTAGTAGTGGTCGTGATGATGATGTGGTGGTGGTGTTTGTAGTAGTAGTGGTAATGATGCGGCTATGTGGTCTAGTAGTATGACACTCGCTTCCGGATCGGAAGGTCCTGGGTTCGAGCCTCGCGCTCGGCGCATAGTTGAGTCCTTGGAAAAGGCACTTTACTCACATTCTCTCATCGTACTCAGGTGTAAAATGAGTACCTGGCCGTTAACAGCGTTGTCTTTGTCCGAAAAATTGTAATATCGCCTAACAGGCGTCATGTCCCGTCCTACATGTTAAATGTTGACCAGGGACCCCTTGTAAAGTGCTTTGAGCACATTTAGTAGATATTGCACTATATAAAGCTCAATTAAAAAAAAATATATATATATTTCAATGATGATGATATGGTGGTGGTGGTTGCAGTAGTAGTAGTGGTAGTGATGATAATGTGGTGGTGGTTGTAGTTGTAGTAGTAGTGATAGTGATGATGATGTGGTGGTGGTTGTAGTAGTAGTGGTAGTGATGATGATGTGGTGGTGGTGGTTGTAGTAGTAGTTGTAATGGTGATGATATGGTGGTAGTGGTGGTTGCAGTAGTAGTGGTAATGGTAATGATATGGTGGTAGTGGTGGTTGTAGTAGTAGTGGTAATGGTAATGATATGGTGGTGGTTGTAGTAGTAGTGGTCGTGATGACGATGTGGTTGTGGTGGTTGTAGTAGTAGTGGTAGTGATGCTATTGTGGTGGTGGTTGTTGTAGTTGAGGTAGTGATGTGGTGGTGGTTGTAGTAGTAGTGGTGGTGGTGGTTGTGGTAGTAGTGGTAATGATGATGATATGGTGGTGGTGGTTGGAGTAGTAGTGGTAGTGATGACGATGTGGTTGTGGTGATTGTAGTAGTGGTAGTGATGATGATGTGCTGGTGGTGGTGTAGTAGTAGTGGTAGTGATAATGATGTGGGGCTGGTGGTTGTAGTAGTAGTGTTAGTGATGATATTGTGGTGGTGGTTGTAGTAGTAGATGATGTGGTGGTTGGAAAACACATTACAGGTTATTATAATACATGATTACACACATTCTCTAACTTCATTTTTTGACAGCTTCGTTGTGCCATAAATATACGCAACAGTTCTGAAACATTTTATTGTGGATTTTGATATTGTTTGTTGTTTTTCTTGTGTCGTTATGTTGACATAGATACCGAATGAATGGTAATTACTACATTCCCAGCCAACAACAAAATGGCGCTGAATGCTTTCATTGGTGGACACTTTTTAGGCTTCGTACGTATTCTCATTCGTTTAATTCTATGACCGATGGTGAATATCGAGATTTCAGAGGTTTGATACGCTGACCATCGACATGAAATTTAAGTATGGCGAAAGAAACCCGTTGTCAACCTCATCTCCACAGTAGCTATAATACGAGACCCGCCGTCCGCACTTATTGGCAGGTCTAATAACCCAATTCCATATGGGCTCATTATTGTTATGGAAATCTCAAATTAAAAAAAAAAAAAAATGACGCAAAATATATTCCATAAAAACTATGTTAAGCTAGGCCCATAACTGAGGGGATGTCAGACCTGCATATAAACAAAAAAAAAAAAACAAAAACAAAAACAACAACAAACAAAAAAAAAACAAACAAACAAAAAAAGCACAAAAAACAAAAACAAACCAAAAAACACCAACAAGAAAAATAAACCCAAAAAAAACAAACCAAAAAAAAAAACAAAAAAAAAAAACAAACAAAAAAAAAACAAAAAAAAAAAAAAAAAAAAAATAAACACAAAAAAAAAAAAAAAAAAAAAAAAAAACCCAACAAAACAGAACAAAACAAATAATCCCAACAAACTTTGAGATTTTTAAAGTGTAAGGAACTACATTTTTATTTTCCGCAAAAACGAAAATAAATTAAGGTCACGTTTGTTATCTGTGGCTATAGCTATATTAAATTTTCAGCCACTAGTTCGTTCCGACATAAAACGATGGGTAGGTCAAATACGTATCTACATTATGGCTAAGATTAGGTAGCCGATCCGATGTTATGTTGACATCGTCACAATGCAGTCATCGACACTACCCTAAAAAAAAAAAAAAAAAAAAACAACAACAAAAAAACAAAAAACAAAACAAAACAACAACAAAAAACAAACATCAAAAAACAAATATAAAGAAAGTACCCCCCTCCCCCCCCCCCCCCACAAAAAAACAACAACAACAACAAAACAAAAAAAAAAAAAAAAAAAAGAAGACAGAAATGAAACAAAAACAAAATTAAAAGCAAAAAAAAAAACAAAACAAGAAAACAAACCCACGTTAAAAAAAAAAAAAAATTGGCCAGAAAACCCGTCCTTCAAATTATACTGATCGATTGACCCTCATCTTGTCAAAACCTGGGATTTCACGAAATGTTATGCTTGAGAGTTGTTGTTTTTTTTTTCCATAAGAGGATAATTTTAATATATATTTGAAAAAAGAGTTTTGAGGAGGCCAACATTTAAAAATAAAGCGTATTTTTTAAATCTTTTTTTTTTTTTTGGGGGGGGGGGGGGGGGGGGGGGGGGGGGGGGGGGGGGGGGGGGGGGGGGGAGGTACGGCCGCATATATATAGTAGCCATTTCCATCACATCAAAATTACGGTTGGCACCACAATCCCTACCTGAATCATTCATGATAATGTGTTGTTGGGGATATCCGTGCGACTGAACACACACGGCTTTTATTCCTAGGAGAGTAACCTGTGCTGTGGAGTCCGAATAATTCAACATGTGTTGGCCGCATTATGGCAAAAAGCTATTCTTTTTTTCATTTTGGCTATAAAAAGATTACTCTATATTCATGCTATGCGTTTATTTAAAAAAGTCATAACATCCGCGAGCTGATATAACATACCAACACACAAAACTATATATTATGAAACCGTAAACGTTTATATTCTAATTACTGTAATTAAGTGAGAACTTCTCATAAAAATGACTGGCTAAATACAACAACAAAGAGCTGAGTGACGTCAACTTCAAAAAATCTATAGATAGTATGCGCTTGGCTAAGAAGCTCATAACATTGCCATCCGGAAGTATAACGGACCAACACACAAAACTATGTGTATCCATGACCGTTTATAGTCAGGTTAATACAGTTCAGTGAGCATTACTCATAAACGCGGATGGCAAAAAGCAATAACAAAGACACGAGTGTCGTCAACTTCATTCTATCTATTGAAATATAAGCTTCAATTTATTAAACGACGACAGATACTGCGGACGTTTCGGGAATCCCCTTTATCAACAAAACATGATGAATGAAACATTAAGGACGAATGGGAGATGTGTGAATCATTTGACAGACCATAATTTGACAAAATGTGATTTTTCTGTATCCTTACATTTTTGTGTTTTGTTATTTAATTTGTCCCCAGACGAAGGCCAAAGGTCGAAACGTTGTTTGTTTTGTGTTTTTTTCCCACTTATATATGAGTAACATTTACTAACTTTATTTTTATCCCCGTCTTATTGGCTCATTTAGGCACTTCTAGTTTTTGGTTCTCTTTGAGATGGTGAGCCACATATCATATAGGTACCCCACGAGTGTAATGGAAATGAATTGATTACATAATATTTTACATATCACACAGAAATGGAGAAACTGTCGAGTTAAAAAAAATAATTTTTTAAATCAAATCAAAAGTAAAATAATTTGAAAAAAACCAAAACTAAACCCAACCCCTTCTCTCTCACCCCCCCCCCCCCCAAAAAAAAAAAAAAAAACAGCATCAAACTAAACAAAAAAAAATAAAAAATAAAAAATAAATTAAAAAAAACAAAAAACCAAAACAAAAAACAAAACAAAACAAACAAAACAAAGAACAAAACGAGAACGAAAAAGAAAGAAAACAAAACAAAACAAATTAAAAAAAAAACAAAAGAAAAAACAAAACAACAACGTTATTTAGCTAGTTTCAGATCCTACTTGAAAAGAGCAAATGACACAAAGCAGAAAATTGTTTAAAAGTACAAATAACTTTATTATAAGTCTTGACATCTCATTGAGAATTGAAATAACACTGAATTATGTACAGAGAATCGAGGCAATGCGAAAACGAAGAAATTGACGAAAATGATGGTGCTGATTGATGATGACAATGATGATGATGATGATGATGATGATGATGATGATGATGAAGATGATAATGGTGGTCATGAAGGTGATTATGGTGATGATGATGATGATGATGATGATGATGATGATGATGATGATGATGATGATGATGATGATGGTGATGATGATGATGATGATGATGATGATGATGATGATGATGATGATTATAATGGTGAGGATGGAGATGATGATAATGGTGGTTATGATGATGTCTGAATCTAGATACATTATTTAGGTGAAAAGTGCTCATTGCACAAAATGCAAATTAATCGTTAACTACATGCTCAATTGAAAAGTTTCATATCACAATTTAAATCAAAGATAAATTGATGACGAATATCGGGATAGTGACGATAAAGATGGTGGTAAGGATGATGATGATATTGATGATGATAATATTGATGATGATAATATTGATGATGGTGATGATAATGACGATGATGATGATGCTGATGATGATGATGATGATGATGATGATGATGATGATGATGATGATGATTATAGTCTTGTCCTGCACACTGGAGGTCATTTAAGTATACAGTTAGTTCTTAAAGAAACTATACCTTTCATAATATTTTAAAATAGCATTTTATCAGTTTCTCATGCATTTGTAAATAACACATTCCAACTCTAATTAAATTCGACGTACTTTGGTGCCAATATTGTCTCTTTAGATTAATAAATCAATAATGAGAGCTATTTAAACAGATCCATAAAAAATTCGATTTCTCAAAAAATGCTACTTGGATCTTTTAATTAAATAATTTTTAATATTAAAAACCACGTCGCTACGTTGAGCGGTGCTCGTGAAAATATTCTGATAGCACTAAGAGTCCTGCAAATGCAAATGATCGAAACATCCACACTTGCATTTCTTTTACATCAAGTAAGAAACAAAAATGAATATAACAGCTTCAAAAAAAAAAAAAAAAAACCAAACAAAAAAAAAAAAAAAACCCAACAAAAAACAAAAAAAAACAAACAACAGAACAAAAAAACAAAACAAAAACAAAAAACAAAAAAACAAATTAAAAAAAAAACAAACCCCAACAAAATACCAAACACGGAACGTTTCGGGCTCAAAACCCTTCTTCAGCCAACAACAACAACAACAACAAAAAAAAAAACCCAATAAAGACATAAATACATTTCTAAATTCCAGATCGACGACAGAGGAATTTGGTAGGTCCTCTATTTTTGGTGTTTATGTATTTTCATGACATACCAAATTTATGTAGACGTTGGTAAATCAATATTTTCTAGAGTAAAGTATCAACTCGTCATACAACACATCATATTGTACACTTTTACATAAAAATATTTGTAATTAAGTCATAAAATCTTGTAATTGTCTTATCAATAGTTTTACGCCACGTACGCTAATATGTAGGTCTGATAACCCAATTCCTTGTGGGCTCATTGTTGTATTGGAAATCTAAAAAAAAAAAAAAAAAAAAAAATGACGCACACTATTGTCCGTTACAACAATGTTAAACTATGCCCATAAGTGGATTCGGATGTCAGACCTGCATATATGTAGACGTCGGTTTTACGCAATCATGTGTCCCTCATTCATCTATGTCAAAACGGTTTATTTCTATTACATTGAATTTGTAGAGCCTGCTTGTAGCAATTGCGAAGGAAACCAGAATCCATATTTTTTAAAAACATTGCACATAAAAAATATAATATATGCAAAGACCCTATGGTTGTGACTCCGGTATATGAAGTTTTATCTTTTGAGTCTGCTGAATCCAAAAATTCTATGCACACAAAAAAAGTAATAATTTTAAGTGAAACGAAAATATTTTTGGCGTTTATCGGGGTGCACTTATTTGCAGGTATGATAACCCAATCCTTTGTTGTAATGGAAATCTCAAAAAAAAAAAAAATAAAAAAAAAATAAAAAAGACGCAAAATATAGTCCATTACAACTAGATAGATCGATAAATGGGTTCCGATGTCAGACCTACTTACACACATATACATGTCGGTGTTTATGTATTTTCATGACAGACCAAAATATATGTCGTATACGTTGTTAAATCAATATTTTCTATAATGTTTTTAAGGCCATCAGTGATTGAACTTTTATATTGAACAGTTCTAATCTGCCGGACTCTGGGAAAAAAAACCCACCTCCCCCCCCCCCCCCAAAAAAAAAAAAAAAAAACAAAAAACCCCCACAAAAACCCATGTATTGGAATTTTGGCCATAAACTCGTCCTTGAAATATCAATCTATTAAAATGACACCCATTGTGCCAAAAACTCTCAAACCTGATATCTGCGAAGTCCCAGGTTTGAGAGAGTTTTGCGAAGAGGATGATCATTTTAATCGATCGATATTTGAAGGACGAGTTTTATGGCCAAAATTTTAAAAACTTGTTTTTTTTTTCCTTACAAGGTGTGGCAATAATCACATGTCACTCTTTGAAATAATTAAAACCCTTTTAATATTTATTTTTGTCAGATGGGTGCATTATTCAACTGGACCCCCAAAACTGCGTGCGCGTTGAATTTATGGCATCTCAGTAAAAAATGAATAGCAACAACATTGAGACTTCATAACAATAATATAAAGACGTGTTCACAATGTACATGCATTTTAAGGTCTGGTAACCGAACGTAATTATTTGCTTATTTTAACATTATTGTAATAGAGTATCTATATATTATTGCTTTGGTTTGAGAGTACTTCCAATACAACAATGAGCTAAAAAAAATTAGAGTTATCAGACCTGCGTATAAGTACACGTCGCGTGTATAGAATTTACCTTATCCCCCCCCCCCCCCCCCCCCCAAAAAAAAATCATCTCAACGGACAAAGCCAGTAATACAAAGTGCATGATTTGTAGGTTTGTCCCTTTTTCGTGGCTTTACACCGGCATCGATATTGCACTCGTGAGTTGGTTTCCTGTGTGTCGAGATTCACATCCTCCATACCCATGAATGTACAGAAGGCAAATAACACGAAATGATCCTGGAATGATGATGAAAAAGAAGGAAAATAACATATTAGATATTCTGGGTCTTAAATTATATCAATGTTATATATTGTTTTAAAAAAAGGAAAGGCTCCATCACCCTCCCCATACAAACAAGCAAGAAAAAAAAAGACCAAAATTAAAAAAAAAAAAAAAAAAAAATAAAACAAAACAAAAACAAAAAAAAAAACCCCACAAAAAAAACCACCAAAAAACCACCAAAAACAAACAAATAAAAAAAAAACAAAACAAATACAATCAAACATACAAAAAACCCCAAAACAACAACGTTAAAACAGGCCAATAATTGCGTTCGGCTATCAGACCCTGCTATAAAGTGCACCTAGGCCGTGCTGGTTTAACTCGTGACAATTGAATTTGTAGCCAGAAAAATGAGACTTGTGGAAACGTTTTTTTTTCTGTCATTAAGTAGAAAGAATAACAATTCTTAACTAGCTAAAAAGTAAATTAACTCTCTTCTTACCAGCCATTTTCAGAATTTCCCAATTTCCCCCATAGGGTTATCAGACCTGCATATAAGTACAAGTGGCGTGCATGGAATCTACTTTATCCCCCCAAAGTCATCTCAACGGACAAAGCCAATAATACAAAGTACATGATTTGTAGGTTTGTCCCTTTTTCGTGGCTTTACACAGGTGGAGCACACACACAAAAATAGATTTTGCTTACTTAAACAAGTCCATTCTATACATAGGTCTAATATTATTCATCAAAAAATGAGCTCTACAACACGGTGTTAAGTTAAACAAAAAACTTGCGCCCTTACATCACCTAGGCATTCCACGAAGGAATATATTATATAATGTATCAAAACATGATGTTTGATGTCATCAGGAATCACCCATGTTGTCCAAAGGAACAAATTGGGGGTTGATAACCTTGTCCAAGGAAAAGCAACAACAAAAACGAAAGTGCTTTAAACAGGGCTCGGACCCGGGACCTTCCGGATAGCAGTGCGATGCCCTAACCACACGGCCACTTCGCCCCCGAGTTCTTATTGTTAGTCAAAAGCATTTCTTCAAATTCTATGATGTACAAAAGAACTCAGAATGAAAAATAATTGTTGTTTGCATCGTAACGAATGTGACGATTTTCCTGTTGTTGGCAAGGAAAGGGTTAATGTTATATTTCTAATCTTTTAAACCTAATATTTTTGTACTTTTACATTATTCGCTTTATCCCACATAATTCTGTTTTAAGACGGTTGGTTGCATAATTGAATTGTAAACCAACCTTGACTTCTTGTTGGTCTGGTTTGAAGCTTGTCTCGACGTGAATTCCTTTCGAGCTCAATCTGGTGATGGTGGAATACTTCATTTTGCAAGATGAGAGGCTCTGTACGCCCTGTGGATTGTATCATGATTATTATTATTATTATCATCATCATCATCATCATCATCATCATCATCATCATCATCGTCATTATTATTATTAATATTATAATCATATATTATTATTATTATTATTATTATTATTATTATTATTATTATTATTATTATTATTATTATTATTATGTATGATGAATAATATAATAATAATAATAATAATAATAATAATAATAATAATATATAATTATTATTATTATATTATTATTATTATTATTATTATTATTCATTTCTAGGTGTTTGTATATTATATTGATGAATAATAGACAGGTAGATAACCATGCCTCTCGGACAATCGTCATAATGTAAACAATGGCAGTGATTGGTAAGCAGCAAACTACACAGGTTTTACTATCGATGGTATGTGTTACAGAAAAATATCCACTGCTCTACCACTTTATCGATAGGGAATGAGATTAGTGGAAGAGTAGCGTCCCTTGATTGGACGTCACCCATAATCTGTGACGTCACCGGCGGAAAAGTTATTAGAGAGAGAACGTCATGTTGGTTGTGCGCATGCGTCTCTCGTCCTCGAAGCCGTCACTCTCTAATAACTTTTCCACCGGTGACGTCACAGACTATGGGTGACGCCCAATCAAGGGACACTACTCTTCCGCTAATGTGATAACTAGTCAATCATCTGGCGGTATAAAAACAATAACAATGATCAGAGAGAGGTCGATTTCATTCACGTTACTGTTTATAAACAACAAACTATGTTTGTTCGATCAAGCACGTGTGAGGATTTGTCACAAATTCTATATTTTGTTTGGCCAAAAATCTTTTTGTTAATTGGATTCAATAGTCTGATGTCACGTCGCCCAGCAACGGCGGCCATCGTGGTTCTAAACAAAGAAAATCGGTACTTTTTATTCTTCATGCTGGCTAGAGCTTTTCATATGCCTTGTGATCAGAATGTGTAAAAGTCAAAGCATGATCAGATTTACAATGTTTTTTCCCCCTCTGGATACGCTTTTATGCTCGTAGGAGAAATATTTCATAAGGGCGTCCGCCATTGTTCCGATAGTTTAGAGCCAGTTACTAAGTTACCATGCGTCATTACGAGGGAAGTGACGTTACGATTGTTGAAGCGTATTGCACCAGCTCGTTGATTTACATTGAGATGTTGTGTTTATGGGTAAAAGAATTCACACACACACACACACACACACACATGCACACATACATGTACATATACATACACACCGTATCCATTCGTTTTATCATAAATTGACATCGAAACTTGTGATGAAAATAACAAACCTGAGGTTTCAGAGAGACACTGATGTTGTTAATTTTTGAGTTAAGCTGAGATGCTAACACAGCATTCTGGGAAGCCAAATCTTTCTGACGAGAGTTCAATTGGTTCAATGTGGCCTGTATGGAGTGAAATTTATAATAATTTTATATCCATATGACGCATTGAGGGCGGAAACGTTCAAAAATTAAAAGAGTTAAGTAAAGACTTCAAACAAAGACAAGAAGCAAACAATACTTTTTCCTAAAACAGTCCAAGCTTTCTGTCCTCTATCAATGCCATCAAGCGAAAATCAAAATTAGTTTCATAAACAACAATCCACAATAGTCAAATAAACAGGAAATCACTCTCACCACACTTTCCTTGATCCACACAATCAACAGATCTAACACAAAGAACATATAATATAATAATAATACTGTAGGATTTTAACGTGATGAGAAACTCTCAGAATGGGACCGATCTATATTACCTTTCCATGTGCTGGAGGTCATTGGTCACATTGGAATATGTGCTCAAAATTACCCACATAGTGAAAAGTGTTCACAGTTTGAGAAATATCCAACATCACAATTGGTCATTTTGCTCAGCGGGATTCATGGGTTATGTTTACAAATTTCATAAAAACAGCAGCTTGTTTACATTTATTGAGGCGGGTGGTTGGATGGGAGCATCACCCTTGAATCATATACCTATGATGTTCGCATGGGTGTACGATCCGATAGTGATGTCGTTTCTTCTTCTCTTTACTAGCCTATCCTGCTTCTTTGGTTTGTGATTGTATTTTTGACAGGGGATATTTTTTTTCTGTAAATCTTCTGCCTGTTTGTTCTTGGTTATTTATAATTTAGCTTATGATATCTTTAGGTTATGATTTTGATTTACATTTGTACTATTTTTGTTAGATTGCTTGTTTTTTTTTGTTTCAGCGGTCTCTCATATAACCTCAATTGTGTTGGAAGAGACCTAAAGCAACAAACAAACATTTATTGAGAAATGTCCAATCGTTGTACAGCAAAAATCATGTGAACGATGACTAGGTTGGACATGAATATAGATCACTCCCATTGATGTATTGCATTTAGGTAGAAAACTCATAACATCCACATAACGTACCAACACACAAAACAATGTGTGTAACCTAAAACGTTTATAGTCTATTTAATACTAACTATTTAGTGATAACTGCTCATAAAATGGCTCGTTAAAAACAACAATAAAGACCAGAAGGACGTCAATTTCGTTCCATCTATAGATAGTATGCGCTTTGCTAAGAAGCTCATAACATTGCCATCCGGAAGTATAACGGACCAACACACAAAACTGTGTGTATCCATGAACGTTTATAGTCGGGTTAATACAGTTCAGTGATCATTACTCATAAACGCGGATGGCAAAAAACAATAACAAAGACCTGAGTGACGTCATCTTCGAAATATCTATAGAAGTTGCTTATAGATAGAATGCGCTTGGCCAAGGAGTTCACAACATTGCCATCCGGAAGTCTAACGGACCAACACACAAACTCTGTGTAACCATGAACTTTTATAGTCTGGTTAATACAGTTTAGTGAGAACAACTCACAAACGCGGATGGCAAAAACAATAACAAAGGCCTGAGTGACGCCATCTGCATACTATCTATAACTTTTATCTGTGACTGTTGCCCGTAATATATGGTACAGTGGGCGACGAATAGCTCGCGCGCTGGTCGATTTTCATGTATTGTTTTTTTCTCGGGTCGCGTATCCAACTCTCTATATCAAATGCGCTTAAGTCGATTGCTGGAATAACTCGAATTTTGTCTCCGGGGTTCCGTCGACATCGGTATATCCATCATCCCCTGTGATAAGAAATGCTTATCAAGGATCAGGTTCATATCTTATACGGAATATACACATAAGATGTGTATTTGAAATGAATTTCATGATATATTATGTTGTTTAAGAAAAGTCTTTTGGCATTAAACACTTCGATAATATTGTAAAGACTTTTTAAAATGTGTGGTTATGCATTGAAAAGCAGATAGATTTCTTATTTAGTTTTTTCTTTATAAACGTTGATCCAATGCAGTTGGACTGTTAACTTCGGACAATTTAAAACATACCTCTGTTTCGTTCTTTTGACTAAGAATGGTTTCTTTGAGTACGATATTCTGCAAAAAATGAGTGAAAAAAAAAATATAAAGATTGATTGTGAATACTAATCTGTTAGAAGTCGTAGGCTGTAAAAAGTATTGTGCAAAATGAATTAAACAGCTTTGAAAAGAACTAGATACCAAACAAGGACGTCTTGGGCTCAAAACCCTTCTTCAGCCAATAGCAAACCACCCCCAGCAAAAACAGCAGTAGCAGTAATAGTAGTAGTAGTAGTAGTAGTAGTAGTAGTAGTAGTAGTAGTAGTAGTAGTAGTAGTAGATGTAGTAGTAGTAGTGTAGTAGTAGTAGTATTTAGTAGTAGTAGTAGTAGTAGTAGTAGTAGTAGTAATAGTAGTAGTAGTAGTAGTAGTAAGTAGTAGTAGTAGTAGTAGTAGTAGTAGTAGTAGTAGTATAGTAGTAGTAGTAGTAGGTAGTAGTAGTAGTAGTAGTAGTAGTAGTAGTAGTAGTAGTAGTAGTAGTAGTAGTAGTAGTTAGTATGTAGTAGTAGTAGTAGTAGTAGTAGTAGTAGTAGTAGTAGTAGTAGTAGTAGTAGTAGTTAGTAGTAGTAGTAGTAGTAGTAGGTAGTAGTAGTAGTAGTAGTGTAATGATGTTGATGGTTATGATGATGATGATATGATATAATAATATATAATAATAAATAATAATAATAATAATAATAATAATATAATAATAATAATAATAATATAAATATAATATCATAACATCATCTATCATCATCATCATCATCATCATCATCATCATCATCATCATCATCATCATCATCATCATCATAATAATAATGGTGAAAACTTATATAGGTAGTGCTGTAACTCCGAGACATCAGAATCTAAGCGCTTAAATTACAAATTACTTTTGCCGGAACATAATCACTCGCTCTCTCTCTCTCTCTCTCTCTCTCTCTCTCTCTCTCTCTCTCTCTCTCTCTCTCTCTCTCTCTCAGACACACACAACACAATACAAACCAGACGCCTATAATATTGCTTCTCAAATCATCTACTATGACCGAAACAGATAAGTTTTAATTAAGCGAACGTTTAAAAATAGACAAAGATTCTTTTTCACGACTGCTCTGTGATAAAGCGTTCCAAATGGATTTCAATCAACGTTAAAAAAAATCCCAAACAAAACAACTTGCCTCCAGTTTGAGGTCGTGCAGTTGAGACTGGAGCTCAAATAAAAGACTCCTATCATCAAGGGGCTTTGGATATTCTTGGTGTATTTGTTCACTTGAGTTCACTCGGTATCCATGAAATTGAGGCATTTCCACAGGATGGCCAGCTTCTTCATTGGACACTGAAAAGAATGGAATCATTTCATTTGTGTTTGATATTGAATAATACGCTTCAACAGTCGTAACGTCATTTCCCTCGTAATGACGCATGGTAGCTTAGCAACTGGCTCTAAACTATCGGAACAATGGCGGACGCCCTTATGAAATATTTCTCCGACGAGCATAAACGCGTATTCAGAGGAAAAAAGAACATAAACCTGATCATGTTTTGACTTTTACACATTCTGATCACAAGACATATGAAAAGTTCTAGCCAGCATGAAGAATAAAAAGTACTGATTTTCTTTGTTTAGAACCACGATGGCCGCCGTTGCTGGGCGACGTGACATCAGACTATTGAATCCAATTGTATTCATAACATTCATTGTCGAAATGAAATACTTGAATAATTCATCCAGTTTAAAATCATAGTAGACTAAAGTCTTTAGTGTTTCATTCGTCGGGTTTTGTTGATAAAGGGGAAACACAAAATGTCCAAATCGTCTGTTTTCGGTTATTAGATTGAAGCTTCCATTCTCAATTTTCTACTCTTATTCATTGTTAAATTAGAAACACTTTCAAGTTAATAGGAATATACTTTATTCACCAGTTAACTGCCCTCTGGAAAAACTAGTATTTAAAAATGTGGCCAGAAAATTCGTCATTCAAATATCGATCACAAAGTCTCGGGTTTGAAAGTTTTTGTCATTTAAATCGAGTTTTTTTTTCTTCAGAATACAGCAGTTAACTAGTTATAACAATATTTGACAAGCTCATAATTAAAACAATCAGAAATTTGAAATCTCCCTGCTGTTCGAAAATAAGAATCTATAGATAGATCGAAGATGACGTCACTCAGGCCTTTGTTATGTTTTTGCCATCCGGTTTGTGAGTGTTCTCACTAAACTGTATAACCAGAAATATTAATAGTCTGGTTACACAATTGTGTGTTGGTCCTTAACATTCCGGATGGCAATGTGTGAACGCCTGGCAGCGCATACTATCTATAGACAACTCATTTTCCTGAATAAAACGCTCAAAGTTCAGTAATGTTTCATATTTTTGAACCTCCATTTAATTTTCAGTGTCACAGGTACTTATGAGCAGGACTGATAACCGAAAGCAATAAACCAACAGATTTTTGAGCAATCAAAACACGGGATTTATGACATACCGTCAAGTCCGTTCTGATAAACAATAGATCTGCTCTTTGTTATTGTTTCTAGACGGTTTGTTGTGTGATTAGTTCTCGATAGATTCGCCAAATCAGACTATAAAAGTTAAACACAACACATAGCTTTCTGTGATGGTATAATTGATCAGGTGTTTCAACGCTAGTGAGTATTTTACTAAAACGCAAACCATCGATTGCTTATCGCTTAGTTTAGCACCAATTTTTGGCCAATCGAAACATGAAATTTGTGACACACCTTTACACGTGTCCGGACAAACACAGTTGGTTGTTTATAAACAATAACGTGAATGAAATCGACCTCTGGTATGTGTCTAAGTAAAATACCCACACTGTTCTACCGCTTGATCAATAGATAGTTCGAAGATCAATCAGGTCTTTGTTATTGTTTTTTGCCATCCACGTTTACGAGTAATGCTCACTGAACTGTTTTAACCCGACTATAAACGTTCATGGATACGCACAGTTTTGTGTGTTGGTCCGTTTTACTTCCGGATGGCAATGTTATGAGCTTCTTAGCCAAGCGCATACTGTCTATAAACCAACACAGAAAACTATTAAACGTTTATAATATGTCCGAGAAAATCGTGTGATAGCTAGTCACCCGCCTGGCGGTATAAAAACAAGAACAATGATCAGAGAGAGGTCGATTTCATTTATGTTATTGTTTATAAAAAAACAACTATGTTTGTCTGAGAACATGGGAATGTGTGTCACAAATTCCATCTTTTCATTGATCAAAAATCTATTGTTTCATGATCATTAAACTTTGATGAAATAAATAAGACACAGCACAGAAATTGAAGGGGTGTTACTCAATCATGACCACTGCAGAGATCTTTTATTACTGAGTTGCCTCACTTAGACAATTAAAGTTAAAGAGATAACACCCCCTTTTTCTTCTTCTCCTGAACGGTTGTTACATAACAGCTACAATGGT
Source organism: Berghia stephanieae (assembly GCF_034508935.2). Classification (NCBI taxonomy): domain Eukaryota; kingdom Metazoa; phylum Mollusca; class Gastropoda; order Nudibranchia; family Aeolidiidae; genus Berghia; species Berghia stephanieae. The sequence goes on from NC_088360.1 coordinate 102,526,409, forward strand.
GCAATGCGACGTTGACGTCTTTGCTAAGTTTCTCGCCTCCGGACTTGTAGGTCACTGATTCGATCCCGCTATGGGCAGTGCAAATTTGAGTCCATGGAAAACTCTCTCTACACACATCCACTCAACGTGCCTAGGTTTAAAAAGAGTTCTTGGCTGGCAACAGTGTTTTCTGTTGACATATTTTGCAATAACGCTTTACAAGCCGCATGTCTTGTCCAACATGTTAAGTGTTGCTGTTGACTTGGGGCTCCTTTGCAAATCGCATCGATTACATTTAGGATAAAGCACTTGCTCATTAAAAAAAAGAATTTGAAAGTTAAAATACATCATGTCAACTTACCTTTCACAATGAGTAAAGAAATACTGATGGCCAGTGACACAGTGACGAGAAAAAACAGAACCAAAAGAACAGAGGTAAATATGCAACAATCTTTCCTCCTCTTTTGTTTCTTCTTGTCTGGTTTGACCAGTGGCGTATCCATCTCTATGGGTGTGTAAGGATTGGGGGAGTTCGAGACCGGTCCTCCATCCGCTGTTGTTGGGGAGATTCGCTCCTGCGCCGTGAGAGTTCTAGAGAAGATGATAGAGAAATTATTTAACGCAGGCAACAGCGCGGCAACTACAGCAGCAACAGTGGCAGTAGTAGTTGACAGTTTACCATAGATTAAGTTTTATTTTTCAAATAAAGATACAACACGAATATTGACTGCAGAATACAACTACAGCTGTAGTTGGCAATGGACGTGATAAGACAGCAAACAAAGCTACTCGTGTCTATTGTCCGTGACAACACTGTTAAATCAAGCCCACAATTGCACTCGGTTATCAGCCCTGCAAAATATGCATTTTGGTTAAGTAACACTCAGAAGTATTTGATATGTGACTGTTCTTGTTAAAACGGTATTATGTTGTGGCGAACCTGATGCTTAAAATTGAATCTTAAATTTAACGTTTAAAAATCGAGTTTAAAAAAGAGAATGAGTGAATCTTATTATTTTGATACGAAATTCAATTTTTACTTTTAAAAAAAAGTAGTACTTCAGAGCCTCTGAAATCTCGATTTTCACGATCGGCCGATCAAAACTCTAATATAAAGTCTACATACGAGCTTTGCGCACAATGTTTATTTAATTTTGGACGGATCAGACCTCTGATGTCGTCGTTGGTCTGATCCGCCCAAATAAAACACGGTGCACAAAGCTCGTATATAGACTTCTGAGGTTTGATCCGCCGAACGTGAAAATCGAGACTTCAGAGATTTGATCCTCCGAACATCGATATTAGACGTCTATATATAATTTTGTGCGGGAAAACAAGCTTTACAAAACATCATTAGGATTTTTATAAATATCGCATAGATCTGGGGTTTTCTTCATTTTTTTTGATTCTACAAAACATATTATCTGAATGAGAAAAATGTTTATTGTGAAGCGATGTGGTCTTGTGGAATGACACTCGCCTTCGGACCGAAGGTCCAGATTTCGAGCCCCGCTAAGAGCGGCGCGTAGTTGAGCTCTTTTGGATAGTCTCTCTTTATTCACAATTAATTGCATCGAAACCTGGCAAGGAGAGAGTTTAAGATATTTATCTATTTCTTCAGTTACTGTCAGAAAGAAAAAAATCAATTACGTAGTCAGGGCTGGAAAAGTGCGAGACCAATTTGCTTACTGAGTTTTAGGCTGGTTACGTTCTTCTTCAGTGCTGGGCCGTTTGGATCCGTGGGAAGAATTGGGCAGGATTCGAGCCTTCATAGAATCAGATTTTTCCTTCGAGCCAAGTTTCTTAGAGGTGACCTTTTTCCTATAATTAGACAAATGTTTTATTTATAGACAGCATTTCATAATAGAATATCAAATGTAATAGGGGACAATAATGTGATGTCAAAATACTGGTTCCAATCTTATCGGAAGTGTGCTACATACCTTATGCAATTGATCTTCTGGTTTCAGAGTGGTGCATCTTATTTTCTAGTCTAAATAAATACTGGATTTCAATAAAAGTTATCCACTCTCGCTCTTTTACGCCACGAAATAATCATAAGAATCTGCTTTTAATCCTGCAACTATAATAAGTATGGCCCTTTATGGTTCAATATCAAACCCTTTTCATCACACTTCCAAGGAGTTTGGAACCGGAAGAGTAAAATGTGTGACGTCACGACTTCTCTGCCTTATTAAAGTAATCTTTGATAAGACAACCAGTATTAATGGCTATGTTGTCTTGTGGTATGACACTCGTCTTCGGATTGGAAGGTCTAGGGTTCGAATTCCGCTCTGAACGGCGCATAGTTGAGTCCCTGGAAAAAGCTCTTTACTCACGTTCTCTCACTGGACTCGGGTGTAAAATGAGTAACTAGCGATAACAGCGTTGCATATCTCCGAAAAAATTGTAATGTCGCCTAACAAGCAGCATGTCTCATCCTCCATGTTAAGTGTTGCCGTCGGCTAGAGACCCCTTATAAAGCGCTATAATATTATTATAAATAATAGTCATTAGTGGTAGATTATCCTTACGTGGAGAGTCATAGTAGTATTAGCATTAGTTGGCTTTCTTCTTGACTTTGAGGCCTTTCGAACAGCAGTCAAAAAATGCCGATGTTACCGGCCAGGAACTCATGAGCACGGCGAGGGAATGACGGTGAGTAATAGCCAAGGACAAACTCTGCTCATAGCGGAACTCGAACTCTGGTCCTTCCGGCCCGAAGGTGAGTATTATAATATCACGACAGCACAGAATTTTTGTTTTTTCTCTTTCTCTTGGATATGTACATAGACAGTAAATGTAGCAATGAGTTTAGGTAAAATACCCATCACATCCGCCAGCCGGATATAACTTACCAACACACAAAACTATGTGCATCCTTGAAAGTTTATGGATGGCAAAAAAAAAAAAAAAAAAAAAAAAAAAAAAAAAAAAAAAAAAAAAAAAAACAACAACAAAGATCCGAGTGACGTCATTCAATCTAAAGCTCGATACAAGGACTTGTCTTTTGTCGTCTAATATAAATAGAACGAAGTTAACGTCAATCGGGTCTTTGTTATTGTTTTTTGCCATCCGCGTTTATGAGTAATTCTCACTAAACTGTATCATCCAGACTATAAACGTTCATGGCTACACATAATTTTTTGTGTTGGTCTGTTATACTTCCGGATGGCAATGTTTTGAGCTTCTTTGCCAAGCGCACACTATCTATAGATATAATGAAGTTGACGTCACTCAAGGCTTTGATATTGTTTTTTTGCCATCCGTTTTTATGAGTAATTCTCACTAAACCGTATTAACCGGACTATAAACTTCACGGTTACACATAGTTTTGTTTGTTGGTCCGTTATACTTCCGGATGGCAATGTTGTGAGTTTCTTAGCCAAGCACACAGCATCTGTAGTATGCGCTTGGCCGAGAAGTTCACAACATTGCCATCCGGAAGTATAACGGACGACCACACATACTATGTTTAACCATGAACTTTTATAGTCTGGTTAATAGCGTTTAGTGAGAATCACTCACAAACCCGGATGGCAAAATACAATAAAAAAGGCTTGAGTGACGTCATCTCCGTTCTATCTATAAGTGAACGAAGACGACAGTCTGACCGAGTCAATCCTTTGCCATCGTTATGTTATAGCCTGATACTGAAATCCAAAAGGACTGGCAGTTTGACGTCATCATTTCGTTTTTGCACCGGCTAGTGAGTTGTCGTTAGTAGAGCTCATGGAAACAAGTTATTTCATTGGTTGAACTATTGAATACAACTCATGATTTGTTTTCTTTTGTGGCAAAAGACTGGCATTTTGACGTCATTTTTTGGTCAGTATCAGGCCATAACTTTACGAAGGCCACAGTCAATCGGGATTTCTGAACATGAAGATATTGACTCTCAAAATAGCGCTATCAACTTTCTGTTTTCGCTTTCATATAGTAGTGTACCGATATTGGAATGCGCATAAGCGCATAGAGAAAAACATCGTCATTGTTATGCTCTAAAGAAATGCTGTTGAAGGAACGAAGTTAATATCACTCAGCTCTTTGTTATTGTTTTTAGACAGTCTGTTAGTGACTAGTTCTCACAGAATTATATCAACGAGACTATGAAGTTAAAGTTTGTGTGTTGGTGTGTTTAATCTGGATGGGGGATATTTTGAATATTTTTCCTTAACGCATTACTAAGCTAACGAAGGCTTCGATCTGACTCTGAAGATGAAGGTGGCGTCTGTCAAAATCGCACTATCAATAATACGCTTCAACAGTCGTCGTAACGTCACTTCCCTCGTAATGACGCATGGTAACTTAGTAACTGGCTCTAAACTATCGGAACAATGGCGGACGCCTTTATGAAATATTTCTCCGACGAGCATAAAAGCGTATCCAGAGGGGAAAAAAACCCATAAATCTGACCATGTTTTGACTTTTACACATTCTGATCACAAGACATATGAATAGTTCTAGCCAGCATGAAGAATAAAAAGTACAGATTTTCTTTGTTTAGAACCACGATAGCCGCCGTTGCTGGGCGACGTGACATCAGGCTATTGAATCCAATTCTCTGCTTTAGTTTTCATATTGTATAGTGGAATCGACTATGACTTTACCTCCATGATGCAGTTGTCTTCTTTTCGTTTGTGTAGATATCGATATCCTCGTAATGTTCCTCTGCAAATGTGGACAGTCGAGTCCTGAATGGGCTGGGAACGGCCAAGGTGGGCGATGGGGTGTCTTTCCCATTGTCACAGTCATCAACGCCTGATTAGGAAGACAGATTTTGTGATGAAGACTGACGATGGCGATGATAATGATGATGGGTGGATATATGAATGATGATGATGAAGATGATGGTGATGATGATGAGGATGATGGTGATGATGATGATGATGATGATGATGATGATGATGATGATGGTATTATGTCCAATGGAACCAGAAGACGGAAAGTGACCTGACAGTAAACATTAGCGATTTGTACAGTATGGAATTAAAATTAGGTTTAATATGACTTGCGGCGAAGTTAGATTAAGAATTGTGAACGAGCTGAGCTTATGGGTGCGCTATAGAGTACTGGCGTCCAATCCAAAGGATATAAATCAATTGCTTTTATCCGTTTCACACTATAGAAACCAGAATAAACTACGGCTCTATTGGCCTCATGACTCTGAAGGATTAACCCCCCCCCCCCCAAAAAAAGACAAACAAAAAACAAAACTAAGAACACTGTAATGTCTTTAAAACAAGCTCACCTGAATCAAACCTTTGAATAGGTCGCCTCGTTGCCTTTGGTGTTCCCGTATATGGGTTTTCATTTGTGATACCAGCACCTTTTTTGGTATCTTCCATTTCATAACTTATACGTTCACCAGACGGCCCGACGTATCCGTTCTCTTCATGACGAAAGTCAGGATTGTCTACTGCAGCAGTGCCTGTTATTCCCCTCAATTCTATCTTCGTGTTCGCACAGGGTGAACTAAGAATATTATTTTCACTTTCTTCAGTACAACTAAATTCTTCTACCAATGCCGGATTGAAAACCTCAACAGGTTGGACGTAGCCTCCCTTTTCATATTCGATATCGTGTTTTGCCTTTTGTGGAATGTCTTTAATATCCAAACTTCCTCGAGGGAATTCTTTACAAAGGCTGTAACCCATGTCGGCTTCCAGGAGCGCGCGCTTTTGTTTGAGTTGCCTCCCTTCGTTGAGCCTCTTTGGTGGTTGAAGTTTACTAGGTGACAATGGCGTGTCGTCGTTTGTCGTGGAAGGAACATGGTTGATGTATTGAGGTGGGTGGTTGGCGTATGTGTCGGGTTCTGAGATGATGCTAATTGATTCGACAAACTCTGGACTTGCGACCTCGTAACCCACCATGTCGTCCCTAGGAAAATAAAACAAAGAAAATTTTTTGTTTGTGCCTTTGTGGTCTTGTGGTATGACACTTGCTTTCGGATCTGAAGGTCCTGGATTCGAGCCTCGATCGGCGCATAGTTGAGGAAAAGGCTCTTTACTCACATTCTCTCACCGTACTTAGGTGTAAAATGGGTACCTGATCGTTAACAGCGTTGTCTCTGTCCGAAAAAAATTGTAATATCGCTTAACAGGCGTCATGTCTCGTCCTACATGTTAAGTGTTGCTGTGGGTCAGGGACCCTCTTGAAAAGCACTTTGAGCACGTGTAGTGGATATTTCGTTATATAAAAGCTCAAGCTCAAAATTAAACTCATATAATAGCAAATGGGCACCTGGCGGAGGACTATTGAAGAGGAGATGAACGAGGCTGGAAAGACATGGAATGTGCTGAGCTGGCTGGCACAGGACAGAGATGACTGGCGGAACATATTTGTAGCCCTATGTTCCACCTAGAAACCAAGAGGATAAGTAAGTAAGTAATATCAAATGTGTCTTAAGGTCTTCATGTCATATTTTTTGCAAAAGAGAAAAACTAAATTTGTTTCGGTTACCTACTATGATTGCAAAGCCATCTTTAAAGTACAGTTACATGCCGAATTCGATTGTAGTCTACGTAAATTTATATCATATTAAGAAAACAAAAAAACCCCCCAAAAATACAATTAATAAACAAGAATAACAAAACAAAAAAAAAAATAAATAAAAACAAACAAAAAACTAAAACAAAGCAACAACGAACCCCTACCCAAAACAAAGAACAACAACAACAACAACAACAACAACAACAACAACAACAACAACAACAACAAAATAAAACAAAGTAAATAGAAACCCCCCCCCCCCCCATTCTCCGGATATTCAGGACACACAAATAGATTGTAAATCAAGAGAGCAAATTGTAATACATACTCGTACAATAACATTCCAACAGACAAACAAATACACACACACACACACACACACACACAATAACACTCAAACACACACATACAACCACACACAAACATACACACTGATTGTTCTCGTGTTTATTTTTCACCGTTGTAATGAAACTTTAACCTGAAGCGAGGAGTGGAGTAAGTACATATTTCATTAATAGTATACATTATATTATGGGTGTTTGTGATTCATAAGTGGCCTCGACTAGTCTTTGGGAATGTGTCATTCATTTACACGGAAATAGTGATGACTCAAATGAAACTAGAATGATGACAAATCAAATTATTATTTAGTCTATTTTTTATGGAAAGACACGAAACCAAAACCAATGCCATTATTGCTATGCGTTTAGGTAAAATGCTAACAACATCCGCCAATCGGATATAACGTACCAACACATACAACTATGTGCAAACTTGAACGTGTGTAGTCCGATCGACATAATTTAGTGGTAACTAATCACCAACATGGCTGTCTTTAAACAAAAACAAAAAGCTGAGTGACGTCAGTTTCGTTCGTTCTATAGGTCTATAGGTAGCGAGATGACCGACCGAGTGGATAGGGCATTGGCGACGTATACTTATTTGAAGGACTGATAACCCAAATTGTTATGGGCTCAGTGTTGTAAATGAAATACTCTCAAACCAATGCAAAATGTCCAATACAACAATGTTAAATCAAACCAATAAGCGTCCTGTTACCAGACCTGCAAATATGAGCACGTTGGGCATTGGACTCACACCTGTAGGACTGCCACCGTTGCACACTCATAGCTTGACATTGATCGAAAAAAATTGCTTTACAATGCAAGGTTTATAGTCTGATTGGGTGAATGTACTGACAATCAATTACCCAACTGCCGTCAAAAACTAATAACAAGAGCTGAGTGACGTCAAATTCATTCACTCCATAGAGACTGCTTATCATTATAGTGTGTATACTGATTATATTGATGCTATGCATTCAGGTAAAATATTCACTTGTTTTACCCCCCAACTGAGTCGTAACACATACACACACACACGCACACACACACACACACACACACACACAAAGCTACGTGTGACCTATAACATTTATAATCTGTAAAAAGGATTTTACTGAGAACTAATCACCCAACTGGCTGTCTAAAGTCAAAAACAAAGAGACGAGGAACGTCAAATCTATCAGTTCTATACTCACAGACAGTTAAAACTTGGGTTTTCCATCCCTTCTCTAACATTTGAATCGGCACCGAATGACATAACTAATTCACTAGCAGAATCGGTGACAGAATCCATAGCCGAAATTAAAGCGATAAAAATATAATATCATAATGCAATTTTCATTATTATTGATGCACACATAATGTTTGAAGTTAAACTCAGAAAAGGTTACAGTCAAACTATTATAATGATCAAGCCACAGGCATGTTTAGAACAAAATTCATGCACAAGATGGAAAGTTTTTACTTCCTGGTAGCAGAATTCACCGAAGCGTGACGCCTCAATATTGCGAATGCAGTGAGCTAAAACATATTTAATTGTTTATTGAAAAATTGACAATGAGAACCGGATGTAAAAGCGACGTGTGAGACATACCCATATAATCATTATAATTGGTCTAAACTATGTATTTTATACCCCAACACTTTTAACACCCCTTTGTAATATAAAAATTACAGATAATAACCACAATTGGATTCAATAGTCTGATGTCACGTCGCCCAGCAACGGCGGCCATCGTGGTTCTAACCAAAGATAATCGGTACTTTTTATTCTTCATGCCGGCTAGAACTTTTCATTTGTCTTGTGATCAGTCAGAATGTGTAAAAGTCAAAACATGATAAGATTTATAATGTTTTTATCCTCTGGATACGCTTTTATGCTCGTCGGAGAAATATTTCATAAGGGCGTCCGCCATTGTTCCGATAGTTTAGAGCCAGTTACTAAGTTACCATGCGTCATTACCAAGGAAGTGACATCACGACTGTTGAAGCGTATTAAGAAACAGAGATATAAGGGTCTTTCTACCTTATGCATTTGTTTTTTTTTTGTTTGTTTGATATTATAGAATTATATCATATTTTCTTGCAGTGCTGTTTGTAAAACAATTATTTTTATTTACTTTATTTCAAACACACTATGTCTCGAATTCGCTGACAGAGCCCCCAGTCTTTCGTTCCAATAAGATTTATCTTGAAGTTGTCGTCGCTTTTACACCCGGTTCTCATCGTCAATCATTTAATGATAATAATAATTTAAAAACTTAGAGTAGAAAAGACTGGACAGCTTTCACATGAAACAACTCAGAAATTATGTCCTCAACATCCGATACCCAACAAAAACTAGCAATGAAACACTATAGAGTGAACGAAGATGACGTCACTCGGGTCTTTGTTATTTTTTTTTTGCCATCCATGCTTATGAGTAATTCTCACTAAACTGTATTAACCAGACTATAAACGTTCAAGGTTAAACATAGGTTTGTGTGTTGGTCCGCTATACTTCTGGATGGTAATTTTGTGAGCTTCTTAGCCAAGCGCACACTATCTAAACAGCAAGTGCAATGAAATTCAGATTTTAGAGACGCAATGGAGACTTTTCGGTCATATACTGAGTTGAGTTAATGATATTACACCAGCAAATAAACCCATGAACGCAATTTTTCACAACATCTGGGCAGGATAAATACAAAGGGAGACCACCAATAACAATCTACACTACACAGTACTGAACAGGACCTCAAACACCTTCAACTCAAATTACGAAAAAAGACCTTACAACCCTAAGAAATTTGGGAGAAGAGCGTGAAAAGTGAAGGGACTTCACACAGCAAATCAAAGGGGCAGCCGAGGCGCCCCAATTGGACGTGTTTTTTATGATGCGAAAGGCGATACGCCAGTAAGTAGGTGAGATGTCTTTAGATAGAATTAGGCTTTTTCAGAAACATAAGACTACAATTCGAAAGGATATTTGATAAAGTAACTGTGATTTAGCTTGAAAGGTACCAAACCAACGTGTACTTATTTACAGGTCTGATTAACCAACAATTTTTATGACCTCATTATCGTAACGGAGATGCTTTCAAACCAATGAAAGATATGGTCCATTACAGCAATGTTAAATCAAGTCCATAATTGTGTTTGGTAATCAGACCTGCTAATGTGTGTACGTAGGACCACTTCGATGGTCAGCGAATCAAACATCTGAAGATCCGCTTTTCACGACTGGTGGATCAAAACTCTGAAGTCTACATACGAACTTTGCGCACCGTGTTGTATTTAATTTTGGGCGGATCACACTTCTGAATCAGAGGTCTGATCCGCCCCGCCCAACATTAAACAAATCTCTCGATACCATCAATTGCAAACCCGTCCCATTCATCATGATACAACTATCATTATATTTCATTTCAGATTTCTTTTGTTCATTAAAAATTTGAAGACAAATCTTTGGTAGATCTATTAGAACTGTACATTGTGTCATGGAGATTTCTGGTCTGAATAATATATATATATATATATATATATATATATATATATATATATATATAATCATATCATATGTTTCTGTGACTTTGGTCCACGTCGTCAGTTGGCATAATAATGTCCGTAGAAAAAATGTATTCCCTTTGAGATTGGTGTTTACACTCTTGTATCCTTACTTCCGTTGTATAGTGGTGATATTAGTGCTGATGTGTAGTGACATTGTTGTAGTGTGCTCTCATTGCTTATATATATATATATATATATATATATATGTGTGTGTGTGTGTGTGTGTGTGCGTGCGTGTGTTGAAGACAAATCTTTGGAAGATCTATTAGAACTGTACATTATGTCATGGAGATTTCTGGTCTGAATATAATATATATATATATATATATATATATATATATATATATATATATATATATATATATATATATATATATATATATATATATAAATAAGCTGTCCAGCTCTTGTTTGATAGGAACTTTTCATGGACGTGTGAACTAACATACCAAATCTTATTAATGGCCTAATACTTTTTACTATTCTTTTCATGTTAAATGATGTGTCACATTTTGAGGTAGAAAAGACCATTTAGGACTCTTTAAGAAATTAATAAACATTAAGAAAACTCTTATTATAATTGGATTCAATAGTCTGATGTCACGCACGCCTAGCAACGAGCAGCTTGGTTCTAAACAAAGAAAATTGGTACTTTATATTTTTCATGCTGGCTAGAACTTTTTCACATGTCATGTGATCAGAATGTATAAAAGTCAAAACATGATCAGATTTATAATGTTTTTCTACTCTGGATACACTTTTATTATCGTCGGATAAATATTTCATTATTGTACCGATAGTTTAGAACCAGTTACTAAGTTACTATGCGTCATCACAAGGGCAGTGGCGTCACGACTATTGAAGCCTATTCAAATTCTTCTCGGACCGCCTTTTTCGATAAAATTATGTTGAAAGGCTTTTCTTTTCGTGATGGTTCAGACAGACAGATTAACAACTAGAGCATTCAAGTCGTATACAAACGGGTAGAGCTTGACTCCGCAACTACCAGGCAATTTTCTTCTATGAATTACTTGGGTAGTTGGGTTTATGTTAACATGGTGGAAAGTATTTTGCGATGTTATATTACAAGAGTATTAATAAAACGTCACTATTCGTTCAGTGCTACAGAATCTGAGATAAAATTACTACTCTCTAAGATCTACTATGACTACTTACTACTACTACTATACTATATACTACTACTACTACTACTACTACTACTACTACTACTACTACTACTACTACTACTACTACTACTACTACTACCTACTACTACTACTACTACTACTACTCTACTACTACTACTACTACTACATACTACTACTACTACTACTACTACTACTACTACTATACTATACTATACTAACTACTACTACTACTACTACTACTATACTACTACTACTACTACTACTACTACTACTACTACTACTACTACTACTATACTACACTACTATACTACTACTACTACTACTACTACTACTACTACTACTACTACTACTACTACTACTATACTACTACTACTACTACTACTACTACTACTACTACTACTACTACTACTACTACTACTACTACTACTACTACTACTACTACTACTACTACTACTACTACTACTACTACTACACTACTACTACTACTACTACTACTACTATACTACTATTACTACTACTACTACTACTACTACTACAACAACAACAACTACTACTACTACTACTACTACTACTACTACTACTACTACTACTACGACAAATACTACTAACATGGTATATGGTAAGGGTTGTTTAGCTCAAAGACCTTTATATACCCAGTGGAAAAGAAAAGTAAATTAAACTACAAATGTAAGTACTTTGTACTGATATCGGGGGAGTTGTGGGGGGGGGGGGGGGGGGGGGAGAGGGAATGCCAACAGAAGATAATTCAGCGATGCTCGCACTGCTTAATGAGTGATGGTTTTCTTAACGACCATTCGCCATTCTTTGTATGCAAGAATGACAATTTTGATCACTCGAAAAGCGAATTTTTATTTACACGCAATAAGATATTGTTTAAGATGGTCAATCAGCCGTCTTATCAACTTTCCTCCATTTAAGCGGAAGTATTGTGCAAACGTTAAATAAAACTTTTACTCAACGGGATCAAAACATTATTCAATGAGTATGTCTTTACAAAAAAAAGTGACAGTTTTTTCCAATGTTAAGATTGAAATAATGATAATGAAGCTAAAATTTCGAAACTTTCTTTGTCTAACTTACTCATGGTCATACACTGGGTTCATAATGCAATCCAAATTGCCTTTGAACGGGATGGCGTACAAAGATTCCTCACTAGGGTATGACTCCATTAGAGAAGAATACACTATACTTAATCACTAATACAAATTTCCGTCAAGGGAGAATTTGAATACTGATCTACACCTAAGAAAATACAGATAGTTTTGTTTAAAATGAACACAACGGCACACCGAATTTTGAAACTTATTTAAATGTCGTGACACCGGTTGTTTCGATAGACTTGAGAACTGGTTGAAATATCAGATATCAGGATTTTTAAATGGACACCGCTATCGGTATTTTATTATTATTGATGTCTTCATTTCTAAATATTGCTCGAGGGTTAACCATGTGGTCACTACTAACGACACCTGATAGAGTCGTTGACCCAAAAACAAAAGCATTTGACATACATTCGAGTGATCGATATATATATCTATATATATATATATATATATATATATATATATATATATATTATATATATATATATATATATATATCGTTTTTAATTAGATTATCAATGACCCGATCCGTTAATTTAATTTATCAAAGATCTTTGACCTGAAAGTACACTCAATATATACTATATATGCGTCTATGTGGTCTAGTGGTATGACACTCGCTTTCGGATCGGAAGGTCCTGGGTTCGAGCCACGCTCGGCGCATAGTTGAGTCCTTGGAAAAGGCTCTTTACTCACTTTCTCTCACCGTACTCAGGTGTAAAATGAGTACCTAGCCGTTAACAGCGTTGTCTTTGTCCGAAAAATTGTAATATCGCCTAACATGCGTCATGTCCCGTCCTACATGTTAAATGTTGCTGTTGACCAGGGACCCCTTGTAAAGCACATTGAGCACATTTAGTGGATATTGCACTATATAAAGCTAAAAAAGCTCAATACTATGTAGTTGCCATTGTAAAAGGCGACAATCTAAAAACCTTTGCACCAGCAACCGACTATCTAAGGTGTATCGTCTCGTAACAAAAATTAAGCGATATCAAATCTTTTTTTTTGTAAAAAAAAAGCAAAAGACCCCCCCCCCCCCCCCATCCCCAACAATAACGATCATTGATATGACAATAAGCAGTCAGCTCAATATTGTTTGATGTTAATTTGATGTTGATTGTCTATTGCTGAGTAATTAAATTGGATTTTTTTCCAAGTTTTAATTTTTTTTTTGAAAGTCCTATTTTTATTTATTTTTGCATAACCTTCTCCTTACCACCTAGACCAAAATCGTCACACAATTTACATTTTGTCTTATTCAAATTTATTTTGTATATCAAAAACTTTGAAGAATGATCTTTGTTTGATTAATAGAACATAATATTGTTGTATAGAGCTTTTTTAAGTTTAAAGAATTAATGTTTCTTGCTGGGTAAGCCTGCCATTTTGGGAAAATACTGAAAATGATCTGTAAGTTACTGTAAGGAGAGCGTTAAAATAGTTAATGTCCTACGTGTCAACGGTCAAGAATTTAGATAAATAATAAAATATCATAAATAAACTTCCCTTTATTCATCCCATAGGGGAAATTTATCTTTAGGGTCTACTCCAAGGGAAAACTGGAATAACCCAGCCGTCAGCCGCAGTGCAGCGCCGCAAATTGAGCTAAGGCGAGTGACTTGCTCAAGGCCACACAGCGCAGCGGCGGGTGATCGAACTCGATACCTTTCGGGTACGAAGCAAAGACCGTACCGCTGAGCCACGCTGCCCCTTTTTTATTTTTTTAAATTTATTTTTTTAGTTAAAAAAAAAAAGAAGATTGTTTTGCTATCAATAATATGACGTAAATCGTTAAGAAACCAACCTTGAGATATTTGAGTAGACTGCCTCCTCCATGCTGTGTGCGTCCATCTTGACAGGAGCCATGTCACAGATTCATCTTGTCTACAATTGAGTAAAGGGAAAATATTGATAAACAAAAATGATATGAACATTTAAATAGCGCATCTCCACGGATTTACTATGTGCAATGAGCATCACAATGTTTTATTTCTTACCCCGAGCAGGCCATCAAGAACCATATTTCCATTTCATATAGTTTCAGTTGCCTGTAATGCTTCCTATTTGTACTAACACTGGTACAATATATCCGTCATTGCCCAAAGCCATGTACTTATTAATATCCGAGTCTATTGAGGAAATGTGTGTAAAATGCCTTATCACAAGGACACAATGTCGGGACCATAATTTTACACGATCATTGTCACCCACCGACCATTGGCCATGCTTAACATTGCTTGAATTTTGCGACAAGACGAGCCATCAAGCCACAAAAATGAATCTATGGAATTCTAAATGGCGTATTATTGTCTACAATGAACAAATTGAGTTATCTCCAGTGACTGAAGATCCTGTATTCTGCTGTACTCTTGAAAAATATATATTTATTAGAAATTTGGCCAGAAAACTCGTCCTTCAAATATCGATCGATTTAAATGACCCTAGTCTTAGGAGAAACTGTCAAACATGGAACTTCGCTAAGTTCCAGGTTTGAAAGTTTCTCCTAAGACGAGGGTCATTTATATCGTTCGATATTTGAAGGACGAGTTTTCTGGCCAAATTTCTAAGTTTCCAGAGCACGGCAGTATTGGAGGACTCGAAATAAAAGCAAAAAAAAAAAAAAAATGTTGAGTGTCAATTCTATTAATTCATCGCTATTTGAATTTTGAAATTTCGACTTAAATAGAAATTAGGGTGTTTTGCCAGTGTACGATGGCGACGAAGAGTGGGACTGACCGTGGCCTTCGTAAAAATCATGGCCTGTCACTGGCCGACAAATGACGTTAAAAGACAAGTCTTTGGTCACAAACAAAACCCAAAACAGATCGTCAGTTGTATTCAACAGTTCAACCAACGTGATCACTTGTTTCCTTCACCACTACTAAAGACAACTCACTAGGCGGTCCACAAACCCAAAAATTATATCAAAATATGATCTTAGTGGGTTTTAGTGTCAGGCTATAGATAGTATGCGCTTGGCTAAGAAACTCACAACATTGCCATCCGGAAATAAAATGGACCAACACACAAAACTATGTGTAATCTTAAATGTTTATAGTCTGGTCAATACAATTTAGTGAGAATTACTCATAAACGTGGATGGCAAAAAACCCCCCAAAAACAATAACAATGACCAGAGTGACGTCAACTTCGTTC
Organism: Berghia stephanieae; assembly: GCF_034508935.2. NCBI lineage: Eukaryota > Metazoa > Mollusca > Gastropoda > Nudibranchia > Aeolidiidae > Berghia > Berghia stephanieae. Next base: position 102,542,204 of record NC_088360.1, read on the forward strand.
TATCTATACGTTAACGATGGCGACGGTCTGACACTATCCGGCTGGCACTGTTATGAATTGTTTTTAAAAAAAAGTAAACGAACAGCATCAATAGGATTCAATAGTCTGATGTCACGTCGCCTAGCAACGAGCAGCTTGGTTCTAAATAAAGAAAATCGGTACTTTTTATTCTTCATGCTGGCTAGAACGTTTTCACATGTCTTGTGATCAGAATGTATAAAATTCAAAACATGATCAGATTTATAATGTTTTTCTCCTCTGGATACATTTTATTATTCGTCAGAGAAGTATTTCATAAGGGCGTCCGCCATTGTTCCGATAGTTTAGAGCCAGTACTAAGTTACTCTGCGTCATTACGGGGGAAGGGACGTCACGACAGTTGAAGCGTATTGCTCAAGGAAACAAATGATACCATTGGTTGAACGTTTGAATACAACTCAGGATTTGTCTTCTTTTGGGGGTCGTGGACTTGTCTTCAGACCTAGATTTTTTGGTCAGTATCAGGCTATGACTTAACGAGTAAAGTTTTCTTTGAAACGTGTGTGCTGTGATGATGTATCCACTTGACCATCTTATTTAAGAAAATAAGTGTTACTCATAAATGTACACACACACACACACACACACACAAACACACACATACACATAAGCGCTCGCTCATGCGTAAACATACATACACACACCCACAGAACACTTAAGCCTGAAGTAGGTCATATGTCCATCAGTCATTGTCTTCACGATATATGTTATTTACTTTAGGGTGAAAAATGCCAGGGTAAGTAAGATCACGGTCAACCATTGCGATCTCTATCTTATTGACTGAAAATAAATAAATACAAAATAAAATTGAGAAATGATTTTGTGTGGCCATGTGATATTATGGTTTAACACTTAGGAGGGCTCAGGGTTTGATTCCTGCTCTTAGCGGCACATAGTTAAATCCTCGGAACAAAAAACAAACTCTTAACTCACATCTCTTACCGTACTCATGTGTAAAATGAGTACCTGGCCATTCACAGCGTTATCTCTGTCGGAAAAATAAATGTGATATCGCCTAGTAGGTGTCGTGTCATGTTTCGAAAGATTTTATTTCAACAGAGAGGATGTACGAAATATTTATTTATTCGTCGATCAGGTTTATTTTTGGTAATGTATTTATGTTTATATTGTTTTTTTTTGTTGTTGTTGGCTGAAGAAGGATTTTGAACCCAAAACGTTCCGTGTTTGGTATTTTGTTCTATTTTGAAGCTGTTATATTCATTTTTATTAGTTTTTACAGTCCACATCTTCTAGAGCAGCTTAGTATCACAGACAAAAAATAACTGAGCAGCAGTCACGTTGCAACGCCACATAGTAGGCAATAAAGGCTAAATTTCTTGTTTCTTTAACAAGCCGACAAAAGGCAGGACTCGAACCGGGACCTCCGGGAGTACGTGCAATTCATTTTACACTCCGCGACCTACATTTCGCCCTAAAACTAAAATAGCATTGCCTGTTACCGAATACCGATATTTATTCTGGCTTTATGTGAATACTGATGGTGATGACCAAAATGTGACCGCAACGAGGAATAAATAAATACTGTACTAGGAAAAATTCGAGTTTTTATTTTTGAAAAAAGTCCTTTAGAGCAAAGGAGCGAAAACTTGCGGAGTTTTTTCCGATTACTATTATAGTTTTAAAGGGACAATAATAAATGCCTGCTACTCTTTGGATAGGACAAGGAGCTAATCGATGGTAAAGTAATTTCCGGTCACTACAATGCATTTTGGATGAATACATTACATAAAAAATATTTCTTGGTGAAAACCATATGATTTTAAAAAATCAATTATCTGATTTTGATAAGAAGAATTTCTTGTCGAACACTCATCGTAGTCAAACAATTGAAACAAAAAATGAGTGGCACATTTTTGAATAATAATAATAATAATAATAATAATAATAATAATAATAATAATAATAATAATAATAATAATAATAATAATAATAATAATCATAATAATGAAATTTATTTATATTGCGCCCACTCTATACAATAAAGCTCTAGGCGAATAAACATTAATTAAAACAACAACAACAACAACAACAACAAAAAAAACAACAAAACTTATGTTTAAAGTTCATATCTAGAAATAAATCATTAAAAAAAACCATGAAATAATAGTGCTCAACTTTTTGATAAAAGGAGCTATTTATATAATATTTCAAGTGTAATTATGATCAAGAAGCTGATTATAATTAAACTTGAAATATTATATATAAAAATAAATAAATAAATAAATAAATATATATATATATATATATATATATATTATATATATATATATATATATATATATATTTGCTAACTAAGAACACTCAGTTTTTCGCCAAGACGAGCGACCGTTTCAGTTTTTACTTAAAAGAACAAAATTAAAAAAAAAAATTCCATATGTGAAACATTGACAGAGACTTAAAAATATACTTCTTTAAAAAAAAAGTAATGTTTAAGCTTTGATTTAAAAACCTCGACAATTAGTGCTTCACGAAAAGCTCTGGAAAAATCGTTCCATATTTGAGTAGAGTTGAAAATGATCTCCCATCATAAAATAAATAATTTGATTTGTTGTTTACTTGAAGTTTAGTGTGGTCAGATGAAGACCTTAGGATTCTAAAAGGAACTTAAACATTTATGAATTCATTAAGATACCTAGGTGCTACTGAACCATTAAGACATTTAAAGCAGATAAGTGTGATCTTGTATTCAAATCTGTCTCTCACTGGCAACCAATGCAATTCAAACAGAATGGTCGTCATCAATAGTCGAAAACTGTACTTCTGTAGGTAAGAGACTTAAATAGAAGTTACCTCCTTTTAATTTTAGTTATCTATAATACATTGTTGACGGGTCCCCGATATAATGGTTATAAATTTAATTTACAAACTTCACACAATACCTTGTCAATCCGTTATCAAATTTACTTAGAAACCACATTTAATAAACAAATAAATTAGTAAATAAGCAATAATCCATGACAGATTCACACAATTCTCTTGTACACGGAGTCGACTGAACTCCAATCACGGAAATTCACCTATAAAATTATATGCATTGGCAAATATTACCTTGTTCAATATCCGCTCTTTTATTGACATAATCGCCTTACAACAGAATGCATTTAGCTGGTCGTGTATCCGTGAATATACCACACTCACCTAAGGATGTCTGAACGAACAAGTAACAAAGTAAAATATATATCATCGCCTCTGACTTTACATAATAATAATATAACAAGGCTATTTCAGCACGATTACTCAAGAGAGTATAATTCCACGAAAATTCTTTACTAGGTACAAAAAATATCAAACTTTTCCTTTGTTATAAATGAATGTTTTATGAAGCAATATGCCTTTTTAAAAATACTTGTCAAGCAATAACAATGATATGAAACTGTTATGTGCTTGTAAATAGGATGACACAACTCGACTACTGAACGCTCACGAATCCCCTAAGTACTTCTAGACCATCAGATCGAGTAGACACACCAGAATAATGACTTGGTCATGTGTTTCCGCCGACATCAACAATTAGGTATAGTGGTTTACACACACATCCACACATACGCACCCACCCACCCACACACACACACACACATATATATATATATGTATATATATATATATATGTGTGTTTGTGTATGTTAGATTATATATATATATATATATATATATATATATATATATATATTATATATATATATATATATATATATATATATGATCCATCTCCTCCAAAGGGTAGTGACATCAGGGTGATTTAGATAGTAATAAGTTCATTTAATTTATAGTACAAATTATAAAACCTGGTCGACGTTTTTATGTTTTATTGAGGAGGGGTATTACTTTTTAAAGTTCATATTTTTGATTATTTTAACGTTTACTTCAATTTTCATCACGTCGTGCTTCACTCCGACTTCATACCAATTTGAGCTGGTGGGTCCCACATCTTTCTGCGAAGTATGTAGCAATACATGAATGTGTGATGATGGTTAGTTATTTATATGTGACTAATCGTCTAAAACAGGTTTATGTAGGGTTGGACTTGATTAGAACATGAATAGAATGTGTAAGCTGAAATGATAACTTTTGAGATTTAAAAAAATCCTTCATTGAGAAAAGAGGTAATTGTTTCATAAACTTTTAAAAAGCCTTAAGTTTCCTACTTTTTGTCTTATCGTATTGTTTAAGCGCTTGTAAGCTTGAAATACCTTTAAATGATCTGTATAAGTTTCACACATAGATACCATTTTTCAAAATTATAGAAACAACATTCATAGTTAATCTGACAATTTTCGGCATATATCGTAGTTTCAAATTATCAAATATTTATCACAAAAACACGTTCTGATTTGGAACCTCGGTACCTAAATATCGTTTTTTCAAATGATTAAATATCTAATATATAACCAAGTTCTGATTTGGAACCTCGGTACCTAAATATCGTTTTTTCAAATTATTAAATATCTAATATATAACCAAGTTCTGATTTGGAACCTCGGTACCTAAATATCGTTTTTTCAAATGATTAAATATCTTACACACAAACACGTTCTGATTTGGAGCTTATTTTTTTCCATCTATTTCATTAGGACTCTATCCCAGATTGATAAGACCAGTTGCATAATATCTGAGATGGATGGAGCAATACATTATTAATGAGCGTTGATGGTTAGTTGTTTATAATTATCTATTCTGTGACGGGCGTAGACTAGGTATAATAATATCACAATATAATATAATATATTGACATTATACATGCTAGCCAGTCGAGTACCGTGGGAGTCAAATGTCAAAACAACTAATCCGTCAAATTCAGGAAAAAACACGTTTTAAAATTTGTCCCGAAATCTCTTTGTGGTTCAAAAAATAATCGATTCAAATGACTCTCTTTTAAAAAAACCCCGCTCAAACCTGGGACTTCCTTAGTCCCAGGTTTGAGAGTTTATTAATTTTTTTTTTTTTTGGAAAAATGAGGGTCATTTAAATTGATCGATATTGAATTTGAAGGATGAGTTTTCTGGCCAAAATTTGAATAAAATGTGTTTTTACAGATTACAGCAGTAATGTCAATGTGTTAATCAGCTAGACTGCTCACATTTTTTTAGTTGTCTGTTAGACATTATATTCAGAAAAAAAATAATCACATATGATTTACATATTTAGAGTAGGGCCCACACTTCAACAAATGAAAACAGTAGACCTATAGTTAAATATTGCATAACACGGATTACTTATCACACTAGATTTAACAAGAATGAAATGTCCGAAAGTATTTTTAGGTGCACATTGAAGATCATAAATTGTCGTGCCAAAAGTGTGTCAATAAAGATACTTTTTCAAGGAATCAAATTTGTACCGCATTGAGCGGTGGTCATTACCCCAAAGCCTTGACGACGGAAAATATATTAATTATTTTACCACCACAGTGTCATTACCCCAAAGTCTTGACGACGGAAAAAAATATAAATTATTTTACCACCACAGTGTCATTACCCCAAAGTCTTGACGACGGAAAAAAATATAAATTATTTTACCACCACAGTGTCATTACCCCAAAGTCTTGACGACGGAAAAATATTAATTTACCACTACAGTATCATTACCCCAAATCTTGATGACGGTAAAAAAAAAAATTACCAACACACTGTCATTTCCCCACTCTCGACGAGTGACAACTGTTAATTTACCACCATAGTGCCATTACCTCAAAGTCTTGATGAGGGGAAGGATAATAATTTATCGCCAAAGTGCCATTACTAAAAGTATTGATGATAGGAAAAAGATATCGAATTATCACAACACTGTCATTACCTTAAAGTTCAAAATTAAAACACATCTCTTTTTTTTTTGTTATCCTAAAGAAGGATAACATCCATAACATGCGGGTATGTGGTCTAGCGGTATGACACTCGCTCTAGGATCGGAAGGTCCTGGGTACGAGCCCCTTCGACGCATAGTTGAGTCCTTGGAAAAGACTCTTTACTCACAGTCTCGCACCATACTCAGGTATAAAATGAGTACCTGATCGGAAATAAAATACATTATCGCCTAACAGGCGTTATGTCTCGTTTTTTTATGTTACGTGTTGCTGTTGGCCAAAGACCCCTTGTAAAGCGCTTTGAGCACGTTTAGTGGATATTGCTCGATATAAAAGCTCAATTAAAAAAAAAAAAGTTAAACATCTCCTGCTTAATTCGTCTCCGCTTTTCCTCAGGAATAACCCCGGACAATGTTCTTTTATGACTTCTATAATTACTTTTAACACACCGAAACTTTACTCAAGCTTATAAGTGGAGTGAAACCCCGGCAATTTACGATCTATTTACAATACACGGTAAACTGTATATGTGACCAATCACCTCAGAACGGTACCATATCAGGATGAACCGAATGCTTGCTGCAGAGTTGAAAGGTTAACCTATAAAATCCTAATTGAAACAAACGGCTCCATTGTGGGGGTGATTTTTTTCTATTTTAAACTTTTAAAAAGTAGTCCTTCAGAGCCATTGGGCCCATGGAGCCTTAGTTTATAGTTAATACCGATTTCTATAGCGTGAAACGGAGAATAACAATTGCTTGCTTCCCATTGGATAAGACTCTAGTCTATCTTAAAGTACTTTTCCCTAGATTTTACAGACCCAGCTTCCCAATCACTTTCTGGTAGATAATAAACTTTAATTTCTAATTCTGATCATTTTGGGAGTCCCGATAGGTCAGTTTTTAGAGTATCAGTCACTTCACACATAAAATCATGGATGAAGCCGAAATTTTTAGATACTCCCCCCCCCCAGCCCAGTCTACCGTACAGTGATTGGCTAGCTGGGTCTGTTCAACCTAGCGGAAAGTACCTTGCGATCGATTATCAATCTATACAAAGCGTAGCAAACAATTGCTATTAAATTGTATTCAAAATCTCAAAATGAAAGACTGGTTAATGCTCCCATATGTTAACTAGGGGTCGAAGTGGCCCAGTGATTAATGTATTGCACTGTGACCGGGAAGGATCCGGGTTCGAACCCAGGATCTTCCCATCCGAAAGCGATTGTCACACCACAAGACCACATAGCCGCACAAACTTATGAAACATGAAAATATTCATATTCAGGTAGGCTTTGAGTCGTATTAGTATTTGCTTTGTGCGGCTATGTGGTCTAGTGGTATGACACTCGCTTTCGGATCGGAAGGTCCTGGGTTCGAGCCTCGCGTTCGGCGCATAGTTGAGTCCTTGGAAAAGGCTCTTTACTCACATTTTCTCACCGTACTCAGTTGTAAAATGAGTACCTGGCCGTTAAACAGCGTTGTCTTTGCCCGAAAAATTGTAATATCGCCTAACAGGCGTCATGTCCCGTCCTACATGTTAAATGTTGCTGCTGACCAGGGACCCCTTGTAAAGCGCTTTGAGCACATTTAGTGGATATTGCGCTATATAAAGCTCAATTTTAAAAATTTTTGTTGTTGTTTTTTTGTGTGTGTTGTCTATTGTCTTTATATATTTAGCGCCTTTGAGCACTTCGTGGGTTCTGCGCGCTATTTAAATTAGTTATTGCATTACCTATTACATTACAGTGACCGTTTCACGCTATAGACACCGGGATAAACTCTGGCTTCATGGCCTTCAATAGTTTGATGTCATGTCGCCCAGCAACGGCGAGCAGCGTGGTTCTAAACAAAGAAAATCGGTACTTTTTATTCTTCATGCTGGATAGAACTTTTCATATGTCTTGTGATCAGAATGTGTAAAAGTCAAAACAGGATCCGATTTATAATGTTTTTTTCCCTCGGGATACACGTTTATGCTCGTCGGATAAATATGTCATAAAGGCGTCCGCCATTGTTCTGATAGTTAAGAACCAGTAGCTAAGTTACCATGCGTCATCACGAGGGAAGTGACCTCATGACTGTTGAAGCGTATTGTTTTTTTCGTCTACTTCATTCCGATTTGATGCCAGATTGACAAGAAGGGAACATAATATAACCAGTTAACTGACGTATTCTGGAAAGCCAAGTATTTAAAACTTTGGCCAGAAAACTCGTCTTTGAAATATGGTTTTAAATAACCCAGGTCTTGGCAAAAAATCTCTCAAATTAATCTGGCACTTCGCAAGGTCCCAGGTTTGAGATTTTTTTCAAAGATGAGGGCCATTTAAATCGATTGATGATCGAAGGATACGTTTTCTGGCCAAAGTATTAAATACGTAACTTTCTAAAATACGGCCATTAACTGAATAAAGAGTATTTCCAGGTACTTTGGACTCGTGCATTATTTATAGTTTTTTTTTCTCTTTATAAGCCGATGCGTCACCACAGCACTCCGGAAAAAACGTGTACATTTTTTTTCGGCGATGCACTTGTCTATCTAGAGTGGTTTGTTGTCATTATTCACCAACCTATGTCAAATTTATGTCAAAAAATCTATCACAATGAAATTCACCCTTGTATGTAAAAGTAAACATAGCAGTGTAAAGCTAAAAGATAGTGTGCGCTTGGCTAAGAAACTCACAACATTGCCATCCAGAAATATAACGGACCAACACACAAAACTCTGTGTAATCTTGGTTGATTATAGTCTGGTTAATACAGTTACGTGAGAATAGATAGAACGAAGTTGACGTCACTCGGGTCTTTGTTATTGCTTTTTGCCATCCGCGTTTATGGGTAATTCTCATTAAACTGTATTAACCAGATTCTATACGTTTAAGGCCACTCATAGTTTTGTGTGTTGATTCGTTATATTTCCGGATTGCAATGTTGTGAGCTTCTAAGCCTATCGCATACCCATAAACGTCGATGGCAAAAAAAAAAAAAAAACAACAAAAAACAAAAAATTCAATAACAAAGACCTGAGTGACGTCATCTTCATTTTACTATACAAAGTGTGTGTTTGGCTAAGAAACTCACAAGATTACCATCCGGAAATATAACGGACCAACACACAAAACTATGTATAATCTTGAACGTTTATAGTCTGGTTAATACAGTTTAGTGGGAATTTCTCATAAAGATGTATGGCAAAAAAACAAAAAACAAACAATATCAAAGACCTGATTGACGTCAACTTATTTCTATCTATAAGGGACGAATTTAAACTAACATTTGATATTTTGCATTAATACTTAGATATTAAATACTATTTCCATTTTCATCAATATGAGAATGTTAACGTCATTCATCTCATTTTCATTATTTAAGATTGCCACTTTGGTGATTGGTTCTCACTAAATTCTATCAATCATACAAAAATGTTTAAGGCAACACAATATTATTATGTGTGTTGTACGATTTACATGGAATCTGGAGAAGTAGAACTGGTGAATATTTTACTTAAACGTATATCATCAGAGAGCTTATGCTATTGTTCTGATAAAAAGTCACCAATACCATCAGTACCCCTCTCGTTACCAACTACAGGAAAATCCTCACATTCGTCACGATACAATCTACAATTTTCTCATTCTGATTTCTCTTGTACATCACACAATTCAAATAAATGCTTAGATTACAGCTACAAATACTAAACACTGTGTTGAAGACATCATTTTGCTGAACAACAATCTGTATAGAATTGTTTCTTTTTTGTTTGATTAGGAAAAGTCTATTTTTGTGTCGGGTGAGTATGAATTTTGGGGAGAAATTCTAAAAATCGCTGGTAAGGAGAGAGTTAATGACAAAAAGCATTTATTCATTTCGGCTGGAGAGCTTTTACATCATATTGTTGGTTTTTAAAGGTAAAATACTTATCAGTGCCGTCCCCACATCAATCCTACCATCAAACAAATATGTGTATAAAATTGAATTTTTAAATATTCTGATTAAGAGAATTTAATAAAAACTAATCATCCAGC